>NW_026294491.1:19482607-20030107 GCF_007827085.1 Peromyscus californicus insignis | reverse complement strand
CTCCCCGCATCCCTGCCGTTCTAACCGGTCCATCAGTCTCTGGATATACACAGCTTCTTTCCAGAAGTTCTTGTTTACAGACCAAAACCACACAGTTTTTGTTGATCGCTCACACACAAGGTGCTCCACTGAATCAGCAAATCTGCTCCACCCAGCCACGGGAGGGTCGGGCTGCTGAAATCTCCATCAGGTCCCAGCTGCCTTGTGGCAAAACGCAGGCCAAGGAAGGGTGGCGGGAGGGGAGGGAGGCGCTGGGCAATCCCACATGTGCTGCTTCGGCTCCTATTTCATCAGTCAGGATGAATCCCTTGGAGCCTTCCAACCGCTGGAGGTGGAGAAGTTCCGTGTCGGTTGTGCCTGGAAAGGGGAAAGAAACTGGATATTGAAATCATTTCTGCCACACCCCATTCTCAGTGATCCGGAGCTTTGGATGATTTCCTAGAACAATGTAAGGCTAGAAAGAAACAGACCTCGAGAGGCAGAGCTAAGGCTACGGAACAGGAGGTGGAAGTCATGCACTGGGATTCCCATGCCAAGGCTGCAGCCTCTGAGTAAGGAGCTTCAGAGAGCTGTAAGCAAGTAAGAAAGCCAGCGACCGAGTCCTGAGAAAGTCCTCAGGTGGCCAAGCCCAACCTGCCATAAAGTTTGTTTTAGTCGACTTGGTTTGTCCCACCAAGTGGCACTTTTCCCTCGGGGAATATTAAATGAATCACTTGATATCTGACACCACCCCTACCTGTTCTCCATAACCTATGGTCCTTGCATCCCAGGGTATAAGAGATACCCGAGGGTTTCACAGAAATATGCATTCCTAGGTCTCACCCAAGATGTTATAAATCAGAATCCCTGACAATCGGGACTGGGGAGACGGCTCCTTCAGTAAAGCGCTTATAGTGCAAGTGTGAGGACATGAGTTCGAATCCCAGGCACTCAGAGAGAAGCCAAGTGTGGGGGCATCCCAAGCACTCAGTAGATCCAGACAGGCAGATCCCTAATATGCTCTGGCCAGTCAGGCTAGCCAAATCGGTGAGCTCCAGGTTCAGTGAAGGAACCTATCTCAAAAAGTAAGGTGGAGAACGGCCGTGGGGGACACATGACCTTGACCTCTGGCCTCCTCTTGTGTGCGTGTGTGCGTGTGTGCGCACACATTTTCACATGCCACGTACAGCACCACACACATAGACACCATATGCAATACCATACACAAAACAGAAGCTCTGAAAACCCAGGATGTTGGTTCATAATAAGGGTCTCTTAGGGGATTTTCCTGCAGTCTAGACCTTGGGATCTGGTTTTAGACTTTCCAGGACCCAAGGTGGGTCTGAGATCTGGCCTGGGTTTGGGTCCTAGGTGAATTCTTATAGCAGCTCGTCATCAGACAGTCTGTCCTCCGTCCCTAGAGGCATGTGGTGAGGTCAGGCAAGGCTATGTGGGGACTGTCTTCAGTGAGGAAGACTTGGAAGCATGGACACTGGACTGATTTTGAGATCCTGTCTACCAGTCCTGGGGAGGAGTGGTAGAATACAGTAGCTTTGAGAACAAGCTTGTAGGCAGGTAGCTACGAGACTAAAAACCACAGGGATGGAGAAGAGCCCAGCCGCCGTTGTTGAGTTTCTAACATCTTGTTTATAATCCTGGCTTAATTCTTTTCCATTTATGGTGAGCTTAGGAGAAAGAGCAACTAACGACTACTATATGAGTCCACCCCTCAGTATAAACAGGGCTGTTGCGGTGGTGGCGGTGCACGTCCTTAGTCCCAGCACTCAGGAGGGAGAGACAGGTGGATCTCTGTGAGTTCGAAGCCAGCCTGGTCTACAGAGTGAGTTCCAGGACAGCCAAGGCCACACAGTGAAACCATGTCTCAAAAAAACAAAACAAAACAAAAAACTAAAAAAACAAACAAACAAACAAAAAAAACGAAGAAAACAAAACAAAAAACCATTGTGCTTTCTTCCTGTACTGTTATTTGCCAACTTAGATTCCCAATGCCCATTTTGTTTGGGTGTTAGCATTTCCTATCAAATTTCTAGAAGAGGGGATTTTTATCAGCTTGTTCATCATGTTTTTATGAGTTGTGGAAGTTTTCAAACTTTCTGGCATATGCGCTCTGCCTTCCTTCCTCTTCTCTCTGCCCTTCCTCTTTATTAAGTATTTTATAACTGCCTATCAGCTCCGGGGAGAGACTTTTCTTTCATTTAAAATAATGTTTCCAAAAGCCATGTCACTTTAAAGTTTACACTACGGAAAGCTATCTAAATGTAAACCAGATAAGTCACGGGCAAAATAGGTTGCAAATATGGGGGAGGATTAGAGCAGGCGTATGCTTGTGTTTAAGAAAGCGTGTCTGCCCAAACACCCGGGGGAAGACGGTGTGGAGAAGGGACCACTATCCGTGAGCAGAAGAGGATTTCCCAGTTGTTACATAAGCAACTAGAATCCTAGAATGACCTTCAACATCTTTGGCCTGCAGAATATCCTTGAGGAGACACCTAGAGTTGTAAACAATTGGTGCCAGATGAGTAAAAGAGAAAATCAATTCCGTTTACTTTCCCACCTCATTTATTTCTGGAGCACTGCAGACAAGTAAAAATAGTCCGTGTGTCTCAGCATCTGGGAGTCTTTATCTTTTCATTTGATAGCGAGGCTGTCTGTGGATATTGGCATCAAAAATATCTCAGAATCTGAGAAAGTGTAGCCTTTTCTACAAGAAATGAACATAAACCATACTTCAGAACCAGTGTGGAAGGCAGGTTGTGTTAAAATATTATATTGTTTGTGTATCTTTGTGAGTATATGTGCATGTGTGTATGTGGGTGCCCAAAGACGCCAGCGTTTGTGAATTGTTCAGTGTGAGTACTGGGATCTGAACTTTAGTCGGGATTGAACAGTAACCACTGAGCCACCTCTTTATTCCTCCTTCCCTGGCTCTCCCTCCTCCCCTTGAGACAGGGTTCTCACCCTGTAGGCCTGACTGGACTTGAACTTGTGCAGACCAGGAAGGCTTAGCTCTCATAGTGAACCTTTGGCCTCTGCCTCTCATATACTGGCATTAAAGGCATTTACCGTCACACACAGCAAATCATGACCATGTTTCGAACAAATAGAAAGAAAAAATAATATATAAAAACAATGGTTATAGGAGATCTCAAGCGTGAGATTTTGTATTAAAGCAAGAAGCAGTCCCACTCTGCTAAATATCAGCCTCCCGCATAATGTGACTTTTTCCCCTTCTGTGAAGGTGGTCATTTTCAGTTTGCTGTCTCATCCATGGCGCTGATAATTACTGATAGCTGAAGTGTTTTTCTGATAAAGGGCAATGAGTCCTCTTCATGCAGAGCCCTGGTTGGCTGTAACTCTGCGGTCTGGACGAGCTGTAATGTGGATCTTAACCTCTGACCATGTTTGGAGAATGGCCAAATGAAGGCAGAAAAGTCTGAGCCTGTTAAAGACCACAAGGAAAGTTCTTGGCAAAATCAGATGAGAAAACAGAGTTCACGAACTCCCAGTGGTGACGTCATCTTTAATCTTTGTCCCTGTCCCTTGTTTTGGGAACCATATCAGAATTTGTTTAAAAAAATTTTATTTTATTTTTTAATGTATGCATTTGAGTGTTTTGCCTGCATGTATATCTGGGTGGGATGTGCCTACATGGTCAGATCCTCTGGAAATGGATGCCACTCTGTGGGGTCTGGGAATCTTTTTTTTTTTTTTCAAAGTAGAAAAATTTGGAGCTTTGTATGTTTTTTTTTTCCCCATGACTAATTTGATGGTGGAATGAAATTTCCACTAGGAGTCAGAGACTTATATCTTTTTTTTTAAATGTAAATTAATAAAAATATTTTTTATAATGGAAAATATTAATGACTCCTTTAGATCTTCATCCAGCTTTGAGAATCCTAAACACATGAAGATGGTTACGGAAATCCACAAGTGGTCAAAATGCAGAGAACAACTGACCATGGGGTTCCCATCCCCAGCTGGTATATCTACCCCACAATCCCTGTATCTCAGGGAGCATCAAGGAGGACCAGAAGAGTTACGGCAAGAAAGACAAAAAGAAAGAGAGAGAGAGAGAGAGAGAGAGAGAGAGAGAGAGAGAGAGAGAGAGAGAGAGAGAGAAAAGAAAGAAAGAAAGAAAGAAAGAAAGAAAGAAAGAAAGAAAGAAAGAAAGAAAAAGAAAAGATGGGGCTGGAGAGATGGCTCAGCAGTGCACTGGCTGCTTTTCCAGAGGACCTGGGTTCAATTCCCAGTACCCACACAGTTCCTTTACAAGAGCAGCCAGTGCTCTTAACAACTGAGCCATCATCTCCCCAGCCCCAGATTTGTTTATCTTGATAGAGGTGTTTGATTTATCCGATGGATTTCTATCTGAGGCACCGTCTGTCTCTCTAATCATGTTGGCTAATGTCTAGATACATCAATTCAGAATTGAAATGTGATGATAGTATAATTCTATTACTCCTTCATTTTTGAAACAAACTAAGCAAGCTCCCTTATTTCCTAGACAGCTTCCAGGAGTGCAGTTCACAAAGCAAAGGCAAGATGTGTGCTTACTTTTTTAAAAATTGTGTTTCTTTAAAGGCTACTAATATTCTAATAGATAGTGACCAATTAGTTGGTTTTTCAGTAACATTATGAACATATCTTATGAGGGCTGGAAAGATGTGTCAGTGGTTAAAGGCACTTACTGCCTTTGCAGAGGCCTGGAGTTTGAATCCCCGCACCCACAGGGCAGCTCACAACCATCTGTAACTCCAGTTCCAGAAGACCTAATGCCTCTCTGACCTCCACAAATTCCTGCACTCACGCATATAAAATAATATACCTATGTGTATGCATATATATATCACATATATGCACATACCAGATATGTGCATATATACATACCATACCATATATATATATATGCACATACATATCTTCTGCATTTCTATCTATTCTAGCTATTATCATTGTTGTTGCTCCAATCAACTCATCTTTTGCCAGTGGGAGGTACTTCCAATTGACCGGTGAATCCTTCTCATGTGGTCCTTGTAGGCCTTTGTAGTTTATATCTGATGTGGCAAGATATTCTGAACATATCATGTCTCAATCTGGATTTGGGAATTGGCCACCTTCCTAGAGACCTCTGATCCCTTTCCATGGGAAGCAGAATTCAAGATGACAGCATGTTCACTGACACTGGTTGGGACATTATTTTTAGGTCTTAAAGCAGACACAGAGAGAAATGTTTTTCAGACAGAATGTATTCCTAGCACAGAGAAGAGGGACACTGGAGATGTCCAATGCTTGGGTCTACTGAGTCATTTGTAAAAAGATGGATCAAGCAAGGGACCACTCACACTTGAGGATGACTGCACAGCATCAGGCCAAGGCGGAAGTCCAGATCAGCCTGGAAGGAGCAGTGATAAGTGTTGGCTGTATGGTGGATGGTAGATTTCCCGATAGAATCGAAACAGGTGAGAGGTGACAACAGGCATTTGCTTGATTTCTCTTTCTTTCTTTCTTTTTAGACAAGGTCTTATTGTATAGCCCTGGCTGGCCTGGAACTCGTTTTGTAGACAAGGCGGCCCTGGTCACAAATATCAGCCTACTTCTATCTCCCAAATGCTAGGATTAAAAGTGTGTAACCACCATTTCTTTGTTTTTTATTTATGTTTATGTGTATGTGTATGGGTGTTTTGCATGTATGTTTGCTTATGGCCCATTTGTGTGCCTGGTGCCAGGGGAGGTCTTAAGAGGCTCCCCTGAGACTGGGGTTACAGACAGTTGTGAGCTGCTGGGAATCGAACCTGGGTCCTCTGGAAAAGCATCCAGTGTTCTTAACCACTGAGCCATCTCTCCAGCCCCTTTTTCTTGGGTGTTGTTGTTGTCTCACTATGTAGCTCTGGTTGGCCTGGAACTCAAGATGAAGAGGAGCTGGGCCAAGAGCTGGAATCAAAGGCATGCACCACCATCCCCCAAAGGCATTTTTAGCTGAGACACCAAGAAGTGGTGAGAGCAGTGGGGGAGCACCAGGGGAGCTGATTTGATGAAAAAAAAAAAAAAAAAAAAGCAAGCAAACAAACCAAACCAGAATTCATCTCCTGTGTGTGGAGCGTCTGCCAAGGCTGCACTGTTTCTTGGAGAACCCAGCTCACACCTTTATTTATAGCACTGTATCCTACACCCCCCAAAGTGCCTGGAACTGGAAGGGGAGAGAAGGGCTGCTCAGAGGTCCTGTCCTAGCCTTTGTCTCCTCCACGTTGACCTTCAGCAAACTTTTCACATGTAACAAAATTATTCTGGAATATCTTATCTTCTGGAAATGTTTTCTCGCTAACGTTTTCTTTAGTTTCCTCCTTGGAGCCTACTACAGATTCATGAGGCTTGTAAAGATGAGCACCGAAGAGCCCACTGGGTCGTTTAAGTGCTCCGTCTTTATAGCATTTTGACCTGTGAAGAGTCACTTGCAGTGTCCCTTGGCTGTATTTTGACAGCACTGGAGCAGGTCTCACCACAGGCAAATAAGTATGGAGAGATCCAAGAACCAAGAGAGTGCTTGAGAACACAGAAGTGGGATGGATGGCAGCCTTCTTTCTCTAAGGAGGGGATGTCTCCGTGTCCACTGAATCATGTCGTTTGCGGTACAGTGACAAATCAGATGTCAAAGGTGACCAAGAGGCACAAAGACTGTGAGCATCGCCAGATACGCTCCAGTATGGACACTCTTTTCCTGCGGGACACCGAGCCCTAGTTACAACTTCCCGGAGCTGATTGGTGGACACCACGATCGTCCCAAATGTCGACTTCTGGCAGATATCCACACCTGGAACAGGGTGGTGGGATCTTTCCCCTACATTCCATTCCCTAGAGTAAGGAGATGGCCCTGAGTTGCTCTTGGCCTGGCCTCTGCCAGTGGGCCAAGGCCCCGTGACTACTGTCTGGCCGAAGAATGGGCCCCCCAGGCAGCAAAATCAGCCCAAATAAACATTGCAGATGTGGGTACAGTGTACTGCAAGTTCAATGGTGAATATATAAAGAACTCTTTCCTCTAGTGCCCAATAGCAGATGGTAAAATAAATAAATAAGACGAAACCAAGACGGTTTCCCTGTTATGACTGTGGAATTGGAGATAATTCCATTAATCAGCCATCCAAAGAGTTGTGTCTCCTTGGTGTCCTGACCCAGAAGTGGGTATCTCGCTCCGTGACTTTCAGAGTCCTTTGGTGATAAGAGATTTCTGGTGTTGTCGGGGAATATAAATTCAAGTTTTATTACTGAATTTTCTGGCAATGAATTCACAAAAGCCTCTGGGTGTCATTTCACTGTGTCACCACCTGACATTTAAGGATGGCTGAAGGACTTGGGAGGAAAAAAAAAAAGGAAGTCTCATTGTTTTCGTTTTGAAACCTATTTCTAAGTAAACCAACTCATTAGAATTCAAAGGGAGCTCTAAAATTCAGCCTTTAGACTGCAACCTTTTGCAGACTGCACCATGCTCTTCATTTTCCTGTCACATTAAGAATTACTACCTGGAGCTGGGGCCGGTGAGATGGCTCGGCAGGCTGAGATACCCGCTTGCAAGCTGATGACCTGAGTTGCAGTTTTAGGACCCACTTTGGAGGAGAGAACCAACTACTTCAAGCTGTCCTCTGACCTAAACACACACACACACACACACACACACACACACACACACACACACACACACACTTGCACATTCACTCATACCTCCAAATAAATAAAATGTAAAAAAAAAATAAAATAAAATGCACTGCTTTGATAAAAACTCTTCTGTTTTTATCATTGCTATTGAACGTACCACAATGTTTACTTTGAAAATGGTAACAAAGGCAACCTTCCAAGGTCAAATAATGCCGTGATAACAAGAAAACACAGAGCATCCCCAACTGATGGGACATTAGGATCCCCACATAATTCAGTCAGTTGGCTCTTGAAGCAATAGTTAAGGAATGATGTAAGATCCTTAGTAGAATAAACAGTGGTCAATTCTAGACCAGAGGTTTCCAACAGCAGCTATACATGAAGCATTAAAATCAGGAGAGGGGAATGATTTTAAAGTTTTGATGCTATAGCCAGCAAGATGGCTTTGTGAGTAAAGCGTTTGTAGAGCAAGCTTGACAACCTGAGTTCGATCTCTAGAACCCACGTGGAAGAAGAAAGCTGAGTCCACCACAAGTGTCCTCTGCCCTCCACATGGGCACCATGGCATGCGCGCGCGCGCGCGCACACACACACACATACACAAACAAACAAACACACTAAGAGGGATGGATACAACAAATTTACAATATTGATTTGCTTTTAACATTACCGACCATGTGACCTTAAGCTTTCTGAACCTTAATTTCTTCCTCACATAAAGGTTTGATTAGAGAATGAAGTGCAAAACCGGATGTAAGCTGATTTTCTCCTCTCCTCAGATGACATCCAGCCTTAAGAGCTAAAGAAAACGAGGCTGACTTCACACAGCCTGGTTAAATATGTTGATGAACCAACAATAAAGTTCTTCGCCACAGCCCACCAGCTACCTTCATTCTCTCTACATATATTTCAATAATTAGCATGCTCTAGTAGGGTCTTCAATGAGATAACAGATATGGCTCACTTATACAAAGGCCCGCCACATAGCACACACTCAGCGACAGTTCACTGATTGCAATTACGTATTGTGCTTTACTTAATGTCACCTAATGAAGCAGATGAGAGTTTTTGGGTTTTGTTTGTTTGTTTGTTTGTTTGTTTGTTTTTAGGGTAAGCAAATTGTGTTTTCATGCTACAAAGTTTGTATTGTGTGGAACACTCTCCCATGGAGTCCCAAGCACTTCATGGGGGCATAATTAGTAATATTATAAATCTACTGGGCAATCTTTGTGTGTGTGAAGAAAATTGTCTGAAGGGCAGAAAACAATAGACTTAAAATGTAAAGGTACCCTGTATGTCATTAAGGAGGGAGGGAGGGAGGGAGGGAAGGGAAGCGCATTCTATCAGCAAAGTAAAGACATTGATCAGTTCGCTGACTTCATGGTTAATGCCAGCTTTCTTGTCTGCCCACTGCCTTCCTCGGATGTGACCTGGGAAAACATTTGGACGATTGGGAGTGCTATTATCTGCAGGACCACACTTCAGTTCCACTTATATTGCATTTCTGTAGAAGGTTGGATCAAGTCTACCAAGGAAAGAAAGATGTCAGTGTCCTTAGCCATCAGATCAGCGGACTTCCTGCCAAATGGACGTGACCAGAGGGCAAGGGGGAGCCTTCCGATCAGGAGGGCAGCAGAGGGCGGGATGACAGCAGCTCTCTTTACAGGCTTGCACTTGATTAACAGCGCCGGTGGAGATTTTAAAAAGAGGGTGACTACTACGATGATGTCATCCACTTAGCAGTAAGCAGCAGCTTGCATCTGTACCTGCGGTCAGATCAAGGTCACAGTGCACAAGGCAGACACTGTTACAAGGGAAATCTCACTCTTTCCCTCAAATACTTCTCTCGTGCAAAAATTTAAAGCTGTTTGGTCTCTGTTCTGTTTCTCTAAATTCCAACTGCCTGTCGCTTTTTGAGTTAATGAAATTAAATTTTCAGGGGGAAAAAAAAGTGATTTCATTTTATCTTATTTCATTGTTTGGGACAAGTATCTCAGGGAGTCTAGGCTGGTCCCTAACTCACTACCTAGCTGAGGATGACCTTGAGCTCCCACCTCCAGCTGGGAACATTAGAGGTGTGCCACCGTAAGTGGATTAAAAAGTGATTTTTTTTTTTTACTATATTCATTGATTCATTCAATAAACACACATTACAAGCCTACCATGTAGTCATCCCCACTGTGCCACACCCCCTCCATCATCCAAACCCAGGTCTGTTAGATGAAGCCCGGTGAGATCACCCTTTATGGATCATGTGACAGATGTCCTGAGATATCAACTACACACTGAGGGTACAGTTGGTGCTTAGGATGCCTTGAAGGTGACTTCTGAAGCTTCTGCATTACAAATCTAATCCCACTTCCAATAGTATCGAGAAGTGAGTCCTTCGAGAAATGAAAAACAATTAGCTGCCGTCTTATCCGACACAATCAGGATTGGTAGTCACTCCCTTTAGGGGCCTGTGAGAGGGCTCCCTGAGTAAAGGTGCTTACCATCAACCCTCAAGATCTGGGTTCAATCCCTGGGACCCACTTGGTAAAAGGAGAGAACTGATTCCTGTGAATTGTCCTCTGACCTCCACATGTGTGCTGTGGCATGCATGGATCCATACATATCCACACCCACACAGAAGCTTAAAAAGGAGCTGCAATTTGCTGGGTGGTGGTGGCACATGCCTTTAATCCCAGCACTCGGGAGGCAGAGCCAGGCGGATCTCTGTGAGTTCGAGGCCAGCCTGGACTACCAAGTGAGTTTCAGGAAAGTCGCAAAGCTACACAGAGAAACCCTGTCTCGAAAAACCAAAAAAAAAAAAAAAAAAAGGAGCTGCAATCAATTCTTTAAAATTCCATTTGCACCAGGCCGTGGTGGCGCACGCATTTAGTCCCAGCACTCAGGAAACAGACACAGGTGTATCTCTATGAATTCAAGGACTGTCTTGTTTACACAGTGAGTTCCAGGCTAGCAAAGGCTACATAATGAGACCCTGTCTCAAAATAAACAACAACCCAAATTCAGTTAGCAGAAAAGAATACAATCTATTAAAGAAAAAGAGCATGGGTTGGGGATACAGCCCAATTAGCAGAGTGCTTGCCTAGTGCTTGCACAAAACCGTGGATGTGATTCCTAAAACTGCACAAAGGACCGCGGTCCATAAGTCACGGACATGTGATGTAATCTCAGTACTTGGAAGATGGAGGCAAGAGGATCAGAAGTGTAAGGGCATCCTTGGATACTACTTTGCAGTTTTGATGCCAGCCTGCCTTATGTATGACCCTATCTAAACAAGCATGAATAGCCGGGCGGTGGTGGTGGCACCAGTCTTTAATCCCAGCACTCCGGAGGCAGAGGCAGGTGGATCTGTGAGTTGGAGGTTAGCCTGGTCGGTCTACAGAGCGAGTTCTAGGACAGTCAGTGCTGCACAGAGAAACCCTGTCTACAACAAAAGACCACGACCAAAAGCCACTCGGGAAAGGGTGTGTTTCCGCTTACAGTTCCATGTCACAGTCCATCACTGAGGGAAGCAGGGCAAGGAACTCAAACAGAACAGGAACCTGGAGGCAAGAGCTGATGCAGAAGCCATGGAGGAGTGCTGCTTACTGACTTGCTCCCCATGGTTTTCCCAGCCTGCTCTCTTATAGAACCCAGGACCACCCATCCATGAGTGGCACCACCCAGAGTGAGATGGTGCCCCGCATCAATCATAAATCAAGGTAATTGCCCAAAGGCCGATCTATTAGGGACATTTTCTCAATTGATGCTTCTTCTTCTTCTTCTTCTTCCCAAATGACTCTAGCTCACGTCAAATGGACATTAAAAAACTAGTCAGCCGCTTCCATGCAGCCAGGTAGCTGAGATCCCACTCCTTACCACAGTTGTAGATAAGTCATGGAACCCTGGGTTTAATCCACAGCACCACAGGAAGCCAGGCATGGTGGTACAGTCCTATGATTCCAGCCCTGGGGGAGGTAGAGGCAAGAGAATCAGAAGTTCAAGGTCATCCTTGGGTGCATAGCCAGTTTGAGGCTAGGGAAAGATGAGAGCCTGTTTTTTTGTTTGTTTTTAAAAGAAGAAAAAGTCTTGAGGTGTAATGGCACATGACTTTAATCCCAGCACTTAGGAGACAGAGGCAAGCAGAGATTTGTGAAAAAAAAATTTTTTTTCAAGACAGGGTTTCTCTGTGTAGCTTTGGTGCCTGTCCTGGATCTTTCTCTGTAGATCAGGCTGGCCTCGAACTCACAGAGATCCGCCTGGCTCTGCCTCCCGAGTGCTGGGATTAAAGGCATGTGCCACCACTGCCCGGCCTGTGAAATTTTTTAAGGCCAGCCTGAGATACATAGGGAATTCCAGGACAGCCAGCAGCTATACAGTAAAACCTTGTCTTAAAAACAAAAAAAAACCTTGTCTTAAAAACAAAAAAAGTACTATATTTGCAAAGACAGTGTTCTTTCACATCCATTTTCTCGATTAGTCTCAGAACAGTGTCATGAGGTTGATAACGCCTTTGCCATTTTGAAGAAGACAATGAAACTCAGAAGTGGTCTATGACAAGTGCTGTATATAGATCACCCAGTGGGCAAACGACTGTTCTAGAGAAAAAAAGAGACCTGGTCCTTTGGCAAGCCTGGTCCTTTAAAAATCTTCCAACAGAATGAATTAAGGCCAAAGATCAGTAAATGAGCCATCTCCCTTTTACCCCATGGTCCAGTAAGGCCCAAACCTGTTGAAGGTTGAAACAGTATTGCTGAGCTGAAGACTTGCTTTTCCTTCCAAGAGTGTGTTAAAGCCTGTAAGATTAAAGTGAAATCAAGTTCATTGGGAGGTCTCCTTTTTAATTAGTTTATTCTGGGATTTCATAACCTCCCTGGAAGCAGCTCTACATTCCATCACAGAGCACCTTGAAGCTGGGATGGAGGACCCTTGTGTGAGTCTGGTTAGCTTAGAGGGTTGGTATAATTGAGGTATAGCATCATTACTGGCTTGTGATAATGTCTCCCTTTGTTAGCTCGGAGGACATATTAAAAATTAAAGGGCTATTTAAAAAGTCAACTCCATGACACATCCCTATGTAGGTCAGTGAATAAATACAGGAGAATACAGACAGGAAAAGACGTCCTTCCCACCAGCCCTGATTCATTCCTGGATTTGGGTCAGTCCTTCTTCACAGCTTTGGTGACCTTTCTCGACACCCAAGGTGAGACATTCAGAATTCAGAGGGGGGGAAAAAAAAAGTAAGAACAAACCTTGAATCATTTAGTGTGAAGTTGATTTAAATTTATTCCACTGAAGGGAAGCTTTCTTATTAGTAAAGTGAACGAGCTGCACCCTGCTCCAGAACCTTCATAAAGAGCCTATCTATCTCTTACGCTGAGTGTAGTAGCATTCCATTGGGAGCGAGGCAAAGGCGGGTGAATCCTTGTGAACTGAAGGATAGCCCGGTCTATATCTCAAGTTCCAGGGCTACCTAGTAAAGACTCTGTCTCCAAAAATAAACAAATGATTAGAATTCAGGCTAAAACGTTATACCAACATTTAGGGCATTTTGTTTAGGCTGTTTTGGTTAAAACAGGGAGGGAGGCTCATTCTCTCTGAAAATTACACCTCAAGGCCTCAGTGACATTGTGGTGTTTGCTGTTTTTCTCTCTCTTTCTTTCTTTTTAAAAGAATATTTACTTATTTTTATTTTATATGTGTCAGTGTTTTACCTGTGTGTGGTGTGTGCGTGTGTGTGTGTGTGTGTGTGTTTGTGTGTGTGTGTGTGTGTGTGCCACATGCGTACCTGGTGCCCTTGAAGGTCAGATCCCCTGGAACTGGAGTTATAGATAGTCATGACCTACATGTGGATGCTGGGCATTGACCCCCAGTCCTTTGGAAGAGCAGCCAGTGCTCTTTACCTCTGAAGAATCTCTCCAGCCCTACAGGTTTCCTGATATACTGAATTGAGTGATGGATGGAAAATGGAAAGGAGAAAACTAGAGCTAGAAGATTCTTGCATCCATCACTCAGGTAAAGACCAGTGATGTAGATTAAGATGCTAGTGATAGCCGTAATGGAGGCAGAAGACGTTGAGCTAAAACCTTAGAGTCAAAGGGAGAAGATGTGTTGCCAAGGAATTAGGTTTAGGGGTTCAGGAAAAGAGGAAATCAAAGCCATTCTTCAGGTCTTCACCAGAGCTACTGATCAAGATTCGGAGAAACACAGTATGGGTATATGAGAGGGCTAGATTTCCCCTTTTCTTTTCTCTTCTCCTCCTCCCCCAGCTCCGTCCTCCCTTCTCTCTCCTCCTTCTTCCTTTTGAGATAGGGTCTCACGTAACCCGGGCTACCTTTGGCTTCACATTTGCTAAGTAACTGACGGTGGCCTTGAACTTGTGATCTTCCTTGTCATCACCTCTCAAATTCCCGTTTATAGTGTGCTGAGGATTGAACTCAGGACTGCATGCCTACTAAGCAAGCACTCTACCATCTGGGCCATACCCCCTCGCTGTCAGCTTTCCAGCTGAAGCTGCCTATTAGAATCACAACTGGGGGCTGAGGGCTCAGCCACTGTGAGTGTGCAGACTCTTAGCACACACTCAAATCTTTATCCATGCCATTGTGGCTCCGGAAGAGTTAAGGTATCTGCAGGATAAGAGTCCCACACACAGGAGTGCTTGAGGCGCAGACAGCTGGGCTGGTATTTCCTGTTTCTGACTGTCTCCTTGCTCACAAACCGCAGGACCTCTTGGAAACACTTGTCTGGGAATTCTGAGGGTGGCTCAGCCTGGCTGCAGGGGGGCACCCAGATCCACCCCCCACCTTTTCTGACGGAGGCTCTAGGTGCTGTATAAATATCCTGAGAGCTTGGAGTTTTCATAATGAGTCTCTGTGCTTCTCTTCTGCTGGAGCGCAGGGGAAGCTGTCAGATCACGGTAGTGCATTTGCTTCCCAATCATTTCAATGACTAAAATTTACACATCGGCCTACTCCTCATGCCAGATCGTCCCCACTGCGCATCATCTCCATCTACACCCTTGTGGAGTCTCCTTCCACATTCTATCAGGGCTAAAAGCTGCTACAGAACACCCCAGGGTTACCGATAGGCATGGATGGGTTGACTTCTAGGGCTTATGTCCTGCTGGCATGTCAGCTTCTACCCGGTTGTCCTTGCCCAAAGCAGGACACTATATTGTGAAGACACTCAAACATTTCTAAAAAGCAATTGTGTGAGCTGGGTGTGGTGGTCCACGCCTTCAGTCCCAGCACTGAAGGCAGAGGCAGAGGTAGGCGGATCTCTGTACAGAGTTGGAGACCAACCTGGTCTGCAAATCAAGTTTCAGAACAGCCAGGGCTGTCACAAAGAAATCCTATCTCGAAAAAAACAAAACAAAATGAAGAAGAGTGATTTCGGAGAGATGCAGAGACCTCCTGCCAACAGCCATTTATTTATTTGTTTGTTTGTTTATTTATTTTGGTTTTTCGAGACAGGGTTTCTCTGTGTAGCTTTGCGCCTTTCCTGGATCTCACTCTGTAGACCAGGCTGGCCTCGAACTCACAAAGATCCACCTGCCTCTGCCTCCCGAGTGCTGGGATTAAAGGTGTGCGCCACCACCGCCCGGGGAGAGCAATACTATTTCTATGAACAATTTTATTGATAGTAGTTCCTGTTTGGGGATGTCAAAAGGATGGAAAATAAGTTCACTCAAGGCTGGCAAGATGGTTCAGTCATTAAAGGTGTTTGCTGCCAAGCCTAATGACCTGAGTTTGATCTCTCTCTGTGTAGCCTTGGCTGTCCTGGAACTCACTCTATAGTCTACGCTGGCCTCAAACTCACAGAAATCCTCCTGCCTCTGATTCCTGAGTGCTGGGATTAACTGAGTTCGATTTCTTAAACCCACGTGGTAGAAAGTGAGGGCCAACTCCTGTAAATTGTCCTCTGACCTTCACATGAGTACCATGGCATGTGGGCGTCGTCACATCTCACACACACACACATATACACACACACACACACACATATACACACACATCACACACACATCACACACATCACACACACATATACACACACACACATCACACACACATATACACGCACACATCACACACACATATACACACACACACATCACACACACATACACATCACACACACATATATACACACATATACACACATACACACACATCACACACACATATACACACACATCACACACACATACATATCACACACACACCACACACACACCCCAATAGTCATTTCTTTTAGGGAGACAGATTCTCACTATGTACCCTGGTTGGCCAGTAACTCTAAGCAGGATAGCCTGGCCTCAGACTCAGAGCTCTGCCTGCCTCTGTCTGCCAAGTACTGGGATTAAAGGCATGTGTCCCCACACTATCCAGATAAATACTTGCTTTTAAAAGAAAAAACTTCCCTCTGTGTTTTCCAGAAGAGAAACTATTTCTTTTTAAAGACTTATTTTATTTTTAATTATGTGTATGTCTGTGGGTGGCGGTGGGGGCAACGTGCAGGTCCCTGAGGAGACCAGAGTCACTGGATCTCTCCCTGGAGCTGGACAGCTGGGAGCAGTATGGGCTCCGAACCATTGAGTTATCTCTCTCCTGCCTTTAGAAAGACAAGATTTGCCGGGCGGTGGTGGCGCACGCCTTTAATCCCAGCACTCGGGAGGCAGAGCCAGGTGGATCTCTGTGAGTTCAAGGCCAGCCTGGGCTACCAAGTGAGTTCCAGGAAAGGCGCAAAGCTACACAGAGAAACCCTGTCTCAAAAAACCAAAAAAAAAAAAAAAAAAAAAAAAAAAGAAAGACAAGATTTAAACACACAACCCATGGAACTCCCAATCTCTGTGTTAAGCCCCTGATAAAACAAGTGTTAAGATGGTTTGTAGATGAAGAATTATTTAGATTAGTTCTTGATGGTGTTTTCGGGACTCAGCCTACACGACAAAACACAAAACATATTTTGGATCTGTTTTCCTACCACAAACAGTTCTGAAGTTCAGAGGAAGGAACTCTGGTGTTTCCTTTGCACCAAAGAGACTGAATTCTGCTGCTTATTCATTGGAGAACAGGAAGTTATGTGATCATGAATTCCAAATACCAGACTATTCACAGCCAAAGCCTCCTAGGACCTAATGTCTAATAAAAAAAAATTAATGTCTAATCAAAATGTGCCAGAAAAAATTTTTTATGACTACCCGCCCCCTACAATATTTGCTCACTTCTAACAGGAACCCAACTAACAAAATTTAAATTATAAACTCATTTTCTGTGCAAGTACCCCAAGAAATAAAGTGTGATCCTCGTGTTGGCAATAGTTGAGAGAGCTTGGCCCCTCATGGTGGCACACACCCTTAAGTCCAGCACTAGGGAAACAGGGGTGGGTGGCTCTCTGCTAGCCTGGTCTACAGAGAGAGTTCCAGGTCAGCTGAGGCTACATAGTGAGATTCTGTTTCCAAAACAAGCAAATAAAAGCCCAAACAATGAAGTGTTTGTGGAGGAATCTTTTATAACATAGTGAATACTTTTATCATTCTTTCTTCCCTTTTTTTTTTTCGAGACAGGGTTTCTCTGTGTAGTTTTGGTGCCTGTCCTGGATCTCGCTCTGTAGCCGAGGCTGGCCTCGAACTCCCAGAGATCCGCCTGGCTCTGCCTCCCGAGTGCTGGGATCAAATGAGTGCACCACCACCACCCAGCTAGTTCATTTCGTTTTAACAGCTAAGAAAAGCAGGGCCAGAGTAGTTCACCAGAGTCTCATTTCTTGAACAACTTGAAAAACTGCTTAATCTATCCGAAAATAAGAGGGGCTGGTTGTTTTCTGAAGTCTCTCCCAGCTAAAAATCTTTTTTTGGGGGGAAGGGAGGATTTCAAGACAGGGTTCTTTTCCTTTTCTTTTCTTTCTTTCTTGTTTTTTTTTTTTGGTTTTTCGAGACAGGGTTTCTCTGTGTAGCTTTGCGCCTTTCCTGGAACTCGCTTTGGAGACCAGGCTGGCCTCGAACTCACAGAGATCCGCCTGGCTCTGCCTCCCGAGTGCTGGGATTAAAGGCGTGCGCCACCACCGCCCGGCTCTTGTTTTTTTTTAAAAATTTTATATGCATTAGTGTTTTGCTGGCGTGTATGTCTGTGTGAGGGTGTCAAATCCCCTGGAACTGGAGTTACAGGCAGTTGTGAGCTGCCATGTAGGTGCTGGGACTAGAACCTGGATCCTCTTGAAGAACAACCAGTGCTCCTAACTGCTGAGCCATCTCCCCAGCCCCCTGTACATCTTTTATGTGCTCTGAACTCCATTCTTTTGCCTGAACTGCCATGAAAGTCAGGACCTTGGCCTTGGTGAAGAGCAGCGGGTGCTATGGCCTGCCTGCTGGGCCCCCTCCAGATGCCTGGGGTTTGCAGTTTTAGGCAACTGACTCAAGACCAAGTGTTCTTCCCAGGAGGCAGCTCGGATACAGTTGCCAGTGTCGGGCTGTGAGGGAAAGACCTCTTGCCTCACTTGAGGAAGTCTGGGAAGAGCTACCTCAGCCCAAGGCTCCTTGGCAGAGGGCTGAGCCTTTGGATAGAACTGTGTTGGGGTCCAAGTACCCACCCTGCCCAGGCTTGTTCCCTTCCCGCCTTCTAGATGCTGTTTCTGAGAAACTTCTTGCCGATTCCGCCTTAGAGTCTATTTTCTTGGAACTAAACTATCCTATTGTAACTTGAGGACAAGATAGCAGATAAGAAGTGCTTTGAAAACTGTACAGTTGCAGGCAACACTGGATACTGTGTACCACAGTATAATGAGAATTATCTAGAAACTACCTAAATTGACCTCCTCCATAGTCTACCATCACGGCCCCAGCAAAGGAGCTTGGGGACTGGTGTCTACATTTTCCCTTTCTGGACATGCAATCTATGGAGGAAAGTGACGAAAACACCCCCATGGGAAACTAGGAACTTCAGGATTAGCAGGTGGGTCCTCTGGGAATAGGTAGAAGGAGGCTGCAGGATGAAACAATGGTCAACTATTCCCAGAAAGGAGCCCAGACTCAAGAGCCTAGTGGGTATGCCTTACATTTGGCTGGTGTCTAGCAGGCACTGGGGGAGCTCAGGCACGTCTCTCCTTCTTCCAACAGGCTAGAGAATAGGATTCCGAGAGTAGGGCCAGCTGTAGAGGCTAGGGTGAGCAAGAACTCTGTAATGGCAGCCAAGTACCAAAGCCTGCTGAAATAAAGTCAGACTGGGAAAGGGACTGAAAATTGTGTGGTCAGGAGGAAGAAAGCAATGGCCGAATGCTGCAATGTTAACATGTATTGTTATTGTTATTATTATTATTATTATTATTGTTGTTGTTGTTGTTGTTTCTCTGTGTAACCGTCCTGGCTGTCCTTGAACTCACTTTGTAGACCAGGCTGGCCTCAAACTCACTGAGATCCACCTGCCTCTGCCTTCCGAGTGCTGGGATTAGAAGCATGTGCCACCACCCCCCGGCTAACACAACTTATTTTTAAAAGTAATTAGTAAGACCTAGATTGATAAATAAGTATGAAGTGATTTGTATAGGTTTGTGTTGTTGTTGTTTTGATAGAGGGTCTCATTATGTAGTCCTGGCTGGCCTGGAACTTGATGAGTAGACCAGACTGACCTCGGATTCAGAAAGATCTGCCTTCCTCTGCCTCCTGAGTGTTCAGATAAAGACAGGTACCAAGACAACTAGCCTGATTTATATGTTTGGTGGTCTGTTCATGTTTCAGAGATACTGAGGTCTAGCCCCTTCACCCTCTCCCACCTCTGTGCCGGGGACCAAATGTAGCCCTTGCTCCTGCTAGAGAAGAATAGGTGTTCAAGTACAGTTCAACTTGGGCTACATGAGACGCTGTTTCAAAAACAGGGAGACTGGAGAAATGGTTTAGCAGGTGAAAACACTTACTGCTAAACCTGACAGTCTAGGAACCTACTGGGTAAGAGGAGAGAACAACACCTGCAAGTTAACTTCTGCACAGTGGAACCTTCATCGCTTGCCCAAACAATACACCTTTAAAAAAAAATCCTGTCGTGATACATTGTGTACCCTAATAAAAGTTGCCTGAAGATCAGAAAACAGAACAAGCCACTAGATGAAACATAGAGGCCAGGCAGTGGTGGCACACACCTTTAATCCTAGCACTCGGGAGGCAGAGATCCAGTCTGGATCATTGTGAGTTCAAAGCTACCCTGGATTACATGAGATTGATTCAGTCTAGGAGAGAAAACAAAGCCAGGCCGTGGTGGCACACACCTTTAATCCCCGTACTTAGGAATCATACACCTTTAATCACAGCACTAAGAAGGAAGTGGTATGCCTGGGCGTGAGAGAAAGGTATACAAGGCGTGAGGAGACAGGAACTAAGCCTTTTTCGACTGAGGACCCCTTTTCGGCTGTACCCCTTTCGGCTGAGGACTCAAAGGCGTTCAGTCAGAGGATTCGTGGAATTGGCGAGGTAAGGTGTGGCAGTGGCTTGTTCCTTTGTCTCTCTGATCTTTCAGCATTTGCCCCAATATCTGGCCCCGGGTTTTTTATTAAAAGACCATTTAGGATTCATGTAACAAATTCCAAATTGATATCATGAGATCCTGACTGGGGGCAAGTATCCCAATAGTTTGACATTTCATTGAAAAAAAATTTTTAAAAGCCCGATTTAAAAAAATAACTTCTTACCTACAGCTTAATTATTTAGTTAGAATACTAGTTAAGAATGGCATGGAGGAGCTAGGCTCAGTGGTTAAGGGCACTTGTTGCTTTTGCAGAGGACCACAGTTTGGCTCGCAGCGCCCACATGGTGGCTCTGAACCACTTGTGACTCCAGTTCTGGGACATCTGAAGCCTGCAGGCACCAGGAGTACACGGATATACACACAGGCAAGACACTCATGCACATACAAATTTTAAAGTGTTTATGCCTTCTGGCCGTGGTGGTAACGTCTTTAATCTTAGCACCTGGGGGAGGGGCAGAGACAGGGGGAACCTATGAGTTCAAGGTCAGCCTGGTCCACACGGTAAGCTCCAGGTCAGGGCAAAGAAAAAGAAGAGGAAGAAGAGGAAGAGGAAGAAGGGGAAGATGAAGACAAAGATGAAGAAGGAAGGAAACAGTCAGATGAAACCGTGAGATCACACCGAGTCTTGACATGTACTTTTTTATTAAACATAAATTTCGGTGAAGTTTTTTTTTTTTTTGGTTTTTTTGAGACAGGGTTTCTCTGTGTAGCTTTGCGCCTTTTCCTGGATCTCGCTCTGTAGACCAGGCTGGCCTCGAACTCACAGAGATCCGCCTGCCTCTGCCTCCCGAGTGCTGGGATTAAAGGCGTGCGCCACCACCGCCCGGCTCGGTGAAGTTTTTATTCCAAGTCTAATTTTTTTGTTTTTGTTTTTTTTTTTTTTTTTGTTTTTTGTTTTTTTTTTTTTTTTTTTTTTTCGAGACAGGGTTTCTCAGTGTAGCTTTGCGCCTTTCCTGGAACTCGCTTTGGAGACCAGGCTGGCCTCGAACTCACAGAGATCCGCCTGCCTCTGCCTCCCAAGTGCTGGGATTAAAGGCGTGCGCCACCACCACCCGGCTCCAAGTCTAATTTTTACTTAACATCTCTTTAAGAATTTACTACATGAAAAGTGTGGGTGCGTGTGCGTGTGTGTGTGTGTGTGTGTGTGTGTGTGTGTGTGTGTGTGTGTACCCATGTGTACCATGACTTGGATGTGGAAGTCAGAGAACAGCTTTTAGGAACTAGTTTCTCTCTTTCCACTATGGATCCTGGGGTTGAACTCAGGTCCCCAAACTTGGCAGCACACACTCCTGTACCCACTCAGACATCTCACCACCCCATCTTTGAGAATCTAGACAAACGTGTGGAAATTCACAGAAAAAAAAAAAAAACAAAAGAAAACTATTACAAGGATGCCCTCTAAAGTGTCGGTACAAGATTTGTTCCCTCCAGCTGGCTAATTTTGATTACCTTTTTTTGTATTTTCTTTTTGTATCTTTTAAATTTCCTAAAGGAATATGTCAGTTTTTGAGACGGGTAACAAAGCACTAATGCTAACGACAACAAGGTTGACATGAGCGATCACTTTACACACTTGGAGGAATTAATTTAGTAAGAGGACTGAAAGGTAGGCAGGAGATCATAGAGCCTTGCAGCCACAGGCAAGGCTGAGATCTCATCCCGGAGTTCTGAGGAGCAAGACGGAGATGAGTCCAAGATCCCTCTTGGTGAGCAGAGGCAACTGAGAGGCACCCAGTCCCATCCCCGGTTATTGACTATCCTCCGCCGATGTGATAAGCCAATCAAGCCGAATTAATAAATCCAGGTTTAATAAACAGAACAAAGCAACCTCTACGTGACTCTCCGGAAGTCAGCAGAGGAATCACGTGGCAAACATGGTGACCAGGTCTTAAATAGCCTGTAGGCGTGGTCTTGAGCAGCCCCGGGGAAGGAGCTGCCCCCTTGGCTGGCTCTCTGAGGGAGGGGCCGCTGCTTGGTGGCTTTTGGGGGGGGGCGGGGGCGGGGTCTGGAATAGAAGGAATGAGACAGAAGCATGGACTGCCCTTATTGCCTGATTATTTTGTTCACAGGGAGACAATGTCTTGGATCCCCTGATTATCTCCTTCTCTCTAGGTCAGAGGCTGACAAGTGCCAAGCTGTTTTTCACCTTCTGAAACTGATGGCCACCCCACCCTGAAAGTGCTCCACCTCATCTGAAGTCAGATGTCAGATGAGGTATCTATCTAGGGCAAGGGATCTTGCCACAGAAAGAGAGTGATAGCACCAAGTTCAGGAACGTTTGTTCTGTCTGGGGTCAAACTTCACCAACGGCAAACAGAGGAGGCAGAGAGGAAGGAGGTCAGAGACACACACACCCCTCAATCTCTTTCGACTGGTCTGAGTTTCATTTCCTCCTAGTAATCCTTCTAGGGAAATCCCATGGCTGCTGATGACCTGGTGTGAGCCACCAGCGGCAACACTGTATCTTTCTGCACTCCATCCTCCTCTCTCTTTGCTCTGACCAATCAGGCTTACATGTCCTTGGTAGGGTTTCTCACATTCTGCATTTCACAACAGCTGAGCTAGGACCACCTTTATGAATGTAGGGATACCAAGGTGTGTGTCCATCAGGCTTATGTGTCCTTGGTAGGGTTTCTCACATTCTGCATTTCACAACAGCTGAGCTAGGACCACCTTTATGAATGTAGGGATACCAAGGTGTGTGTCAATCAGGCTTATGTGTTCTTGGTAGGGTTTCTCACATTCTGCATTTCACAACAGCTGAGCTAGGACCACCTTTATGAATGTAGGGATGCCAAGGTGTGTGTGTGTGTGCGCGCGTGTGCGTGCGTGCGTGCATGGGTGAATAGAAAATTAGAATTTACTAGATATTTAAAATATGATATTGGTCCCAATTCAGTGGCTGATCTAATATGTGAAGAGTGACTTAAACATGATGTAGAGGGATCTAGCTTGAGCAATGGACACCCACTTTCACCCACCACCACTTGTAGCAAATATGAAGCCCTCAGTGAATATTTTTGAATGAATGTAGGATGGTTCCATATCTATATGAAGACTGCAGAAAGATTTGTTTGTGTGTTTAGAGACAGGGTCTCCTTGTGTAGCTCTGGGCCGGCCTGGAACTAGAGACCGAGCTGACCTTGAACTCCCTCTACCTCCTGAATTATGGGATTAAAGGTGTGTGTGTTTTTTTTTTAAACAACAACAACAACAACAACAAAATAAACAAAACAGGATCTCTCAATGTAGCTGTGGCTGTCCTGGAACTCATTATGTAGACCAGTCTAGACTCAAAAAAAACAAAAAATAAAAATAAAGAGATTGGGCTGCCTCTGCCTTCCTAGTGCTGGGATTAAAGGCATATATTCTAGCATGCCTGGAATGTTTTTGTTTTGTTTTGTTTTGTTTGTTAAGGTCTCTTATGTTGACTAATGTCAAGGTTCCAGTGCAGGCTTGAGGTTGTAGTTTAGTTACCATATTGCTTCCGGTATTCATTATTTTTTTTTCCCATTTTACACATTAATTTCTTTTGCATAGCGTACAGGAGAATCTGGATTGGATTCCCAGCACCACATTCACCTGTACTCACAGGGTTCCTGCGGTAGAGGCAGAAAGAGCAAAAAGTTCAAGCTAGATAGCTAACAAGTTCAAAGAGCTACAGTGATTAAGGTCCTAGAAAGAATGGGGAGAAAGTGTAGAAGAGCGGAGACAGCCTGCCATGCCAGAGTTCAAGTCAATTTTCGAATTTAAACGTGAACTTGGCTGTTGCAAATGATGCTAAGGAGTTGCAAACCAGCGCAGTCAGCAGTGATTCGGGATTAGCCGGCCCCCCCGGTGGGCACAGTGCTGAATTCTGAACCTCTCACTTCGGAGCTGTTGTTATACACAGTCACTGCAACCAATCGCTGGAGGATCTTCCCGAGGTTATCTGGCCCCACCCCCGAGGTTCCAGGGATGATCTGGCACTTAGGGTTAGGAAATGGGCTGGTATTTCTTTATAGAGCCGATGTTCAGCTACCAAATAACAATATTGTGTTACAGAGACGCTGGCCAAGAAAAGCTTTCAGAACTAAAAAGCAAGAAACATCCTTTGTTCAGCTGTAATAAGGAGGTGACCTCCTGAAAATCTAGCTCCTTTTTTTTTTTTTTTTTGCAAAGTTAGGGCGATACTTTATTCTAAATGGAATTTAGTGCTAACCATACATCATGCTAGATTGGAAATAGCTGTAAAATAGCTATTATGCTTGGTGTTAAAAGTGAGATGGTCTGGAAGCATATGAAGCACCAATCACATAGGAAAGACATAAAAGCCTCCAGTTATGGCTGGGGGTGGAGGCGGTGATGGCGCAGGCCTTTGATCCCAGTATTTGGGAGGCAGATCTCTGAGTTCGTGTTCAGCCTGGTCCACAGAGGAAACTCCAGGACAGTCAAGACTAGGCAGAGTAAACCTGTCTTGAAAAAACAAACCAAACCAAACCAACAACAAAAGACCTCTCAAGCTGTAATGTCAACAAGAGAGGAAAGTTAGGGCGAGTGGAATGGCTAAGAAAGGCCTAATAACCTAAATTAGATCTCGAGAGCACATGGTCCATCTGAAGCCCTGACTCCACACACATCCTATATACACGATACTAAATAATTGTCATGAAACTTAAGGACAGTCAAATGTGCTTCCTTCTCCTACTCCCTGGACCCCTCTAAGCCTAAGATAGCCAGGAACTCTATGTAGCTAAGGATGACTTGAACTGATCCTTCTGCCTCTCTCTCGGATGTGCTGAGATTACCGGCTTGTGCCACCAAGTCGGGGGTGTCCGAGTTATGGATGGGCACAGAACTCAGGGCTTCATGGATCCTAGGTAAGCGCTTTACCAACTGAGCCACATCCCGGGCCCCTCACCAATTACACGTTAGAAATGCTGAAAAGGAAGTCAAGTGTTTAAACACTTAGTCCGGGTACTCAGCAGCCTGGTTTCTTGTTCTCAGAGAAGCCAGGAAGGCTTGGAGAGAGGACACACCAACGGTTACCGTACTGTTAGTTTATTTATGCTCCTTTCCCTGAAGGGGCTGGGTTGAGGGAAGGCCTTGCCTGAAGACTGCAACAGTCTGTCTGAACTAAAAAGGACCACCTTTTTTGCCGTCATTTTCCTCTTGGTTGTGACTTCACTTTTGCTTTGACGGCATCCACCTCCCCACCCCCCACCTCAGGACTCCTCTGATTTTCTAATTGTCACATTTGCGCAATGACCAGGGATGTTATGACACCCTTCAATAAAAATCTGAGGACAACTTTATGAAGGGCAGCTTGAACAACTCGAGTGGAAACGGTTTGTTCACATCGCAGCATCCGATACACGCAGGCTTTCCGGAAGAGCGCAGAATCCTTGGCGAACACAGTTGCAGAGCAGATCGCCAAAACGGCTCACGAACGTCACAGGGGCGCGGCCGCCCTCCCAGGGCACACTTCTCCAGACATGCTCAGGTTTTGGAGAAAATGGAGAGGGTACTTGTAGCCCCTCCCTCTTTGGGTGATGGGAGGTCCAGCAGGAGGAGAGGACAGCCCAGACCAGAAAGGCCTCCGTTTGAAGGAAGCAGGATCAAGAGGAGGAGGGACTCTGCTCTGGTCTCAACCCAACAACAGCGTGTCCTCCTCCTCTCCCCTTCCCAAGAGTACCCGCTGGCCCCTCCCTCTGCCATCACCTCCTGGGGAACTAGGGTTGTTAAATCCCACGCGGTGGGCTGGTCTCCATGGCAGCCTACTGGCACGATGCCATCACCCCAACCTCCCCAGGGCAACTCCAGTTACTTCCCACCCCAGGGCCCCGGCCGGTTCAAATTGCTCCCGGAGGTGGGATGCCGAGCGCCTCTGGCATCTGGAACCCGGCTGCGAGAGGGAGGGACGGCCTCCCCGGGAGCCCCACCCCCGGCCCTGGAACATCTGGGTGCGGGGGTTAGCACTCCAGATGTAGCTCGCAGGCCGCCAGCTGTGCGCGCTCCCAGTCTTGGGCAGGCGGCCGGAGAGTCTGGGCGGACGCGTGGGAGGGGCTGTGACTTTTCCCTGTGAACTGACTTTAAAACCCGGGGAATCTCAAGTCCCAGCGTGGGCCTACTGACTCTCCCGCACGCATGACCTAACTGGCCTAACGCAGAAGTTTCCAGCCCAGCCCCCTGGCACCTCTCTGAGCTTCTCAAACCAGCAGAGGAAACTTAGTCCTGTAAGATAAATCTAGTATCTTCATCGGATGACCTCTGGAGCTGGCACTGGGACTCCAGCTGTGCGCCAGGGAATTCCATATGGGTGGGTGGAGGGGAGAACGGCTACACACCTGGAGCTTGCCCTAAAGCGCCTTTTGACCAGAAGTGGATTCCACACTCGAAGGTGGGGGTCTGACCCACCCTATTGCCGGCAGTTCAAGCCAGGAGAAAGTCCTGTTGAGTCTGTGACTCAATCCCCCTGGAATGTGCCTGGAATAACAATGGGGACTTGAAAGCTTTTTATGGCCGAGGTATCTGGTGGAGAACAGGCGGCTTTGGCTGAGCTGGCGGACTGCCGAGGGGGCAGGCAGCCTTGCCTAACGCTGGGCTGCGCCCCGAGCATCTGGTTTGAATCAGTCCCAAAGCATTTCTATCGGCTTAACCCACCATCCCCGCAGATCCGACGGAACAGGATAAGCCAAATATATTCCGGGCACTCCAGTAATAGCTAAACCCAATCACGTTTTACCGCTGGGACTTCCAACTGCCCCAACGTACAACTGTCGTTATTTTATAGATGTTGCGAATTTAACTTCCTTTTCTGAGCTTGCGGGTGGGTGGGCATGTGCAAGCACCGCTCTGTTACCCTTCTTTTTGTTTGAGGCCTTGGAATAGTGAGAAGGGTCTGAGGCCAACATATGTGCTGTGTGTAGCACTAAATATATAGCCGCATTTTCCTCAACGCCCTGCTCAGAATTCCAAACGCAAGTTGGAACAAAGGCAAACGTGTCTGAGTGTAAAGGGTGAGCTTGTGCCAAGAACTACAGTCACAGGGGTAAATAACCTTGTTTTCTCCTTCAGCAGTGGCTACCAAACCCCCACTCTTGGAAGGTGGCCAACTGTCTGTCGGGTGGAGGGTGCAGCTAATTAGAGAGTCCATAAACCTCTCTGTCAAAGAGGGCATGTGACCTAACCCCCCCCCCCCCAAAGTCTAAACAATAAAGGCAGCGAGCCGCAGGCACTCGGCACCGCTGCTCTGCGGGTTCCCTAAATAGGAACAGGATGAAGGCCGGACTGAAGGGGTTACCGAGGCTCTCCACACTCACACCGGGAGGAATCGGCCACTCCGCTTCCCAGCATAACCCGCTTCAATGACTCTCTCCAATCTATTTAGAGGAGTGCGGCTTGCAGAGAGCACATTGTCCAATCTAAATGAGGAAGCAATTATTCCTCGCTGCTGTCAGACGTGCTTGGAGACCGTTGGGTCAAAGGTCAGCCTGCTGTCATGTGACCTTACTCTGCACTTGAGGAAGATCAACTCTTACCCACAATTCAGCTTTGCTTTTCTGAAGCACTTTTTTTTTTCCTTTCCCCTGTTACATTCCCTCCTTCTCACTCTTTAGGATCTTTCTTAACTCTTAAGTTATTCTAAAGTAAACACAAGACCTCTCTGCACATTGCTTAATGGTAAATATGAAACTTGTGTGTGGGTTTACAGGCGTCTTCTCAGAATATTGCAAAACGGGGTTCTTTGTCTGCTTGTCTTTGTCTAACTTCCTTCCCTGGGAGCCTCCTTGCTAGCTTTAATTTTATACAGCATGCTGTAAACTATAAATAACACAGCTCTACTTTCCTAGAACATAGCATATGGAAACTGTCGCCTGCTGTATGTCCCAACTGTAGTTTCAATTTAAAGACGGAATAAAGTTAATCCCCTGTGTGAAACGGCGTTGGACCGTTTGTGTGTGTGTGTGTGTTTTATTAGTTGAAACCGGGGATGGAGGAACACCAGGAATTCTTGGTGTTGGGAACGGAGCCCATAAAAGCGTTTACAAGGTGTGGTTTGAAGGGAGGGAGGCCAGGGACAAATGCTGGTGGGAGGGCCCGCAGGAAGGAAAGTACTTCCTGAGAGGACGCTCCTCTCAGGAGCCACATCCTCTCTTCAAACGCTTCCTGTTTGGTCTTAGCCAATAATTGATGGTGAATTGTTTTTCCCATTCGGTCTGAAAGCATCTTCTCTCTCCTCACGGAAGCTAAGAGCCGGATCAATGATTTGAACGTGATGGCTGACTCCACTTAATCTTCCGATAAACATCGGAAAACTTCTGTAATATTTATAAAAATCACGTCTAGGTTAACTTTTTTAGGTATTGTGTGATTCCCCAAAGCAAGGATAATGAAATGAACCAAAGACCAAAGTCCCCAACCATAGGGCCTGGAGCTTATTCACTGGATTGGTTGATTGGTTTGCGAAGCAGGGGTGGTACGCTGACTGACAGCAAGAAATGAAGGGCATCAGAAGCTGGGGTGTAGCTGTTCTTTTTCCACGGCATCCCCTTCTTTGTGAGATAACAAGAGCTAAGACTGCTAGTTTCTATGCACAGAAACAGTGAAACAGCTTTCTTTTGAGGTGGAGTTCCTTTTAAGGATATTGTGATGGCTACTTATGTATGTCAACTTGGCTAGGCCATTATACCCATTTAATTAACAGTAATAGAGTGTCTTTTCTTTCTGTCCATCCCTCCCTATTGCTTCCATTCTTTATCTATCTATCTATCTATCTATCTATCTATCTATCTATCTATCTATCTATCTATCTATCTATCTATTTTGAGGCAGAGTCTCACTATGTATCCCTAGCTGGCCTTGAACTTACTATGTAGACCAGACTGGCCTAGAGCTCATAGAGATTCACCTATTTGTACACCTTGGGTGCTGGGATTAAAGTCGTGTACTGCTACTCCTGGCTTCCATCCTTATTTTTAAGATGATATTATGAATTGGTAGACTTTCAGATTATACTCCATAATGTGAGTGGGCCTAATCCAAATCAGATGAAAAGGGAATGTGATCAGCATCATGTACCTGCACTCCAAAAATTAACTCTTCGGCTGCCCTCCCGCTACTGGGCAGCCTTCAGAATCGTGTGAGCCAATTATTTAAAATCAATCCATCAACCAACCAATCAATGGATTGATCGATCAATCACTTTCTTTTTCTAATGGTAGTGTTTTTCTGGTGAACTCTTGACTCATCCACGTTATCTACCTTGATTCCTGGTGGAACCATGACCTTTTGTATCTCTCAGATTCTGAGTAAATCAGGTGTAGCACTGATGATTAACCCAACCTCTCTCAAGTACTTTGAGATGGTGCATCACAGTAGAAAATAATCCAGTCATATTCTCTAATGCCTCATTCGTTTTCTCTAAACCTTGGCAATTGGGGGGAAAAAAAGAACCCTTTTCCCCACCTGGTGCCCGGGATCTATCTCTGATCTGCACCCCCTCTTCCCACAGGCTTCTCTGTTAGAATTCCCCAAAGGAACCAGTTGGACACATATGAAACTCACAGAACTAGAGGACCGACCATGGACTGTCACGGTGAAAACCTCCACAGTTACTGAAAACAGTGATGGTTCTTCTCTCTTGGGCCAGAGAAGGCTCAGTGAGTAAAGGCGGTTGTCCCTGAGCCTAAGGACCCGGGTTCTACTCCCAGAACCCACACGGTAGAGAGGACAGACTCTCACTAGCTGTCTTCACACACACACACACACACACACACACACACACACACACACACACACACACACTCCCAGAACCCACATGGTAGAGAGGACAGACTCTCACTAGCTGTCTACACACACACACACACACACACACACACACACACACACACACACACACACACGAGAAATGAGTGAGACGGCCAGATTCAGAACATGTTTCGGAAAGCCAAAAGAATCACCGCTGTGTTGGATATTAAAAGATAAAGGCAGGAAAGGAATGAAATATTTCTTTAAAAAATTTTGTTCCACGCCAGACATGGTGGCAGATGCCTTTAATCCCGGACTCGGGAGGCAGAGGCAGGCAGATCTCTGCGAGTTCAAGGCCAGCCTGGTCTACAAAGCGAGTTCTAGGACAGCCAGGGCTATTATACAGACAAACCCTATCATGGAAAAAAAAAAAAAAAAAAAAACAGAAAAAAAAAATCAGTTCCAAGAGGATCAAATGAATTATTCAAGGACCTACAAGAAACCCTAGAATAATGCAGACATTGACTTGATAACAGTGAATTCATTCTTTCGAGACAAAATTCCCTTAAATTGTTATTCTGTCTTCTTAGATAGGCTGTGTTGAAACATAACCACACTCTGGTACACATTGGGCAATTGATGCATGTTCCTGGATATATAAAAAAGCGATGGTAACTGGATTAGCATATAATAACAAGGTACCATACTTGGAGGGTCTCACTATGCGGTCCTGGCTGGCCTCCAATGCAGAGATGGGCCTGCTTCTGCTTCCCCAGTGCTGCGATCGAGGGTGTGCGCTGCCACCACTGCCCAGTCCTATTTTTTTTTTTTTTAATTTACTTTATGTTATGAGTGTTTTGCTTGCATGTACAGATGCACACCACATTGTTCACCTGGTGCCTACGGTTCCTGTTGTTGGGCACAGTTCTTTACTAACTTACTGAACAGGTAAAATTATCAATCACATGCTTTAAAATTCCAACTTGAAGAATTGTCTTTTAAAAAGCAATTTATTTATTTAGACAGGGTTTCTCTATGGAGCCCTGGCTGGCCTACAACTTATTAGGTAAACCAGGCCGGTCTTGAACTTGGGAGATTGCCCTGCCTCTGCCTCCAGTGATGAGACGAAAAGCCTGTTCCACTTTAAAACGGAATTTAAGCCGGGCGGTGGTGGCGCACGCCTTTAATCCCAGCACTCGGGAGGCAGAGCCAGAAGGATCTCTGTGAGTTCCAGGCCAGCCTGGGCTACCAAGTGAATTCCAGGAAAAGGCGCAAAGCTACACAGAGAAACCCTGTCTCGAAAAAAAACCAAAAAAAGAAAAAAAAAAAAAATGGAATTTAAAAACACGGCCTGCTCTAGGACACTCAGAGGAGGCTTCAAGCCTAGCATATATTGATGAGCAGGTAGAAGAGCAGACTATTTTACAGGAATAACACATCTCTGACGTGGGTTTTTGTTCCACACAGCTCTGTAAGAACAGTGAACTACTTAAAGAGAAAAATAAAACCCCAAGGAAAAAACAAACACCATTAAAGTCCTTCACAAGCTCACTGTGTTCTTCTGAATTTCTATTTAAATTTATAGCCCTCCTTGGTCATGGCAAGCATATGTCTCATGCCAAGGCTGAAAACTGTAAGTCCATTTTCAATGCTATCTGAAAACACCGTAACATACATTGCATATCATAATGAAGCAATGCAAGGGAGCTTTTAAGACAGGATTTATCTTTAAATGTGAAGCAGACACAGACTCTCACACAGACGGAACTCCAGAACACTTCCAGGATACAGAAATCCGAATGTTCGGTTAGACTATGCTGCCGACTGCCAGCCGATGCGGTGTGACAGAGTTCCTGTGCTGTTTTCCCTGCTTCTGTCTAGCATCCAGACTCCACCATCCAGGATGCGTTCCTCAGCCTATGACAAGCTTTCCAGAAAGTGACCATCATCATGATTTGTTCTGCCAACGCAATCTGAAGGACACAGATGTCGTCTGTTACTAAATCAGGACATGCTGAATCATAAAGAACATTCATAGAGTTCAACACACGTACGCCGACACATAAAGAAATACCCAACTGCCACTAATGTAATGAGTTTACTTTATTGTAAAAATTCGCAAAATACACTTGCAGAGTCACCCACGTACGGGGGCTTAAGGATAGCTTTTAACAAAGAGATCTTATAAAGTTATTCTTGCTTAAAGTATTAAAGTACACAGAGATAAAAAAATATTAGAAGAAAAAAATGTTAAGTCAGGGTCAACACTCAAAAAGGGCTGATATACAATATTCAAAAAGGGTCAATCTGCAGAGCACCCCTAAAAGACTACGTCTTAAAAGTTCTTAGGGAAAAAAGGTATTTTCTTTTCCAAGAACTTTAACCTTAGGGTATATTTCTTAAGAAATACTACAAACCATAAAGCCACAATCTTCTCAAAATTTGCCTATTTCACAAATAAGTCAACCTAAAAAGGAGAGGACAGAGGAAACAGCTTTGGAATCTGTATTTAGATTTCTATATTTAGATCTACTGAGATCTTAGTTTCCCCAATGAAAGATATTCAATGAAAAATTAGCCCATTACAATGAAAAAAAAAAACACTTACAGTTAATATAAGACATTATAGTAATACCATAAAGGTTCAGGCGTCTCCCCAAAAGTACAGAAAAGAAAGAGGATGCATTTAGCCAATGTTTGACAGAATTTTAGAGTATTTACATGCTTCATAACACTGTGGAAGTCTTTGGTGGTGACACACGGAATGAGATCCCTGAAAACCCGTGAGTAGATAGCTCTGCTCCATCCATGTAGTGAAGTGTTTCTTACCAGCAGTGGCGGTAGGATCTCGTTGTTTTAGCCATCTAAAACACACAGTGATATGTGTGGACGGGGTCTGGTTGGGGAGTGAGGTGGGTTTATATAATTGCTCATTTAGCAATGAGCTTATTGTTGGTTCCTTTTTGTTTTTCACAGATTTTTTTTTATTTTAAATTATGCGTACGTCTGTATATCTGTGTATCAGTATGTTCACACGCATGCAGATGTGCCTGGAAGTCAGAAGAGTATCGTTTTCCCTGGAGCTACAGTTGCAGGCAGTTGTGAACTACCTACCAGGTAGAGGTGCTAATGACTGAACCTGGGTCCTTTGTAAGAGCAGTATGCATTCTTAAAACACTGAGCTATCTCTCCGGCTGTACTTGTGGCTCCTTTCAATACCAGAAAGGAAAAAAGAAAAGAGAGAGACACATAGACTATATCAATTCTTATGCCTAAACAATAGTTAAATATGGGGAATAGTTAAGTATTAGTGATCCCACAGAATGACTGGCTAGTCAGATAAAATACTAGTAGGCTATAATTTTTGGATAAACGCCAAAAGGCAGACAAACAGTGCCCTAAACAGGTTTGTGCATTGCATGCTGGTGCCCCAATCGGCAGTGGGGTAAGTCAAGGCACTGTGGTCTATGAATAAATTTACAACTCTTAAAAAAATCAGCAGCCTCAAAAGCAGAGAAACTAACGACATGACCTGCTCCACCTTAAAAGAAACAAAACAAAACAAAAAAGCCCTTTATTTCTCCGTATATAAAGTTAAAAGAAAAGGACCCTGCTATGACATACGATTGTGGGGACAGATGACATCAAGTTTATTAAGTATGTCACCATCAGGGATATGCCGAAGCATGGGCCGGGGATGAGAACAGAACAGGACAGCAAGCGTTAGTTCTGAGTCAGGTGGTATCTTTGTTTGGGCATTTTGATTCTCCCAATTAATAATTCTCCCAATGTAAAAAGTCCATGAAACAGGGCATGGTGGTACACACCTGAAATCCCAGCACTTAGAAGGCTGAAGCATGATGAGTGTCCACAAATTTGAGGCTAGCCTGGGCTACCTAGTGAGTTTCAGGCCGGCTAGAGTGAGACCTTGTCTCAAAACAAAACAAGCTGGGCATGGTGGCACACACCTTTAATGTCAGCACCTGGGAGGCAGCGGCAGGTGGATCTTTGTGAGCCTGAGGCCAGCCTGGTCTACAGAGTGAGTTCCAGGACAGCCAGGGCTCCACACAAAACAACTTAAAACAAAACAAAAAACCAAATAGTATATGAATTCCTTAAAAGATGGGTAAGTTTGTTTTAACCAATTTTCTTTTTTGATTCAGGGATTGAACTCAGGGTCTTGCCTATGTCAAGCATGGCACCTATCAGTAGCTCCAAAGGGCAGGTGTAATACAGAAACTGGATTTCTAGAAGATAATATGGTGTCAATCAGTCCCCATGGAGACAGAGTAACTTACTTATCCAGTTGTCTTATCAGGTAACACTGCCTCTGTCCGGGAAACCAAGCACGCAGCATGGCCTTTGTACAGAGCAGGACAGGGCCAGGCAAAATAAATAACACTCTTTCCAATAATTTATGATAGATGTCTGAACAGAAGTTGAAGAATTCTTCTAGAAACAAAGAGGGTATGAGTCAAAGCAAAGCAGATGGAGATACAAGATTAAATTTGGGGAAAATAATTGAATTTTTATTTGGTGCTCAATATTAAGAATGTGAGACAGTTTGGAGATATTCAGAGTAGCATCTAGAGGTCATGTATGAATGACACTCAGACACTCCCAGGTAAATTTTGTTTGATTATTGAAGTTTTGGTTATCCATCACCCCAGACACACTGATTTAGGGTTCACAATGCAGTTAGTAGGGCAAATCCAAAGAGCCTCCGAGTTCAATCCCTCTAAATCTCTTACACTAAAAGGCGGTCTTTGTCTGGGAGCCTGTGCTACGTAGCATCAACTATCCTTGTGCTTTATCCTGACACTCATCTTTAGGGAATAAACTCAGTCAGAAAAAGATTCAGATGACTTCAGTCACCGCCAGGTCTGTAAGGCAGCATCTGCCTCTGCCAAGCTTGAGAATGAGGTGTGGTCACTGGGCAGTTCATGAGTCAGAAAACACTGAGTGTAGTCGTGCACACACCTTTAATCCCAGCACTCGGGAGGCAGAGGCAGGTGGATCTCTGTGAGTTCGAAGCATCCTGGTCTACAGAGCTAGTAGTTCCAAGATAACCAAGACTACACAAAGAAACCCTGTCTCTAACCCTGCCCCCAAAACAAAACAAAAAAAACAAAACAAAAAAACCCTAAAAAAGAAAACACTAAGTGCTACACTGGTCTTGACTCTCTTCTGCAAAAGCTATTTTTTAAAACCTAAAATAACGTAATTGTTGTTGATAAAAACACATCACATTCAACTATGGAAACTGATTAGTGTTAATCACTTCTTAGATGTTAAGAATATAATTAAAAAACAGTTAAAATTAGTCAGGTGTGATAATATACACCTGTCATCCCAGCAACTGTGAGGTGGAAGCAGGAAGAGAATCAGGAGTTCAAGGCCACCCTTGGGCCACAAGAGACCTTATCTCAAAAAGCAAAACAAAAAGTAAAAATTTAATAAGAGTTAGCTATGTGTCCCTACTATAAATCAAATGAATTTAACAAATGAAACAAATGAGTAGGAAAAGGAGATGATGCATTTCAAGGCGTAATTTTGACATGTCAGAATATCACAGACAACAAAAAAGACAGCATCGATAAAATTTAAAGTAAATGTACAGTCGTAAAATAAGTAAACAATTTTCAAGTGTGCAAAACCAGTCAGGAAAGTGCTATGTGGACACCTGGTTTTCAAATATCTGTTTCAAAACCTTTCAGCTCATGGTGGAAAGCTTCCAAGGCTTATGTAAGGGACATGTCACCACCTTACAGTATGTCTTTGTCACAACACTGGCTGCTCAGTGGCTGTCACCACTCTCCTGTGACAGATGTGGGTGGCACGGATGGGCGTAAACACAATGCGACACCAGAAGGGCAAGGTGTATCCTGAAGCAGAGACTTTTCAAGTATACCCTGGGTCTATGTTTTACCCTTAGATCCCAGACACTCAATGTTGCTGATGGAATCAGATAACATGATTCTCTGTAACTGTTGTTATATACATGCACATTAATAAACTTTACACAACTACATTTAGCAGTTGATATCTAAAAGTAATTGTTAAAGAAACAAACTATTTAATGTTATTAAAGTAAATCCCATCATCGCCACAATCGGAAGATTTAAAGTGTAAGTCCTGAATACATTTGAGTTAGAAAATGAAGTTGGTTTGTTAGCATTATTTGTCTTGAGATAAGTGAGGTGTAGATGCTAAAAATACACCTGTGGTCTCTTCTTCACTTTATATTTTAGCGAACCATACCGCACCTAAAGAAAGAAAAGTATTAGTATTAATAAGAGGAAACCCAGCTGGGTAGTGGTTACACACATCTTTAATCCCAGCATTCAGGAGACAGAGCCAGGTGGATCTCTATGAGTTCAAGGCCAGCCTGGTCTACCAAGCGAGATTCAGGACAGGCACCAAAACTACACAGAGAAACCCTGTCTGGAAAAAACAAACAAAACCAACAAAACAAAAAACTAAGCTAAACTAAAACAAACAAAACCAAACAGACTGATTAAGTTTTTAAACTAGGTAGGTTTTAATAGTTCATCGTCATAGTAATGGTTCCACTCTTCCAACATAAAACATCAACTTTCTTGGGAGACCAGGCAGAAGGACTGTAATTCAAGATCTACCTGGGCCACACAGGAGCTCTGGGCCAGTCTGGGCAACTTATTGAGACCTTGTCTCAAAATAAAAGGTGCTGGGAACGTGGCTCAGAAGTATGTTTGCATAGCCTTCATGGGGCCCTTGGTTCAAATGCCCATACAGCACCCACATCAATCAATCATCCAAGCAATGCCCTTGCAAGTTACAACTTTACTAAGAACACCCACAGAAACATAGCTGGCGATGTGGTGGGCGTAGGCAGTACACAGGACATTCCCAATCACGGATGAAAACACTGACTTATTATTTACATTTTACTGCGTACAATGTCAGTAAATGAGCCTTAGCGCACTGACACCGTGTGACTGCGGGTATATATCTACTATTTAATTATCATGTATGAGTTGTTGAAAGCAACACTATGTAGTTAATTCTGTTAGCAGCTTTCCTTGTTTATGTAGAGGGAAGCAACGGACAGTCACAGTAACTGTGGGGTTTGCTAGGTAGAAATGCCACTTTCTACATAGAGCACAAAATAAGGACTTTACTATTTCAAAATTTTCAGGGGGAGGAAATGTCCTGAGAGATCCCTAACACACCTGCTTTTAATAAAGAATTCCAAGTACAATGCTGCCCTCTGATTGGAATCCTTCATTCACTGGCCATTTAATATCAGTAATGGCAAAGTAGAAGGAAATCCCTCCCACAGATCGTCAGGAAGATAATTACCGGCTGCACACTGACCTCTTTGCGGCCTTTGATGGTCTTGACAGACTTCATGCTCTGGGATCGCCGCAGCCCCTTGTGAGTCACCATCTCGTCGTCCGAGAATGGCCCCTCCGCTTCTTCATCGGTTTGCTCACCTCCGTCTTTCAGTGGAATTCCATAGGCTAAACAAATGGTCAAGGGCAGCATGTTTTAGACACAGGACACCAGGCAGCCTGCCTCTTCATCTGCCTGGCATAAGGGTCTAGCCGGGGCCTCTCTTCCCACTCATCTGGAAAGTGCTCCTGGCCCTTCCCCACGAACTTTTGCTTTGTGCACTACTTCAGATAAAGATCAGAAGACTCATTTCCTCCACGAACTTCTCCATGATCCGTTTTACTCATTTGCCTAATTCTTTTTTTTTTTTTTTGAGATGAGTCTTCTGTAGCCCAGACTGGGCTGGAATTCACGGTGATGGCACCATGGCCAGCAGCCCAATCTTATTATGAATATTTTTATTTAAAAAAATAAGCCAGCTGAGCACGCCTTTAATCCCAGCATTTGGGAGGCAGAGGCAGGCTGATATCTGTGAGTTCGAGTCCAGCCTGGTCTAGAGTAAGATCCAGGACAGGCACCAAAACTACACAGAGAAACCCTGTCTCGACAAAACCAAAGAAATGAATGAATGAATGAATGAATAAATAAATAAATAAAATCAGCCAGAGCGCTGAGGAGCCAGCTCAGTGGGTAGGAGCACTTGTACAAGCATAAGGAGCTGAGTTCGGGTCCTAGAATTCAAGTAAAATGTGGGCATGGTGCTCTGGACTCTCCAGGGCTGTGTGTGTACATTTGTGTGTGTTGTGCACAGAGAGACAAGAGGATCTCTGGGGTTTCCAGATTGTTGGCGTAGCAAAAATACACGTGCCCCAGGTTGAGGGAGAGACCCTGCCTCACAGGAATACATGAGAGTGATAGAGGAGCATACACCACACAGTCAGGCATGACACACACCAGGAGCATTAAAAACCCAGGAAGTAGAGAAGAAGGACTGATGTGTGTTTAAGGTCTGCCTGAGTTAAAGGTAAGAAGACCCCAAGTCAAAACAGGACTGGGAAGGTGACTCAGCCTGAGTTCGAGAAGGCATGTAAAAAGGTAGAAGGAGGGAAGGACTCCAAAATTGCCCTGTGATCCCTAAGGGCACAATAATAATATTTAAAATTAAAAAAGCCCAACACAGCCAGGTGGTGGAGGCACACACCACACACCTTTAATCCCAGCACTTGGAAGGCAGAGGCAGGTGGATCTCTGAGTTTGAAGCTAGCCTGGTCTACAGAGTGAGTTCCAGGACAGCCAGGGCTACACAGAGAAACCTTGTCTCTGAAAAACAAAACAACACAAACAGACAAGCCAAACCCAAACAACAACAACAACAAAACAATAACAAAGCCAAACAACACACACACAAAAACCCACCCCAGAATCTCTTCAAAATTTCCAAACAATGAGGTTAATACCCACACCCTGTTTGTTTTCAACAAAAAACCAAGAAAAAAAAAACTTAGAGAAAAATAATCAGAAATGTTGTAAAGTTTCTTTTCACCCTCACATGAGTTGTACAAAACCCAAATGTATCTTAGGCTGTCATTTGTGCCTCTGACTTTAATTAAGACCCAAGTCCCTCTCCCACCTGTCACACGGTAGGTCAACACTGGGAATGACAGGGGATGCCAAGAGAGACTCGAAGGGGCTACAATCGGAGAGGTGAGTTCACTGGAGCACGGTTACAGTGCTGATCAAGAGCAGGAAGTTTCAGTTGAGAGAAACCACAGGCCATAACACAGACGTTAGAGGAAATGTTCAGCACCAAGATCAGCCAGGGCCCACAGGGCCAGCTGTTTCGTGGACCTATAAATACTCATTTCTGTCTGCTATGCAAGCATCCAGGAGGGACGGTTACTCTAAGAATTCTAGGGAGTATTCCAGGCTGGGAGTCAGAAGAGCACCCCATCTCGAAGAGAAGGTCCTCAGACATTGGCTTGTCTTATTGGGGTGACTTGTCTGGACATAATGCTGGGCTCCACCCCTGGAAGATTGTGATTCAGCAGGCCTGGGGTGGGGCAGAGATGAGCATCTCTAATGAGCCCTGGGGGATGATGACATAGCTCTGAGAAGCAAAACCTGAGGCTCCTGGTGAAAGGCAGACAAGGGCCAGTCCAAGGCAGTGAAGGGTCGGGGTGTGTATACAGTTACATGGCCCTAAGAAGCTTTAAATCCTTCTCTAATAAAGATAAGAAGCACAGGATAAGGGCCCAGGAGGAAGCAGGGATGAGTTTTTCTGTCAGGAAAATGACGTGGAACAAATGTCTATTAGTCAGCTCGCCCAGGACACAAATAATTTGAGATTTACAATGCAAACTGTGAGCAGTTGCTAATATGCTTTTTACTCTCATAATAACATAAACGACTTTAATTATATATTAGGACAGAACAATTTTAGGCTGCCAAACATCTAGGCTCGAAATCAGGAAGGATTTGGAAGCAGAATCAGGCATTATTTTGGCCAGAATCCTTTGTTTTTCTGTAGTAGTCCAAAGAAGAATATCCCAGGCAGAAGTGAGTGTGAATGTAGAGAGCTGGAGCAGCAGAGGCTGTTGGGAGGAAATTCAAGCATGCCAGGGAAATGTTCCTCATTTAGGGTAAAATGAAGCCATATTTTCTCTCTCTTTAAAGAGATTTATGTTATTTTTTTAAAGATTATTTTAATTTTCATTATGTGTATGTGTGTCTCTGTGTGGGTATGTGCATGTTAGTACAGGTGTCCACAGAGGCCAGAGGAGGTTACCTGATCCTCTGGAGCCGGACTTACAGGAGGCTATGAACTGACCAACATGAGTGCTGGGAACTAAACTCGGGTTATCGGAAAGAGCAGTATTTGTTCTTAACCATGAAATCATCTCTCTAGTCCTCTGCCTCCTCTTAAAAAAAAAAACCAAACTACATTTATTTATTAAGTGTGTATGGTCATGCATGGGCACGTGTGCTGTTCAAGGTCAGTCTGCAGGAGGTGGTTCTTGCCTTCCAACACTTGGGTCCTGGAAACGTAACTAAGTAAATGTAACTAAGACATCATGCTTGGTGGCAAGCTCCTCTACTCACCCAGCTGAGCCTTACTGATAGCCCCCAGACCATTATATGTCTCGGGAAGCAGGCTTTTATGTATTTGAATTTTTCCTTTTGTAAACTGCCAAGCATTGTTTAAAAATAACTATTGTATAATGAAGAAAGTAAATCAGAAAAAATCTAGAGGTTGTCATTTATAGAGAGAGTTTTCCATTGTATTATTTATTTTTATTTTTTCAAAATAAGAGTATTAAGCCAGGTGGTGGTACAGCATGCCTTTAATCCTAGCATTTGGGAAGCAGAGGCAGGTGGATCTCTGTGAGTTCGAGGCCAGTCTGGTCTACAGAACTAGTTTCAGGACAGTCAGAGCTACAGAGAGAAACCCTTAAAAAAAAAAAAATCAAAATAAGAGTATTGTGCTATTTCTGATTTTGAGTAATGGATTAAAACTAAATAAACCATACCCCCTAACTGAACAACAACACACACACACACACACACACACACACACACACACACACACACACCCACCCCACACCATACAGAACTAGACAGTGTTAACCTTTCAGAACACCCTCTGGATTTTCCAGTATGTACAGACACTTAACAGGTTCACCTCTCTTAATCCTTACTCCTGTGCCTCTACAACACGGGATCAAAGCAGACGCTGTCTAACTGTCTGATTTCTCCTCCTCAGAATGTTTCAGTTAGTTTTCAGGGCTAATAAACTGCCACTGTAGGCACTTGGCTTTTGTTATTACCAATGAGAGGAGCAGTCTGGCACATATAGCTCCCAACGCTTATCTGGAAGCTTGTCATCCAAAATGATCAGTTCATTTTAAACTCACAGAAAGTCCAAGAGGCTGGTCCATGACTCCCGGACTCTCCTTCAACCTTCCAGGCTTTTGTAGCTGCCTCAACAAATCACCACTAATAATGCAGTGAAGGCACCGAGTGGGATTTCTGCCAGTGTCTTGTGGGATACTGGCTGTGGGAACTGCAGCTGCCAGGTGACTCCAGCTCCCTCAGAGACTGGGAGTCCACACAGAGAGGACACAGATTAGCACCTGCTGCTTGGCTTTTCCAGGCTCTGACAGGGACACGTGCGTGTGAGCTCCTCTCTGGGTGTGCGGCTCCGGCCCCAGCAGCTGTTTGAGCACAGCTGCATGAGACCCTGAACAGAACTACTTTGCTGAGCCTGGCTAGCCCACACTCTGAGCAAACGAAGAAACTGTGATTGTTTTAGGAAACTGTTTGGGGTTTTTACAATTGACAAGGGGGGCTTTCTTGTTTGTTTGTCCCCCCCTCCCCCAATCCTCTGTCTTCTTCTGACGGGGTTTCTGTATGCAGCTCTGGCTATTCTACTCACTCTACAGAGTGAGACCAGGCTGGCCTTGAACTCAGAGATCCGTCTGCCTCTGCCTCCGCAGTGCTGGGATTACAGTTGTGCACCACTTGCCCAGATAATGAGAACATTTCTGATGGCTTCTTTTTTGTCTTCTTCAGGATGTGGGATGTGTTTTTCCTTCCTGTATGGTAACTTTCTTTCTCTCTCTCTCTGTTTTGACACAGAGTCACATGTAGCCCAGGCTGGCCAAACACTGCTAGGTAGTTGAGGTTGGCCTTGAATTTCTGATCCTTCCTGTTCCCACCTCTTTCCAAATCTGAGTGCTTGGATTACAGGTGTGCACCACCAAGCCCTGTTTATGAACTGCTGGGGATGGAACCCAGGGCTTTCTGCATGTTAGTCAAGTCCTCTACTAACTGAGCCACAGCCCAGCCTCGGGTCTTCATTCTTAAAAGCACTACTTTAACCCATGTTAGCTTGAGTATAACCCCTCAGACACTGGCCACCATTTTAAGTATATTCATTTTTGGGAGAAAGTGCAAGTTTTACTTTTATTATTTTAAATTACATGTACATATATACATACATATCTGTGTATGGGTATATACAGATATGTGCATGTAGTTCAGGTACCCATGGAGTTCAGGCAGCTGTGAAGAAATGCTGGGAACTGAACTCGGGTTCTTCTCAAGAGCAGTGTGCCCTTCAATCAGTGAGTCATCTCTCCTGCCCCAGCCTTTACTTTTTGAAGAGGAGCTATAGCTAAGGTGTGGAAGCTAACATTTGGGAAGCTGAGGCAGGAGAATTGCCAAGGGTTCAAGGCCAGCCTGGGCTACACTACAAAACTCGGTCTTTCAAAAAGAAAGAAAGGAAAAAAGAAGAGGCTGTCATTTTATTTTAAAAATGATGTTGAGCTATTATAACGTGATGAATTTCAGCCTCCCTCTCAAGAGAATGTAGTTTTTGAAAGAACGATTAATGCTTTATAATGAGGAATGTCCTCCAGAGGACCCGAGATCAATTCCCAGCACCCACATGGCAGCTCACAACTGTCTGGATCTCCAGTTCCAGGGGATCCGACACCCTCACACAGACATGCATACGGGCCAATCAGCAATGCACATAAAAATACTAAAATAAAAAAAATTAAAGAGAGAGAATGTCCTCAGCATCTTAGTTTTCAGCCTGGACATGAATGAAGATTGCTGCAGATGTGACACAGGATGAAGACCCTCTGCTTGTTTATGTGCTGGCTTCCAAGACCACACCAGTTCAATCAAGCAAGGCACAAGACACAGCCACCGTGACAGGCTCATCGTTTCTGCAGAAGATGCCTACAAGCTAGCTCTTGAATTAGAGTGTGCAATCTCAACACATTTTCCCGCTGGACTGATCTCATTTTGGTTTTGAGTCAGCGGTTGTCATGTGCTTCAGACTTCTCACCTGTGAGTCAATGTCCTTACTTGCTCACAGAACTTACAGAGTGCTTACCCATGAGACTTCGCAGATGTCAACTGACAGTTCGAACAGAGAGTGCCAGTGATCAGTCAGAACCAAAGCAGGGGTGAGCTCTGAACCATGTCCACAGCTCCTAAAAACTCCCAGACGCCCGAGAGGCCACAGCTCTGCTTTTAGCTGCATGACCTATCTATCTATCTTCCTTCCTTCCTTTTTTTTTTCTCAGGGTTTCTCTGTGTACCCTTGGCTGTCCCGGAACTTGCTCTGTGGACCAGGCTGGACTCAAGCTCACAGAGATTCAACTGCTTCTGTCTCTGCAGTGCTGGGATTAAAAGTGTGCACCACCATGCCCGGCTAGCTTCATGATTTCTGTGAGCAGCAAAAGGCAAGTAGCCGTCTGACTTAGAGAAAATTTGGAAAGGAGGCGCAACAGCTTGGGGATGTAGTTCAGTTGGGAGAGTGTTTGTGCAAATCCCTGGAGCTTATCCCCAGGCCTGCTTGATACCAGGTGTGGTGCCCCCCCCCCCCCCCCCCCCCCCCCCCCCCCCCGGCACAATACTTGGGAGGTTAGATGCAAGAGGACCAGCACGTTCATGGTCATCCTTAGCAAGCCTGGGCTATGACACCCTGTATGGAAAACGGAAAGACAACACACCAAATAGGAAGCTCCAAAATATATGCTTAAAATAAGTAAATTTTACTGGGTGTGGTCACTTACACCTGTAGTCCTAGCACTGGGAAGGCAGAGGCAGGAGAATCAAGAGGTTGAAGACAGCCCCACCTATATAGCAAGTCTGAGGCCAGCATAGGCTACATGAGACTCTGTCTCGACAGTAACGCTATCAATAACCAAGTGAGTTCTGTGTCCAGTACCATGTATTATGTAGTCCCCACCCCGACCTGCAGCCCATTTATGAAAGGCCCCCTGTATAGTACAACAAATGAGCATACCCATTGGCTCAGTGGCTTGTTTGCTCTTCCTCTTTGCTTCTGGCAAAGTCTGGTAGGGTCTCTGTCCCACAGGCTCATCCCCTTGGATAGCTGTCAAATCATGCATGCTGAAACTCCGCAAACGCTCCGTTATGGCTCCTTGGCTCTGTTTAACAGAGACGTGGTAAGACCCGAGGAAAAAAAGATACTTTCAAATATTTAATATTCTTATATTTGTCACGTAACATGTTAGAGCATTTTATTATGAAACAATTTGTCATATAAATAACATCCCTGCACATCTTATGATAAAAAGGCGTTTAGAGAGGCTGATGTCTACCACAAATACCATACACTGTTTATAGCTGCTTTATGACATCTGTATCAACATTAATCCATTTTCCTTTTTTATGCATTTCAAAGTATGTCATTACATCAACACATTTTATTCCAAGCATTTCAGCATTATACTAAACTTTAAGACGTGTTTTTATTTTTTTAGTATAATGAGATTAACTTCAGAGAAAACAGCACCCATAATTCTGAGCTGTGGTTCAGTATTCTGGGTTAGTAATAGTAAAACTAGCTTGTTGGGGCTTAACATTTATGACGCAGAGAAGCTCTTCAAGGAAAGACAGTGTTTTAAAACAAGCCTAAGTCAGGAATGGTTAATAGCTCTAACTAGAACTAGGTAGGAAAGTTAGGAGCCAAAGAATTTTGGATCCGAAACGATCCGGCAAGACATGTTCACCACAGTATTATTTCATTTTGTCTTTATAAAAGGTTGATTCATTTTTATTTTATGTGTATGAGCAGGTGCCCGCACACATGTATGTGTACTACAGGGGTGCAGTGCCCTTGGAGGCCAGAAGAGGCTGTCTGATCCCCTGGGACTGGAGGTAGAGGCAATGAGGCACCCTGTGGGAGGCAGAAGTCAACCAGGTCCTTTGCAAGAGCAATAAACACCCTAACCACTGAGCTGGCTCTCCAGCTCCTATTGTCTTAACAACATGACAGACACAAAGCAAATATTTAAACGCAAATCAATGAAAAGGAAAACACAGCTTTGTTTGTTTGTTTGTTTTTTGAGACAGGGTTTCTCTGGGTAGCCCTGGCTGTCCTTGAACTCACAGAGATCTGCCTGCCTCTGCTTCCCGAGGGATTAAAGCTGTGCGCCATCACCACAGGGCTGAAAATGAAGCTCCTTACTTTCACTAGCCACATCTAAGATGTCCATGGCTGCCCATGTCCGCAGTGGAAACAGTTCGACCAGTGCAGACAGCATTCCCACAACGCACAGCATTCAACAGTTTCCAGCACCACACAGCTTTCACGGGGACATTTATCTGAACTTTAAAGATATACTTCCCTAAACGATGAAGCTTTGTAAAGAGAGAAAAAAAAAATTCTAAATTTACCCACTTTAAATCTGCATAGCATACGGATGATTCATTGTTTTATTTATAGCTAGACTAAAAATACTTGTCTCAAGGCGTTTACACTGATTATTTCTTCTCACACATGTGAATTTATGATTGCCTCTACTTATTACCATGGAAACTCATCCATCACGGTTCATCTCTAAACTTCAAAGTTAAAGGTGTTACAAACATTGGGTCGTTTCTTTTCACTTGTATTTTACCCTGAAGAAACAGCTCTTCAATTCACAAGTCGAGACTCAGTACTCTCGGGTACTGATGTCATACTATGTCAAATCACACGCTGTTTCCACTCCCTAGGTAAGTTTTGTATCTCTATGATATGTTTTGAATTGTGTAAGAACATTTAAAGTTGGGGCTGGAGAGAAAGCCCAGTGGCTATGGGTACTCAGTGCTCTTGTAGAGGACCCAGGTTCAATTCCCAGCACCCACACAGTAGATCCTCCGTAATTCCAATTGCAGGGGAATCTGATACCCTCTCCTGACCTCCTTGGGTACCAAGCGTGCACATGGTATGGGAGAGTAGCACTCTCCCATAAAAGAAGAAATATATCTAAAAAAAAAAAAAAGTTTCAAGTCCATTTCCCTATTAAAATAAGTAGACTTCACACATTTAAAAATTAAGTTTTGAGCTGGTATGGTAGATCTCTGTGAGTTTGAAACCAGCCTGGTTGATAGAGCAAGTTCCAGAGCAGTCAGGGCTATACAGAGAAACCCTGTCTTGAAAAAAATGAAACCAACCAACCAAACAAACAAATAATTATTTTTGGAGCAGGGTATGATGGCACACATCTTTAATCTCAGCACTTGAGAGGCCAGCCTGGTCTATAAAGTGAGTTCCAGGTCTGCCAGGGCTACATAATGAGACTCTCTCTCAAGTAAATAAATACACAAAAATTATTTTGTGGCTGACGAAGTTGCTCAGTAGTCCTCTCCAAGTAAGTCTGGCAACTTGAGTCTGATCCCCACTACCCCTGTAAGAGTGGACGGAGGGAATCCACTCCCCCAAAGTTGTCCTTCACACACACACACACACACACACACACACACACACACACACATACACACACACACGTCTCTCCTCTATCATGCACAACACAATGACAAATTTTAAAAGAATCTTGACAAACTTAGCTCATTGTATTTATTTTCTGTTGACCAGATAGCATTTACTGATAACAGAGAAGGGGACAAGACACTTCAGACTCAAAGGTCAAGGAAGTGCCGTGCTCCTCTCTTGGAAGGAAACCTTGTTTCCTCAGAACTGTAATTTTCTTTACTGTGCCCTTCTCTTTCCGTGAATCCTCTCAATACTCCTGGACTGTTTTACCCATCCCAGACCCAAACACAAACGGCATGTAAGTCCACATATTATGACTCGGGTCTTAAATGTTCCTTCAAAGGCGTATGTCCCCAGCCTGTAGAGCTACTTACTGGCAGGCCTACAAGAGATGGTGTCTAACGAAAGGAGGTCATTTGATGAGCCCTTGAAGGCGATCTTGGGGACCCACCCTTTCTGGTGTCACGAGATGAGTGGAGCACTCTATTACCTGATTTGCCACAGGTCCAAGTGACAGCATCCACCAGTGATGGACTAAAACCTCTGTTAGTCAAAATAAACATTCTGAGTCGAAATAAACATTTCCCGGGGAAGCTGATTAACATACTACACTACCCTCCCTGTGACTGGAGTACATACAATCTCTACCATCTATTTGTTTATTTAACATAACTGGGTGTTTTATCTGAATGTATGTCTGTGCATTGTATCCATGCAATGCCAGTGGAGGTCATAAGAGGGTGTGTTGGATCACCTGGAACTGGAGTTATAAACGGTTGCAAGCACCACGTGGGTGCTGGGAACCAACCTGGGGTCCTCTGAAACAGATCAGCCAGTACTCATAATGGATGAGCCACCTCTCAAGCCCCTTAAATATAGTTTCTAGGGCTGGTTTTAATGAGCTAAACTGCCACTGAGTATTGACTAGCTTAGTAATTGTACCATTGCAAGTGGTTTTTTTTACCCCTGGAGCTGAGGACCGAACTCAAGGCCTTGCACTTGCTAGGCAAGCGCTGTACCACTGAGCTAAATCCCCAACCCCGAAAGTGGTTTTAATTGGTGCAATCAGTGGATAAGACTTAGCTCACAGATGAACTAGAGTGCTATTGTTACTTTTACTGCTGTGTGATGTATGTTTGCTATAGGAGCAAGATTTTAAGAAACCCGAAGACAGGGTGAGACTTGGGCTTCTGTCCTAGCAGACCATCTAGAACAGTTTTATATTGAGCAGGTCTATTGAGCAAACCAAGTATTCTTTTTATGACCATTTCCCCCAACCTGACACAAGTCAGAGTTATCTGAGAGGAGAAACCTCAATTGAGAAAATGCCTTCATCATTTTGCTTGTCTGCAGGTCTGTAGAGTGTTTTCTTGATTAAAGACTGATGTGGGAAGGACTAGCCCGCTGTGGGTGGTGCCACCCCTGGGCAAGTGGTCCTGAGTTGTCTAAGAAGGCAGGCTCAGTAAACCATGGTGAGCAAGCCATAAGCAGCACTCCTCTATGGACTCTGCTTCAGCTCCTGCCTTCAGTTCCTGCCCTGACTTTCCCCAGTGATGGACTGTGAAAAAGCAGAAAATGGGGCTCAGGGGGGAGCTCAGTTGGTAGAGTATTTGCTTAGCACCAGCACGCAGGAAGTTCTGGGCTCCGTTCACAACATGGAATAAACAGGGCCTGGTGGTGCATGCCCATCATCCCAGCAATCAGGATATGGGGGCAGGAGGATGAGAGGTTTAAAGCTGTCCTCGGCTACAGAGTGATGCTGAGGCCAGCTGGTGATACTTGGGACTAGCCTTGGGGGAGAAAGGAGGCATGGGGGGGCGGGGGGGGGGGGGGAGCGAGGAAAAGAAAAAGGAGGTATAAGCTGCTTTTTTTTTGAGGCCTGTTAACACATCAATAGTTCTGACTACCTTGGGAAACTGGATTTCCTACTACATAGTTTTTTTTTTATAGACTAAAACACATCTCAAATGAGAACAGAGAGGTAAGTGTAGCATGGTGAAGTTGAAAAACATTCAGTAAGTTGTAATTATCCAATGTAACTACTTCAAAGGAGAGGTGTAATTACAAAATAATCATATCCAAAGGGCAACCTGTTCACTCTAGTCTCATACCTTCAGCACAAACGCCCATTAGTACAAGATTTACGTTTGCCATGCAATGTGAAGTGGAAATACCTCCCCTGCCCCAGAGTCCTAATCACACCCAGGGAAGGATCGCAAGCCTGTAGTACATGGGAAAATATGCAAAAATGAACAGTATGTTTAGACAGATGAGATGGGTGATTGATTGTCTTTCCTATCAAATGCTTCTTTAATATTATGAATTAGTAAGTTTATTTAATAAAGTTTAAAAAATCTTCTTAAAAATTAGTTTTAAAATTGAACATACCAAGCGATGGGTTTTGCTATGGCATTTTTTTCATACACCTTTGTCCTTATCTGTCCTCCTCACGCTGGTTTAATGAAGACTTGATTATAATAACATGCTGCACGATAACAGTTTCTGCTCCATTTGACACTGTGGTTTTTGTATCTAATGCTTCACTCCCATCATCAAAAGAAAAACAGTCGCTGTGTGTGGTGTGGCCCTTAATCCCAGCACTGTGGAGACAGAGGTAAGCCAGCCAGGGTCACACAGTGTGACCTTGCCTCAAACATGGAATAAAGATAAAAGAAGAAAAATAGTTTCTTCGCTATCTTTAAAAAAAAAATTATTTTTACCTTTTAAAGTTGGGCGTGTGCCTGGAGTCGGGTGTGGGGGTTGGTATGTGCATGTGAGTGTTAGTGCCTAGAAGCCAGAGGCTGTAGCTGGAGTTACAGGAACAGACAGTTGTGAGCTGCCCAGTGTGGTGCTGGTAACTGAACTCTGGTCCTCTGCAAGAGCAGTGTGTACTCTTAACTGCCAAGCCATCTCTCTAGCCTAGTTCCTCTGTTTTGAGGGCAAAGTAGGAAAGCCTACTCAGTTATCACTAAAAGGTATTTCTGCTTTGCTTCAATTAAATGTGTATCCCTCTTCTTCTATTTGGCTTGTACAATACTAATCAAAAGGATACTCCACTCTGGGTGGAGTAAGTATAGAAACAGCATTCCAGGCAATCAGGAAGAAGGGGTCACCATCAACAAGGTATTTGCATACTCTGTTTCTTTTGATCTTACTCATGTCAGAACTATATGTACAGTGGGTATGGTAGCTCACGATTGTAATCCAAGCACTTGGGATGCTGAGGCAGGAAGGTCCTGAGTTCTAGGTCAGCCATATAGTGTTATCCTATCATGCTTTATTATAATCTATGCTTTTTCAATGTAATTCTTATTATCCTTTTCAGTTATTATAGCTATTCAGCTCTACTTCTCATGTGATGTGTGTTACATTTAATGGCTGCTAAGTTTAGTTCTCAATGTTGGGGAAACCTCCCTCTGGGCAGTCAACAATAAAACTGATGGGGGCTGGAGAGATGGCTCAGTGGTTAAGAGCACTGACTACTCTTCCAGAGGACCCGGGTGGCTGAGAACTGTCTGTAACTCCAGTTCCAGGGGATCTGACACCCTCACACAGACACCCTCACACAGGCAAAACACCAAATATATATGCAGGCAAAACACCAAATATATATGCAGGCAAAACACTAATGCACATAAAATAAAAATAAATTATTAAAAAAAAATAAAACTGATGAAGTCCAGGATGGACCTAGGTATATTCACATTAGGTGAATGATGTATCTTAGTATTTTGAAGATTAGATATATACATCTATATATATAATTACTGAAGAATACTCACTATATAGAGGAAAAATTTAAAAAGGAACTAGAAAATCAAAGTGACTTGTAATCATTTCCTAAACTTCTTAAACATGTGTGCATGGTTTCTTCAGTTTTGTTTTTTTTTGGATTCGTTACACCTTTGAAGCAGGGTCTCTCGATCTCAATGCACTGCTCTTCTGCGCTGGATAGAATCTTTGCAGTGTTTCTACCCTGCAGGACAGTAAGCTGCACCCCTGACCTCTACTCAGGTGTCAGAAGTGGCTCCTTGTGATGACCTAAAATGTCCCTTGGGTGGTGTAGGTGGGAGCACAAACCACTTCCAGTTGAGAGCTGCCCTTCTGGAGACACAGCAGGTTTGTAGATATTAGATGTCAACCCCTGACTTTAGAGACAAGAAAAGTATTTAATTCTAACATCAGTGTAGATGGCTTGCCTACAGCCTTGTGGCTGATATGTGGGAGAATCCAAACTTAAAAAGAAAAAAAAAATCCAGACTAATTCAAGTGTTCTTAGAATTCAGTGTCGGTTACACTAATCCGCTCTGTGGACTGTAAGAAAACAGGCGGAATTTCCTTTTCCCCACAGAAAAAGGGATGGGACTCTATAACTGAATAATCTCAAAAGCCTTTCACAGACAGAAAGCCATTAAAACAGAGAGCAAGAGGTCAAGAATTTGAAGCCAATAATGGTGGCTTAAAAAGTCAATTAGACTGCAGTAATTTTACCTGCAGAGCTCTAATTTCTATAAATTTTTTTTTGGGAGGGGGGGTCTATTAAAGAGCTGTAATGAGAAGAGGCTGCTGGAGTGAATCCTGAGGTGGCCACAGGGGCCAGCAGCTCTGCTCTTCACCTGCCCTTCATTGCATGGATGCTGGTCAGTTACATCAATGCCACCTGCATCTCCCACGCGGAAGCAGGGACGCTGAGCATCCTCAGCAGAATCCTTGAAGGTCCTTCATGTATTTGTGCTTTGCTCAGCCAAAATAAACTTGTACGCTGACCTTGTGAACAGATGCCTGGTAATGAGGCCAGAGGACTGAGTAACATTTTCAGAAAATTGCTTTACGGTGTAATAAATGTTCTGATTAGATTCCTGTTTTCATCTCTGACACGCTCAGGTGATTCAACCTGGGGATCCTAGGCAGGAAATCACCCTTATCTAAATATTATACAATCAGAGTAAGAATTTTTAGCCTGAAAGGTATTTCTAACAAACTACATGTATAGGTATATATGTATACACACACACCCACACCCACACCCCCCCCACACTAAACAATGCACACATTTTGGTATCATTTTTCTTTCGGTTTCTCTTTAATCGTGACCTATTTCTTAGTTTGGTTCCAATTTACTTGAGTATGAAATGTCTGCTTTAGTAAGTTCTTTTGTGACAATAGATTTTTTTTTAAATGTCCCCAGAGATGAAACTAATTTCAGCCACTTAAAAAAAGCACAGTATACCTTGAGGCCAACAGAGCTGACATTATGTAGTACTTAACACAGTTACTGACTATTTCTAATAGACACAACAGAACCAAGAACTGAGTGTCTAGCACTCCTGCAGTCATGAGAACATGACATCATCCCATGCACTGAGACTTTTTTTTGGTTAAAGAACCACGATGCCAGCAAGTAGGGCAGTGACCTTCAGTGGTGGGCTTGTTTTGTAGCGACTGTGGTGGCTTTATAGTCTCTGTTTCCTGCAAACCCCCCATCCCCCCGCCAGGGGCGGGGGAGTTGAGAGTTGATTTTGAGTTGTTAAATATAGAAGTGAAATCCATGAATCACAAAGGAGGAAGTAGATACAGGATTATCTTTTGTGGCATTTTTTATAGAAAAGTCTTTCTTTGAGATAACAATATTTAGGAACAGAGTAGCAACCAAAGGATGGGTTAAAATTTTCAGTTAGCAATAGAGACACTGGCTACAGGCAGACAGTAAGCAGCCGGTGAGGCCACAGAGCCCAACCATCTCAGAATGCACCATCAGCACCCATCTTAGACAAGGTGGTAGGTAGAGATGCTAAGTGTGCCATATATGGGATGGTAGGATGGTGAAAACTGATTAAGGCAAAATAAGATAAAATGAGGGGATAAGGATAAAGTTATGTTGTGAGGGTTGCTGACTTCTCATGAAGCAAGAATAGGCTTTGCAAATATAAGTCAAGATGCAGTAAATACCTTACAAGTAGTTACAATCTATAACGTCTCAGGAGTTGGAGAGATGACTCAGTGGTTAAGATCATTTGCTCTGTTCCTACCAAAGACGTGGGTTCAGTTTCCAGCACCCACATAATAGTTCACAACAATGGTAACTCTAGTTACAGGGGCTTCTATACCTGCTTCTGGCCTCTGGGGACCAGGCGTGCACACGATGCCCGTACACACAGGCAAGAAAACACATGAGGAATGTTTCCAAGTGTTAAACTGAGAACTGTTGGGGGTTTCTTTCTGTATTTACTAAAACAACGCCCTCAAATGCGTTTTCAGTGCACATTTAAAGTTGAAACTGAATTTGCAGTTTTCTATACAGGATCACGTGGAATGAGGCTTTTAAAAAAAGGCAAGTTCAGAAATGTCTTTGAAGTGTAAATAAATCTATCCACTTGGCCTGCACAGTCGACCAATGGCGAGCTTAGATGGCAAGCAGGAAGCCACCTGCGGTCACACCACTCTAGATGCAGACACTCTAAACCCTCTGACTTGTGCTGTAAGAGTGAGAGTTTTCTTTTCCACCTCTGCCCCTCTCTCTGCCCCTCTTCCCCACCCCCATGCCTCAGCAGAGCAAGACGACGGGTGTTAAATTCTTCTTCTTACTGCTGGGCTGGGCCAGGTTCCATTAGTGCACTTGGCGTCTAATAGGATTTTTGTTGGCTTTTCTCCCCCCCTCAGAGTTAATAATTGCCTTTTTGATTTTCATTTGCTTAGTTGTCGTCCTACTCTGTGCAAAGTCACCAATACATTTCCCACGGTGTGCAGGGCTGTGTGTGCCCAGGTACACGCTGTCTGCAGCCGGTGAGGTCTTTGATGGGTCACACCATACACATGGCTGGGATTAAGTGTCACCCCTGCACAGCATCAAGCTAATTCTATTCTATTCTCCATATTTCAATTCCGTACTTCATTCAGAAGCATCTCTGTTAGCACCTTCGATCCGCAGAATCCACTTCCGGCTGGATTCTGGACTTGATGTGCATTGTCCTAGGGAATTCTGTCATCTCCCTTTGGTGCTGGACAACCTATTTCCCAGGTCCATGGGTCTCCTTGTCTCCCATCCCTCCTCTTTAGCTTTGGCAGAACATACCTATTCTGAATAAGGTGTGCATTTGATACATTTTATGGGTTTGCATACGGAGAACTTAAAAAGAAAAACAAAATCTATTCTTTTTCAATTATTTTAGGTTTACACCTGATTGACAGGCTTTGCTCAGCATAGAACTTGGCCCAGAGTTACAAGATGGCATCATGGGTGATGTCACACTGCCTTCATGCTTCTCTTTCATTAACTACAAGTTTACTGCTATTCTGATGCTAGATTATTTGAACATGATGTGCTTTTAATCTCTGAAATCTTTAAGAATTCTGTCCTTCTTGTTGGTGTTTGGTGAGGGTGGGGTGGGAATAATGTGATGGCCCTGCTTGGAGATGGCCACTCTTTCCCCTGTGGTGCTCGGTGATGTATGGGCCCTTGGAACTGGAGGCTCATTGCCCACAACACTGCAACATATGGCATGATTTCCCCATCTACGATAACTGCATCAGCCCCCCCCCCCCCTTCACACTATCTAGTTGTGAAGGATGGATCGATCTCTTGGGTGGTCTTCATGGTAGATATGTGATCAGCAATGCATTTCCATTAAGCAAGAAACAAAAAGCAAAATAAACTCCAATAAGCTCAAAATGCTGCTGTTTTAGAGTTTATTCATCTCTTTTAATGAAAGGAAAGCTCTTTACAAGCTCAGTAAGAGGCACACTATATAGTAGTAAACATTGTAGCATACTATTCTACAATAGTCAATAACCATTTTCAATACAGTTGTCTACGTATATCCTATTAATGAATTTCTGCTTAGGCCTCACTGCAACACTGCCAGGAAGAGCATCCGAGTTCTCCGTTTTTGATTCTGTTAAACGTGGATGGGTGAGCCAAGGGTCTCTGCAGAGTTAAAGTGTGCTCACACAAACACTCTTCCACCACTGCAGTTCTGTAAAATCACTGCGTAGCTGAACTGTATCTTTCCATAGCACAGCTCAGTTAAAAAGAGTCTGTCTTGCCGGGCGGTGGTGGCGCACGCCTTTAATCCCAGCACTCGGGTGGTTCGAGGCCAGCCTGGTCTACAGAGTGAGATCCAGGAAAGGCGCAAAGCTACACAGAGAGACCCTGTCTCGAAAAACCAAAAAAAAAAAAAAAAGAGCCTGCCTTGAGCTCGAGACATGGCTCAGAAGTTTGGAGCATTTGCTGCTCTTGCAGAGGACCCACTTTCAGTTCCTAGTGTACACATTAGGAGGGTCACAATGGTCTGTAACTCTAGCTCCAGGGAATCCTAGGCTTCCTGACTGCACGGGCACCTGTGCTCACATGCATTATACCCACACAGGTACACACAGACACATACACACAATTAACACAAAAATAAACCCTAAAACAACAGCAAACAACAAAAGAGCGTGACTTGAAAGTAGAATACTAACTACCCCAATTTTACTCCATATAATAAACCATCCCCATGAAATTAAGGATCCCTGGCTCCCACTCTGAACAAGCGCAGTACTATTATGTATGTTCAGAGACACGTCACCCTTGTTTTATACACAGAGCAGCCAAGGCATACACAAATTAGCAAACTGCTTATGGTGACTTTAAAAGTCACCGTCAGCACTTCCTGGGGGTGAAGTCCGTTGTTTTCTTTTTCTCGTATACCACACGCTAAAATCAGTTGTGCTATGCTACTGAAAATAAGCCACACCAATTACTACATGCACAGGAGCCCAACAGCCACAGCACCGGTCTCCAGAGAAGGCGTTCAATCAGCGACCCGGCTGGAAGGACAAACTTTTTACATGCTTTATTTTGAATAACCAGTTACCTCAAATTGGTTGAAGCAGAGGTGCAGAAGGAAGCCAGAAATCCTAGCAAGGCAGTGGCACAGAGAGAGAGAGAGGAGGAGAGAGAGAGAAACCAAAGACACAGAGAAAAGAATGGTCATCTTTACTTAAGGTGCGTTATCAAAACTATTTCAAGGTTAAAAGGGGGGAAAACTGTACCCCAAAATGACATTTGCAGGTATGTTTTATTTATTAACTACCTTTAATTTCATAATAAAATAAGGGCCTTGGACTCCCAAATAACATAGAAAACGAAGTGTTAAAATATCATTAAAATTACCGACTTGTTTATTCAAGTGCTAGAATAAACATGAAACAGAGTTCTGCTACAGTTTTATAATGATCTAAAATTAAAGTGGCCACATTTCTGAATGGAGCTGATGGGAACACCAAACATGACCAAGGAAACCTTACCTTCACTGCTGCTGTGACCGCGGCTGCAGCCGCCAAATTCAAACCTTGACGCCCGAAGTTAACCATCGTCTCATAGCCTCTTTCCTTAGCTTGGACAATGTAATCGTCAATTTCCTGGGGACAAACAGTTAACAGTCAAGTCAGGTGCGGCAGCATACCCCTCTTATCCCAGTAGGGAGGTAGGGGCAGAAACAGTACAAGTTCAAAGTTATCTTCAGTTACATAGTAAATTCAAAGCCAGTCTGGGCTACTTGACGTCCGGAGTAAAAAAAAAAAAAAAAAAAAATAATTAAGCTGGGTGTGGTAGTGCATGTCTTTAATTCCAACACTCTGGATAGGCAGATCTTTTTAAGTCTGAGGCTAGCCTGGACTACATAGGGAGTTCCAGGTCAGCCAGAAGATACTGTGAGATCCTGTTTTAAAAACAAAACTGGCAAATAGTAACAAGAACATATCAATAGAGGTTAGTTTATTCAGCTTTTTTTTTTTTTTCTTTTTTAGATGGGTTTTTTTTTTTCCTGGCTGGCCTGGAAATGGATATATAAACCAGGCTAGCCTAAAACTTAAAAGAGATCTGCCTGCCTCTGCCTCCTTCCTGGGTGTGCATCCCCATGCCTTGCTAGTTTTATTTAGAATTAATGCTAGGAAGCCTCTTTTTATAAGGCTGACACATACACTACTGAAAGACAGGATGTGGTGAGAACTGATCGACCTTACCCTTTCCTTTGAAGAAAGAAGAGGATGAAGGAACTTTCTATATATTAAACTCGCTCCTCTGGTGTAGGGTGAGAGCAGCCAGATGACAAAGGCAATCTTCAGCTCATAGTACAGGGGAAACCTAACAAGAAACAAAACAACGAAATCATCAGAAGGAAATACGGTAGGAAGCAAAACAGCAAAGAACATGGAAACCACAAAACCACCGTATCTGTTTCCATGTGTGGAAGCTGCTGATGAGGGAACATCGCAGTGGAATGTATTGATGAGTTCATATCCTTAAATCATAGCCGGGTGGACCGAGGACCACAAGGATCCTTGCAGACACCATGCACAGGCCAGCTCCTGAACTAACTGCAGTGGCTTCGGAAGAATGGAATTACCATTTAGTCAGGGCGGCTAGGGACTGTTCCAGAAGTGTGTGACACACCTACAGACATCAGGGGACAACTTCCATCTTTTCCACGTGCACGTCAGTTTTCCCTCCCAATTCCAACTGCAGAGGAAGGGTACGAGGAATTACCGCAGAGGCAGACTGGAAACTAGCATAAGTGCCCATGTCTTTCCTGTGGGTGGAATTACTTCCCCAGCCCTGGACCATGTGACTTGACTGGTCAACCCAAGTGAGTGTGACAGAGAGGACATAAGTCTTAGTTGCTCTCTGATACTCTCATCTAATTCCCCCACCTTTTGCTAAAGCTTCTGTCATGGAAATACTTCCTTCCTCAGCCTTGGTTCTGAATAGAGACATTCACGGAGCTGAGCCCAGCAAGGCTGCAGCCAAAGCCCTGCCCTGAGGCCACGTGAGCACAGACACTGAGGTCTGCTGTTTTAACCCACTGTGCTCTAGAGGGCTGCCTGCTGCCACAGGAAAAGCTAGCTCACACAGTGTGAAAGGACCATGGGGTACCAGATACAACAAGCCCCAAGTCTGAGTTTTTGTGGGAAGGCAGATAGGCGGGGGTGGGGGTGGGGTGCAGTGAGGAGTGACTACTGTGTCGTCGGTAAACCCTCTTTGCCACAGCGCAACTGATCGAGTACATGGATTCTCAGGATAGAAAAACCACAACGTAAGGGAGCCATTTCTCCAGCCTCAAGGAAAATATTTCAAGGGAGACTAGAAAAACGGAGGAGAGTAGGATCTGGTTCAGAGTGTACGTTGAGCATGTAGGAAATCCTGGGTGAGGTGGTGGGGGAGGAAAAAGAGAGAGAGGAAGAGGGTAGGGTGGGGGAAGAGAGGGAGAGAGAGGGGAAGGGGGGAAGAAGAAGGTAAGGTGGGGGAGGAGGGGGTGACAGAGGTGGGCGAGAGACAGATATTGATTTGAACCAACTCATAAATAAGGGGTTAAGAATGTTTAAGTCTGGCCAGGTATGGCGAGCCATGCACTTAATCCCAGCACTCAGGAGTCAGAGCCAGGAAGACCTCTGTAGGTTCAAGGCTACCCTGGTCCACAAGCCAATTCCAGACCAGCTAGAGTTACACAGTAAGACCATGTAAAAAAAGAAAAGAAAGAAAGAAAAGAATATTGAAGTCTGAGTCTGAGGATATATACTTTTCCTACAAATCTGTGTGATGGCATGATATAATGTTGTATGGGAATATGAGACTGGAAATGGTGTAAAGCAGGCCCAAGAAGGAATAGAAAGGGATGGCGGGGTTCAAGTCAATACCACAGTCTGATGTATCTATCTACCTGCCTTATCTGTCTGTCTGCCTGTCTGTCTGTATTTAGTAGCTCAGGTAAAGAAAAGATAACTGGGTTAATTTCAGCTCCAGTCTATGACGCATGGGAAGAAACGGAAACACTAGCAAGGTCTCGGGTTTCCACGTTTAGAAAGGAGACTTCTCTAATAGCACGGTTGGATGGAAAGGTACTCGGAAATACCACGTGAGGAGACTCGAGTCCTTAAGTATGGGTCCTCTGTAAACTGTGAGCTCCATGAGGGAATGAACATGTTGTAATTACGCCTCATGGTGCTTTGCGGGAGCCGCCGGGGAGCTGCTGTCAAGTGGGTGGGTGTCCACGTGGCTGCTGACACGGTGTAGCCTCAGTGTTCGTGCTCAGAGCTGTCGGGCTGGGGAGGGAGGGAGGGAGGGCTCCGACCAGATGCTGCGGATTGGAGAGGAGTCGTTTCGGAAGCCATCGAGAGAACGTCTGAAGTCATGAGTGTGGAAAGCGGATGATGACAGCCAGGTTCTCTATTTTAAGACGCTGGTGGGAGTGGGGGGTGGGCAGGGATGAGCACAGTGAGCTGCCTTCCTGAGGGCGGGCTCCACAGAAAGCGCCGTTGTCACGGGGAAGACAGAGAAAGGAAAAGATGCTGGGTAATTAAGTTGCTTGATCTATTTCTCATGGTGAAAAGCAAGAGCAGGCTAAGAACTTAGGACACCTGAGAGCGCCTGAGTCCCCTAGAGTGGAGGAACTTACCATGCAAGTGTCTGATCGGCCACTGTTTCAATCACAGTATAGAGGGCAAAGACAATCCAGTACATCATCCAGCGGACCTGGAAGTCACAAAGGCACTCATGAAACACCTGTGCTACACAGTTTATTGTGTATCAGCCTGGGTTATAGAGTGAGACCATGTTTTTAAAAAAGAGATTACTTATTCTGAGTAATTTTATATAAATACACATCCATCTCTGGATATATACTACACTGGGGTCCAATGCAGAGGATGATGGTCCAGTTTTCAACAGGTTTTTATGTATGAGGTTTTGGGAGGACAACATCAAGTGTCTTTGAGATCCTAGAGTCAACAACAAATCTCTGAGGTCTGATAGAATGTAACTCAGTAACCAGAATCAAAGAACCATTTAATAAATGCATAAATAAAACAGTACAAGACATGACAACATCTATTGCTCCATTAGTCTTTAGAATTTCACATTTATCAGGGCTGGAAAGATGGCCCAGTGGTTAAGAGCACTGGGTACTCTTCCAGAGGACCTGGGTTCAATTCCTAGCACCCACATGGCAGCTCACAACTGTCTGTAACTCCAGTTCCAGGGGATCTGACACATAGACATTCATGAGGCAAAACAGCAATGTACATAAAATAAAAATAAATATTAAAGAAATAAAGTGGATTTAAAAAAAGGGTACATTTAAAAAATTTGCATTTATCTGAGTGTGACAATGCATGTCTTTAATCTTAGTACCTGAGAGGTAGAGAAAGGTGGATCTCTCTGAGTTCGAGGACAACCTGGTCTAAATATCAAGCTCCAGGTTAGCTGGGGCTACCTTGCTTCAAATACACAAAACTTTACATTCTTTATTTTTCCATGGACAGAAATAGTTCACAGATCAAAGAACTATTATAGCACTGTGATTAGCCTTAATGACAAATCAATAAAACCAGTCACTCTGAGGACCTGGTTAGTGTCTTCTGTCACTCCAATCCCACAGCAGCAGTTTGGGAAATTTTGAGTCCCTGCCTGCTGAAGGAGGGCAGCCTAGCTAGGCCCTCATTCTCTACTGTCTTTCGGCACTAAGTCCTTTCAGAGGCAGATGCTAGATTAGTTACTCTTAAACTCCCTCCCTCCCTCAGACTTATACCTTTTCTTTCATGTCAGCAGATACACTTTCTTTCAAGTAGGTTCAGTTTTTTCTTTTTCTTTTCTTTGTTTGGTTCCCTGCTCAACACTATAAGCAAATACGCGACCCTACACCAACCGCTGGACTTGGGACTGCTAAGCACACAATAGAGCAATAATGCCTTTAAACCCTATAACAACACTGGGTGTTGGGAAATGCAATTGCTTCTGCCACAGGTAAGGGAATAGTGGCAGAGAGGTAAAAGGCCTTTCTCAAGGTCACTTTGCAGGAGTGTGGATGCAGGCTGCCTGATTCTGGGATGGGCTAGTCAGCTGTACCCCACACAGAGGAAAACCTACCACTTCCCTCATTCTCATACACATCAGTGTCCTGATGAGCAGTTAGAATCCTGTGCTATGTAAAAAAATTTTTAAATGGGTCGCACTGTGGCATTTTCATACGTGTCTGAAATAAATCCTGTTGTAATATATCCTTATTAACTACTTAGTTTTGAGATAGATGCTTGTTTGGCTATTTCACAGACAACAGCAAACTGTGACTCAAGGCCAGGGATGTAGTTAGTGGCGGAGTACTTGTCTATGATGTGTACACTACAAGCATCACAGCAGTGCCCCTGGAACTGCAGGTACAGGTAGGTAATTGTGAGCCGCCACACGGGTATCAGAACTGAACCCAGATCCTCTCCAAGAGCAGTAAGTGCTCTTATCCACCGGGTCACCTCTCCACCTCTAGTGTAATTTTTTCTTTTTTTTTTAAAGAGGAAGAAAAGAGGTATTCCTTTGTAGTTAAAACTAAACCGTCACCCAACGGCAAACTATGTCATCAACAGTATATTCTAGACACTTCCCCCTGTGGTACTGAATAGTGTTTTTACTATTATTTCTTTTTTCTTAGGTCTCACTTTGGAGCCCAGGTTGGCTTCAAACATGTGACAATCCCTCTGCCTGGGCTTTTTGAGATGACACGAGTCATCATGCCTGGCACTGGCTATAATTTTATACAAACAAAATCCTGGGGCTGGAGAGATGGCTCAGTGGTTAAGAGCATCGACTGCTCTCCTAGAGAACCCGAGTTCAATTCCCACACCCACATGGCAGCTCACAACTGTCTGTAACTCTAATTCCAGGGGATCCGACACCCTCACATAGACATACATGCAGGAAAAAAACACTAACACACATATAAAAAAAAATTCTATGGTTTAAATTTGGCTTTTGTGAATAAATTCCTGACAATCTGCTCTCTTGAATGTAACTGCATTTTTCTTATCAGAAATATGTAATTGAATTTAGCAATAATTAAATGTCACTCAATGAGCATGTGCTGTTCATGGGGGCAACCACGGAGAAAGTTAACCTTGGAAATGTGTTACCTTACTTTAACAATAATGGATCTGGTTAGGATTTTACATGAAATGATGACTCAGCAGAGCTTTTATTAAAAACTGTGCCTCAAGGCCACCCAGCTTCTGTTTAAGGTTTTTCCCAGAGAAAATATCAGAAGCCAAGGTTAAAAAAAAAAAAGAGCAGCTCATAAAATTGTAACTAAGGACACGTGAAGACAAAGACTTAAATAGTTTTCCTATCAGATGAAAATCCCAATAATAAAATGCAGCATTAGTATTAATATTAATGATTTCTAGGAAAACCATCAACCTTGACTGTCCTATGCACGAATACAGACCTAGATTGTCCTATACACGTATACAGATCTAAACTGTCCTATATACATACACAGACCTTGACTGTCCTACACATGTATACAGATTAAACTGTCCTATATACATACACAGACCTTGACTGTCCTACACATGTATACAGATTAAACTGTCCTATATACATACACAGACCTTGACTGTCCTACACACGTATACAGACCTTGACTGTCCTACACACGTATACAGATCTAGACTGTTCTATATACATACACAGACCTAGACTGTCCTACACACGTATACAGACCCTTCTGTGTCTGTAGGGATTGTCTCTCAAAACCTGCAAATACAAAGCCTACGGCCGCTAAGTCTCAACTGTAGAGTGGCTTAGTATTTACCACTAACCAATGCACATCCTGTTGTATACACTAAATCATCTCAGAATTACTCATGATATCTAACAGGGTGCAAGTCCTTCCCTCCTCTGCTCTGTCTTGAACTATCAATCCTCCTGGTACAGCCTTACCAGGGCTGACATTCTAGGTGTGTGTCACCACGCCCAGCTCTATAATCACTTCTATATATCTCACTTACTGATCACAAAAGAAACGAACTGTATCTTTGATCCCTAAGAAATAAACAAGGCAGTATGTACTTCCATAAGCACTAAGTTGAACACACACACATGCACACACACATGTGCACACACATCCCACTTTGTCTCATCTTTCATATAAAACATAATGTAGTTAATTCTTAAGGACTGAGGTGCCATCATTAGCCATGACATGAGCTGATACAACTGTATCCACGCTTACTACCTACTTGTCATGGGAAAAGACACAAGTTCGGGGCTGGCGAAATGGCTCAGGAGATAAAGGAGCTCGCCATCAAGTCTGATGACCTTGAGTTCCATCCCCAGTATCCACAGGAGAGGAGTGACTCCTTCCTGTGGGTCGTCCTAACTGTCCCATGTGCTCTGTGGCACAAAGAGGAACAAGTACACACATATGCACATAAACAAGTGAAATTAAAAAATGACAAGAGCCAGGGTGGCGGTGGTGGCGCACACCTTTAATCCCAGTACTTAAGAGGTAGAGGCAGGCAGATCTCTGTGAGTTCAGGACCAGCCTGGTCTACAGAGTGAGTTCCAGGACAGCCAGGGCTACACAGAGAAACCCTGTCTTGAAAAACCAAAAAAAAAAAAAAAAAAAAAAAAAAAAAAAAAAAAAAATTGAGAAAGAAAAAAAAGACAACAAGAGACATGTAGCCGACAGCTTCAGCCCACAGGTTTTTAATATTTTAATGAGATGACAACGATATTGAAATTATGAGACTATTAATCAGATTAGAAAGACAAGAAGCATCTAAGGAAGTAGGTGGAAGAACGTCTCCAGAGAAGCAGCATTCTCTGCTAGGACAAGCGGAAAGGAAGGAAGACTGGTGTGTCGGGAGCAGGGCTTGGTGTAGGGACTAGGGAAGAGGGCTGAAGGAGATGAGCACTTCCTCTGCTCCTGCAATCCGAGGACAGGCCATTTGTTGGGGGTGGCCTTTCATGACTTTGAGAAGAACAAGAAAGATCTGGACAAGTTTTTTTTTTTTTTTTTTTTCCCCAAGACAGGGTTTCTCCGTGTAGCAGCTCCGGCTGTTCTGGAACTTGCTCTGTAGGCTGGCCTTGAACTCACAAAGATCTGCCTCTGCCTTCTGTGTGCTGGAATTAAAGGTGTGTGCTACCACGGCCTGGTTTAGAAAAGTTGTTTTTATGGGTAGGAAAAGGTGTTGCCTAGGGAAGGCTGGTTCAGACTCTGACCAATGATGCCTTCACCTGTGCGGAGTGTTAGACCAAGGGTCCAGTGAGATGACTAGGGCAATGAAGGAGAGGCTTACAAAGTGCCTGGCTCCTCAGCTCCCCTTGCAGGTATTGGGGAGGGGGGCTGAGTGTCCAGTTCTCACCCGCATTGTGAGAGCTGGAACAGTGGGTGTGTACCTGCCGCCGGGCTCTCTCTTCTTCCTGCTAGCTAGCTGGGAGCAGAGCAGCCTTGGAGGCTATGTGTTGAGGGTGAGCAGAGTTCTTAAACAGTTGCAGGAGGAACACTCCTTGCTGAAACAAAGGCCTAGCTTCATGCTGGGCCGGCACAGGACATATAAATCCCCATATTCCTTCTGTCATTGTGTTCTTTGTTGCGTGGTACTATCGAAGCACCTGGTTCCCCTTCTAATCTGTGGGGACCGAGAGGCTGGGGCCACCACAGAAATGGTTCTAGAATTAGCCATGCACCCACCAGGGAGCTCTTAGGAGCTAGCCGGGGCACACCTAATGCCTGGTTAGTGGTGGCTGGTGCCACGTGGCAGTGATGGAGATGCGAAGCAAAGAACTGTCTTCAGGGGCTCTGGTTTGAGAACTCCTCAGAGACTCTAGGAAGTATCTAGAAGATAGAGAAGCAGCTGGAGGGTAGGAAGAGCGACATTCTGACACAGCTGACTGAAACAGCCAGAAGAAAACAATCCTAAACTATGACTGTGATCCCTTGGAGGTGTGGCTTCTGACTGAGTGTGTTACTGCTCATCTTGTATTGTCAGTGTCCGTAACTTGGGCAGCATTACCCTTCCATCTTCTTCACTAGGCAAAACAAAACAGAGCAAAACCAAACCAAAGCAAACAAAAACAAAGAAACAAAAAACGAACACACAGACACAGACACACACAGACAGACACACAGAGACACATGCACACAGACACTGACAGACACAGACAGACACACAGAGACACATGCACACAGACACTGACACAGACAGACACACAGAGACACAGACACACACAACAGACACACAGACACGCAGACAGACATACCCACAGACAGATAGACAGACAGACACACACACACAGAGCTAGGTGTGGCCATGTGAATCTGCAATCCCAGAGCTGGGAAAGCAAAGCCAATCCCTGGGTTGGCCAGCTAACCTGGCTGAATTGGTGAGCTGTGGGTTCGGAGACAGACTCTGAAACAGAACCTCAAAATCATTCAGATACCAAAAGAAAGCCATTTGCCAAGGAAATAAACCCCCTAATTAGGCAAGTTCTTTTAAAGATTAGAGAATCAGCTGTGATATGAAACCACAGTACCTAAAGTGACATTCCAGTTACATAGTGCCCGGGCAGACGGTCCTTGTCAGTGCTTGCTTTATTATTGCTCCAAATCCATAAGGTTTTGATAAGCCTTAGCATTTCAAAAATCCAGACAGTCATGTGATGGGAGTTCTTGGCTTCATTCTCCCAGAGGAATTGGAGGACATTTAAAGCCTGAGCAGTACTGTAACATACCCAGAGGCAAAGCGTACTATCAGAAGACCATGCTCCATTTAACGGGAGCTCATTTACATGATCCCGATACCAAAAGAAAAGTGGGTTCATTTCATGGATCTTTTAACGTTTTTCAACAAAAGAAGTTTTTATGCTCTACATCCTTCGGAAAAAAATTTTTTTAAGACAACCCCAGGATAAACACACACAGCAACTGGAAGTGTTGTAATTGTTTAAACCTCCCTCCCAGAGTCCCCCAGCAGAAAAACTGATAGCAGGGATACCTGGACACAGACCCACAGCGTGGGGGTGGGGGTGGGGTGGAAATCACCTTCTGGTTTGCAAGCTTATGCTATGGGTTTTAAGAGCCATGGATAATGGTAAGAGAACATTAATTAATGTTTTCCTGGGGTTGGGGATTTAGCTCAGTGGTAGAGTGCTTGCCTAGCAAGTGCAAGGCCCTGGGTTCGGTCCTCAGCTCCGGGGGGGGGGGTGGGGGGGAGAATGTTTTCCTTAAATTATTCCTTTATAGCCAGGTGGTGGTGGCGCATGCCTTTAATCCCAGCACTCTGGAGGCAGAGGAAGGTGGATCTCTGTGAGTTCAAGGCCAGTCTGGTCTACAGAGTGAGTTCCAGGAAAGGCACCAAAGCTACACAGAGAAACCCTGTCTCGGAAAAAAAAAAAAAAAAAAAAAAAAAATTGTTCCTTTGTATAACTTGTTCATGTTATGTCATTACTAGAGTGGGATTATAATAGCAACAATGGTAATATATTAAACGATACAACTGTACTAACTTATGGTGTGTGATTAGAAAAACTGAGTTGATAAGTTAATTTGACAAATACTACTTAGGGTCTATTGTGCATAAAGCCTTTGACATGAAAGAGTCATAAACTATTATGGCAAGGCTTTCCTGCTCCCAAGGAGCCTTCATGGTAGGGTATGAATATAAGAAGATATATAATTAGGATAGGCAGTTTAACCCACATATGACTACTAAGATCTTTATATACTATGCATTATTCACTGTTTTGTCTGAATGAAACTTACTTCTTAGGAAAAAGGCTTTTCTAGTTACTGCCACCCCCACCCCCCAAAGGTCAAAGGTTATACATAAATCTGTGCATTGCAGTTGGTTTATATAACACCTGCCGCTTCAGCCATTTTACTTAAACAGCGGGAGGGATGAAACCTGTCCTGCTCATCGTGTTCCCAGTACCCTCTGCCTGGGAAAACAGGCACAGAACAATCCTACTGAAAAAAAAAAAATCTCTATTTTCTGGGGCATGGTCTGCAGGCCAGGCTGGCACAAAACTCAACTACGCAGCCAAGGAGTAAAGGCAGCCCTCCTGAACACTGGGATCCCATGAGCCACCAGGCCTGGCTACTTTATTTATTCATTGGTTTTTCAAGACAGGGGTTCTCTGTGTAACAGTCCTGGCTGTCCTAGAACTTGCTCTGTAGACCAGGCTGGCCTTGAACTCACAGAGATCTGCCTGCCTCTACCTCCCGAGTGCTGGGGCTAAAGGGGTGTGCCACCACCGCCCGGCCTGGCTACTGAAAATTTAAGGTCTGGGGTCCAGTAAGAAGAGAAGGCCTAGTGGGAGAGGCGCTGGCCTTGTTGGGCAAGCCTAATGCCTCGAGTTCTACCCTTGGAACCCACACAGATGTGGAAGGAGAGGACTGACTCTAGGAAGCTGTCCCTTGACTGCCACATGCTCACTGAGGCACATACGTGTCCACACAAACACATATCATGTGCGTGCATACAATAATAATAAGTAATATTAAAAAGAAAGGCCTTGATTGATAAGGCTCAAACAAGGAACTGTGAGCTGCAAGGGGCAGTTTATAGCACACAGAAAGGAATTATTTTGTCATTTTCCACATTATCGAGACATTAAGAAACTTCCTAACGTTTCTTAACTACAGAGTCCTCGAATCACAAAGCTACTAATACTGGTCTTCAAAAACAAAACCACCAAACCAACCATGGACCTCCCTCCACTTACGCCTAACGATTTCAATTATAACCATTAAGGAAGCCCCGAGCATAAATGCTAAAATATACTCCAATGGGGAAAAAAGGAAGAGAGGGGGAAAAAACCAAAAAACAAACCTGCTGAATCTAAATAGAAATAAACACTGCTGCTGCATTTCAGACCACCCAAAGAGAACTTTATTTTCTGGCCATTGTTAGTTACTCAGCCAATTCCCCCAGAGCACTTGTGGATACCACATTTCAGAGGGGTTGGAGAAATTCTAGGATCAGGAGTCCTCGGAAAGCAGTAGAGAGTTGAAAAAAGATTTCTTCTGTTTCATGAACAATTATGCAACAATTTGGTTATTTCACAACAATTTTCTCCCCCTTTAAAACAAAGAGGAACAAAATGTGAGAAATCAAATAGGAAAAACTCCCTCCTTTATTCAACCCAGATGGCTCTTCCATGGGATTTTTCTCAGAGCTGTGCCAAGTTAGAGGCAAGGTTGAAAATAAGCTAGTGCAGTTCAGTTTTATGTGGGTGGAGCCTGTCTGTTCTTCGATCCTTGACATGGGCTCCCGTGATACAACTTAGGTCACTTGCAAGGGCATTTACCTGTTGAGCCTTCTTGCAGCCCTGAACATCATTTTGAACAGACACAGAACGTGAGCTTCAAAGGGTTAGGGTTGCTCTGGGCTTCCTCTGTTTGGAGGTGGATGTCTGCCCGTCACTCGCCTTGACTCCTCTTTGGGAGTTCCTCGGTCCCACGCGCGAACTCAAGGAAGCAAGAGTAACCTACAGCTTCTGGTGATCCCCGCCCCAGGCCACACAGAAGCCCCTGATGTTTTAAAGGACGAAGCTGCATGCAATCCAGATGCATCTGGTGCCCAAGTGAACCAAGACGGACACGGTCGTTTCTGTCATCTTTTGCGCTGGCTTCTCCGGCACCAGTGAATGACAGGGGCCCTGTGTGTTTCATCCCTCATCCACTCAGAGTCTGAGGGACTCGAGAGAAGGAAAAGTGCAGAAATGTCTCAAAACTAGATGACGATTAATGAAAAAAGTGTTGAAAAGAAGATGCAAAATCCAGAACGGCTTCGGGACCCCGCTCCCAGCAGCACGTGGGAAGGAAAGGAAGGTTCCTCAGCTCCAAGATAACTCTTTCCAGCCACCCTGGCTGGGAATTCACGCCACCCCCCTCCATTTTCTTCCCTTTGTTTAAAGTCTTCTTGACTTATTTGGAATAATATGTATTTGTAAGAGAAGAGTCACCGTTCTGTTGAACACTGTTACAGAATTTCTCAGGGTTTTAAATGGGGAGCAGCCAATCCCACAGAGAGCAGCAGAGTGGGCCATCTGGCCACCCCGTTGGTGAGCCTGGCTCCCACATACACTGTCACCCCGTGTTCTTCTCTTCCTTGGCATTCAAACATCTTGGACCACTACCCTTCTTATCCGAGTCACCACAAGGGGTGGGACTACTCTACAGGCATTTCTATCTCAGAGAGAACTAAGGTTCACACTGGGGCAGGGCCAAGACTCTAGAAGTTTCTCAAAGGGGTTGTGGCCCACAGGTTGAGAAACACTGCTGTAGTGGGAACAAACATACCCACAGGTCAGCCTCAAAACATGGAAACCAGGGGGATGTCTGACTCAGCTTGAACTGCGTGATTAACTGCGTTAAAATATGTTTATTGTATTCCAAGTTGTTAATCAATCCCTATGTTTGTAAAACAAATCATTTGTTAGTGCCCATTTGTACATATGAATTTATTGTGACTTAAGAAGCACAATGTGGTGAATGGTATGTGGGGGAAGGCTGCCTACAGTAACACTTTTTAAAAAGACTATTTTCCATTGAGATATAAAATCTATATAAAATTTACAATGACATTTTCACAGACGTGTATACTGTGCTTTGTTCACATTTACCCCCATCACCTTTTTTTGCCTCCTCTCCCACAACTCCCTTCCTCCCCTAAAAACTCCTTCGATTTTCACCACACATACACTCTGCAGAGTTAAAATCTAAATAAACATGCATATTTACATAGAACATTCTAAAAAATGAATAGTTTTTTCACCTAGCTGTGGATTAGAATCTCCAGAGGGGGCGCTGGAGAGATGGCTCAGCAGTTAAGAGCACTGGCTATTCTTCCAGAAGACCAGGGTTCAATTCCCAGCACCCACATGGCAGCTCACAACTGTTTTCTACTCCAGTTCCAGATCTAACACCTTCACACCAATACACATAAAATAAATTTAAATATTAAAAAAAAAAGGTATCTCCAGAGGGGCTGGTGAGATGGTTCCGAGGGTGAGAATGCTTACCATGTAATCCTGAAGACCTGAGCTCAATCCGAGAACCCACATCAAAAGCAGATGTGGTGGCATGCACCTGTAACTCCACACTCTACTCTGAGTTAGGAGCCAGAGGTAGGAGAATAAGCCAGAAGCTTACAGTCAAGCCAGGTCACAAGGTGGAAAAAAAAGAACCAATCCAGAGAAACCCTATGACCTCCACATGCCTGCAATTTCTGTCTGTCTGTCTGTCTGTCTGTCTATCTGTCTCACACACACACACACACACACACCCCTCCAGTCATGTAGATTTCTAGACACCCTTAGTACAATATGCAGAGAGAGAGGGTAGCCAGGCATTTAAAAAGCACAATCCACATATGCTCTGGATGTGGGGTCAGAGTTCAGCCCACGCACAGAGCCCTGGCTTTACTTGAGAGCTGGCTGGAAACGCAGAACTTCAAGTCCAGGCCAGACCTTCTACACTAGCATCTGCATTTTAACAAGATCCCAGGGGGATGCATGCAGTCCATGGAGCCTAACAGCATTACCGTGGGAGGCTACTCCATGCAGTTCTCAGAATACCAACTAGAGCAAAGGGCAACACTCTCTGTAACACTGAAAGAAGGGCTGTAGGTTGGCAGAAAAGAGGAAATCGTTTTGTGAGACAATTAACGTAATCATTTAAAATGCGATCGTACTTTCAGAACATTATTTATGTATACCATCATTAAAATAAAATTAAAAGCCAGGCATTGTAGCTAAAGTTTTCCTGCCTGGCCCACAGTCAGGGCAAATCTCTCTCACCTGCCAGTCCCACAGCTGCTCAGACCCGACCAAGTAAACACAGAGACTTATATTGGTTACAAACTGTATGGCCGTGGCAGGCTTCTTGCTAACTGTTCTTACAGCTTAAATTAATCCATTTCTATTAATCTATACCTTGTCACGTGGCTCGTGGCTTACCGGCATCTTCACATGCTGTTTGTCATCGCGGTGGCTGGCAGTGTTTCTCTGACTCAGCCTTCCACTTCCCAGCTTTATTCTCCTCCTTGTCCCGCCTATACTTCCTGCCTAGCCAATGGCCAATCAGTGTTTTATTTATTGACTAATCAGCAACACATTTGCCATACAGAACATCCCACAGCAAGGCATGGTGAATTACATCTGTAATCCCAGCCTCTGAAGCCTGAGGCAGGAGTATATCTCTGAGTTTGAGGCTAGCCTGGGCTATATAGCTTACTATGTACATAGCTTGGTTTACAAAGTTAGATCCTGTCTCGATTAGAAAAAAAAATTAAAATAACCACCATATCATAAGTCTCAAAAAAATAGAAGGAGCCTTTAGCCTTTAGTCCCGCTCTCAGGGGGACTGTTCATGGTAGCAATCAGCAGATAAGAGCTTTGCACTATGAGGGGAGGGCAGCCAGTCAGGTTTCTCTACCCCAAGTCCATTAAGAATATTCTGTTGTCTCTCCAACTAAGAGACATCCAAGTAGTCTAGAGCTATTTTGGATGTGGACAATTGATGAAGGTCCCCTCCCAAGGAGAGAGTCTGGGGCTGCAGACAGAACTCAGTTGGTCCAGTGCTTGCCTAACCTTCACAATGCCCTGGGTTCGACACGTAGGGCTGCATAAACCAGGTGTGTTGGCTCATGCCTGTGACCTCAGTGTTTAGGAGGTACAGGCAAAGTTCAAGATCATCCTTGGCTGAGTTTCAGACTAGTCTGGGCTATATGAGTCCTCCTTGTCCTCAAATAAATAAAACCTGCTGACATCAGATCTTCATTTGAATGAAACCTGCTGGAAACCTTTGGAAGCCACTGTGATTCTGTGAAACACAGATTTCTCAACCCATTCTTTATCTGTGGCTTTTGAGTAGCCTTTCCCTCTTTACTTGCAGAGTCAGGATACGTGGTGGACTTTGTTTATTTGTTCATGTTTTTAAAGTGATTTCTTTGGTTTTCCTTAACCATTCTGAACGCCAAAAGGAGGACAGGATTTAAGAGAAAACATATCTTGGTATGTTTGAGATTTCTGACCAGCTGTTCCAAAGGATTTCCTCTCCCGACATTCCCATGATGCTTCTCGTGTGTCCAGGCTGTACCAGGTTGGAGGAGAGACTTGAATGGTCTTAGCGGACATCTTCAGGAACAGCTCTGGCTTTTGTGCTAAGGTCCTTTTTAATGTCAGGTCACTCTGGCTGGCAATCTGTTTTTTGTTTTTTTTTTCCGTTTTTCGAGACAGGGTTTCTCTGTGTAGCTTTGCGCCTTTCCTGGAACTCACTTGGTAGCCCAGGCTGGCCTCGAACTCACAGAGATCCACCTGGCTCTGCCTCCCGAGTGCTGGGATTAAAGGCGTGCGCCACCACCGCCCAGCTCTGGCTGGCAATCTGATTAACTGTAGTCATAGCTATAGACTTGATATATCTACGACCACAGAAGGAAGCCGATGTCTTAGCATTCAAAGGACAGGTTCTGGTAACTGTGTAGGAAAAAACTTCACCACGTAAACAATGTGACCTTCAGCTAAAAAGAACAAAAGTCGGAGCTGGAGAGATGGCTCAGAGGTTAAGAGCACCAACTGCTCTTCCAGAGGTCCTGAGTTCAATTACCAGCACCCACATGGTGGCTCACAACCATCTGTAATGAGATCTGGCGCCCTCTTCTGTATACATAATAAATAAATAAATCTTTAAAAAAAAAAAAGAACAAAAGTCAGGTATTTTCCCGGCATCTGCGTGTTCCCTCATGCATGCAGCTTCCACAGAGGCTAGAAGAGGTCCTCGGATCTCCCTGGAACTGGAGTTACAGGTGGTTGTGAGCAGCCACATGTGTGACAGGAACCAAACCTGGGTCCTCTGTAAGGGCAGCAAGTGTTCTTAACTTGTGAGCAGTCATCTCTCCAGCCCCCACAGTTATCAGTTTTTAGAAATAAAACACTTCTGTAATAAAAATTTTAAGTAGCTGAGTGTTTTCCTTGTCATTTAAATTTAGCACATCTTGCTTAAATTTCTTCTTTTGTTTGTCAATCCTCTCCCAATCTTTTCCCCATCTTCACTCTTTCAAGTGGTTTTTTTTTTTGGTTTGTTTTGCGATAAGGTCTAACTACGTAGCCAAAGCTGGTCAAGACTCCTGCCTCAGTCTCCCAGTGATCCCTCAGGCATATTCCATTACACCCAGGGTCTGCTGTTTGTTTTATTAATCTTACACAAGCCAACAATTCTTAAAAATATTAATTCCCTGCATTTTATTCTTTTACTTTACTGTTGAACACATTCTGCTTTCCTTACAGAGCCTTTTGTTTGTTCTTTTATTTACCTATTTAGAGATATAGAAGCTTGCCCTGTATCCCAAGCTTTCCTCAAATTTCCAATCATCCTGCTCCGGCCTCCGGAGGGCTGGGATTACAGGTGTGTACTGGGAGGCTTATGGTTAAAGGCACACCTTTTGATTTCTGATAGGTAAGTTTTCACTTTGTTGGTTGATAGTTCACTTATCTTCCTTTTTTTAAAAAAAGTGTTTCAAAGCTATCACGCTGAAAAATAAAAACTGGGATGCTCATTACCATTTCTGTTTTTTTCAATCGGTCTACTCCACACTTGCGCTCTCTCTGAGTCTCATCTGTTGTCTTCTGGTGGCAGGGTGGGGTGGGGGTGGGTGGGGGCTGGGAGGTGGAGGATGGGGTGGGGTGGGAGTGGGGGTGGGGGCTAGGGTTTCAGAACAGAGATGGGGAAGGCAGAACACTGGCTGCCTTTGAATAGAATTCTCCCTGAAGTGAGGGTGGAGGCAGAAGGTTTTTTGGTTGTTAGAGCTTTTGTGATTTTAAACTATTCCATCACTAGGGATTAGGGTGGAGGTGGCTAGGCCTCTCTCCAACTTCTTAGCAACATTTCCTTTAATGGAAACAACTGTCTCTGCCTCTGCTTTCAAGCCCATTCCCACTGACACTAGAGTGGGTAATGTCCTGCCTGGACAGTAGTGGAAATCTGGCCCAGCCTCTAGGTGTAGCGTGACTGCAGGGATGGATCTGTCCATGTTTCCCAAGCACTTTCACTGGGAGCTAAGACAGGCTGCAGCTCAAGGAGCGTGGGAAAGCTCAATTTACTGCACAAAGGCCAAGAGTTCCGTTAATTGGCATTCTAAAACTGTAGGAGAAACTATCTTGGGTCCTCTGTAAGAGCAGTAAGTGTTCTTAACCTCAGAGCCAACTCTCAGCTCCAGTTACAGGATCTTCTTTACACTTATCAGTGGTCCTGAGTATATCAAAGACATTTGATTATGACAATATCAATGACCTCAACAGAGAAGTTATATACACACACACAAATATGTATATATGTACTATACGTAAGTACTATACGTAAGTAAACCTGACACATCAAAAATCAGGTTTACAAAGAATAACTGTAAGGATTCTATCCTTAATTATGTCATCAGCCTGCGATGGCGTCCCAGTCTAAAAAGTGAGTGGGCCCTCTGTGCGTCCCTCTCTTTCCTGTCTGCTCCTTCCTTCCGTCTGTCCTCCCCCCCCCCACCAATAAAGCTCTAAAAAGGTAACCATGGCTGTATTTCTTCCGACCAGGACTCTCCTCCGCTGGCATGGCTGCTGCAGGTGGTGACCAGCCAGGAGGAGCAGCGCCGATTTAACCAACAGTAACTGTCACATAATTTAAATAGATTTAATTCACTGAAGGATATTGGGTTGTCCCAAGTTTACTGACACTGATTTATTTACGAAATCTTAGTTCATACAGCAGGGTGGTGGTGGTGCACGTCTTTAATCCCAGTACTTGGGAGGCAGAGGCAGGCAGATGTTTGAGTTTGAGGCCAGCCTGGTCTACAGAGTGAGTTCCAGGACAGCCAAGGCTACACAGAGAAACCCTGTCTCAAAAAAGCAAAAACCAAACCAAAGCAAAACCAAATCTTAGTTCATGGACTGGGGTAAAGTTCAGTGGCAGAGTGTGCCTGGCCTGTGTGAGACCATGGGTTTGAGCCCCAGAACTGTAAAAGTAAACAAATGAGAAACTAGGTTTATACACTGGTCATGGCTATACATGCCTTTAGTCCTTCCTAGCATTTGGGAGGCAGAGGCAGGCCTGGTCTACATAGTGAGTTTTGGACAAACAGGACTACACAGTGAGACTCTGTATCGAAAAGCAAAACAAAGCAGCTACAGATAGTTATTCTAACAGCTAATACTAAATTTTAAAATAATTTTCAAGGGCTGAAAAAACAGTATGTGTTACTTTAGACCCATTTCCTAACAAATGACACTTACAAGTGAATGCTAATGATGTGTCTTATTTGATACCACAGAGCAGTGGTTCTCAACCTTCCTAAACGCTGCGACCCTTAAATACAGTTCCTCATGTTGTGGTGACCCCCAACCGTAAGATTATTTTCGCTGCTACTTCGCAACTGTCATTTTGCTACTGTTATAAATCATAATATGAATATCTTATATGCAGGATATCTGATATGCGCGACCCCAGCGAAAGGGCTGCAACCCACAGGCTGAGAACCTCTGTCATAGACTAATTCAGGAGCAACAACCCAATCACCAAGCCAATTTGAAAATCTGGGTAAAGACATTAAAACACACACATTTAATTCCCATCCCTCTGAAAAATCTTATTTTAAAAAAAAAAAAAAAGGAATCATTTGCTCATGTGTGTGTGCATGCGTCTGTCTGTCTGTCTGCACATGCCACAGTGTGCATGTGGAAGGCTGAGGAGAACTGGTGGGAGGTGGTGCTCTCCTTTGACAATGTGGGTCCCAGAAAGAGAACTCAGGTCGCCAGGCATGGCAGTGGGCCTTTACATGCTGGGCTTTCTTGTCACCTCCTGTTGACTTGACGAAAAGTAAGAACTAACAGGAGATCAGGTTGGGCCCGGTGGTACATGCCTATTGTTCTTGCTACTCAGGAAATTGAGTCAGGAGGATCAGAGTGAGAGGCCAGCCTGGACAACATTCTAGGAGACTGTGCCTCTCCTCCCCCGCCAAAAGTGTACATCAGAATGTAAACAAACAGATAAGCATGTGGCTGATAAAACCAATTTTCTCTTAAAAAAAAAAAAAGAAAGAAAAGAAAAAGTCTGCCTTAATCAGTAGGCTAGTCTTTAAAATTTCAATACTGAAACCTTGGAATCAAATGAGATCTATTACTGTTATTTTGAGGGTTAGCACCAAACCCAGAGCTTTGTCCACGCCAGGAGAGCATCCTAGCATTACACTACATGCTTTCCCTCAAATGAACGTCTGAGTCACAAGGCACCTTAGCGCACTTGAGTAGGTCGGTGGGATGGCTCTGTGCTGGCTTTACCAGGCAGAGTGCTGGGGACAGGGTGAGTGAAGAGAGCTCTTGAGTATGTTCTCTCTTTAATCTCCACCCTGAGACTACTAGACAACTTCAGCTGTCACTGAGCTACAGGAACTCTAGAGCCAGCCCTCAGTCTTTATGTTCCTTTCTACCACCTGAATAGTCAGCTAGAAAATGAGGTCACTTTCAAAAACTGCACAGAACTTTAGAGTCGTTTCTGGGCCTTTTAGCGAGTCACCTCCCACAGGAGTGTCCCTCCCTCTGTTCCCGTCCACAGTCAGTCTCAGGATCAAATGTCGGATTGTAACTTTCAAGTGTTGCTCAGCCAGCCTTTCCATCGAGGCTCTCTCCAACGTTCTAAGAATAAGAACACTGGTTTCCTAGAAAAGCTACAGCAATTACACACGAGTTGGAAGTAAACACTCTTATTTTCGAGCCTTAAGATGTATGAGCTTGGAAAACTTTGCAAAAAACCATATTAAATCTCCGGTAAGCTTGCATTTCAATTACTGCAAGACTGCAAGTGTCTAAGTAGGCCATATCAGCCACACCATACAGGAAATTATATCCCAGGAAAGCTCTGCTTTAAAAATAGGCAAAGGAAGACAGGAACGCTGCCAAAATACACAGCGCTCTCCATTTGTTTTGATTTGCACACGGCATCTGTTTTATCAGGTGCAACCTGCCATTTGCAGGCTTTGGGGGGAATGGTAGTAGTTAGGGTGGGAAGAAGTAAATGAGCCCAAAGTGTTTGCTTTTAGAAAACGCTTTTGAAGTCGATATCAGCAGAATTTAGGTCAGGGCTAAATATCACAAAGACAGTGGGTTTGGGCATAAGTGTGGAGAATGGGCTTGCACATGGCCCTAACCCAGTAGAATCCAAGCTGAGGAACCAGATCGGTCCACCTAGGAACACACAAGCTCTTGCAAGTACAATTTAGCATTTTGCAGGCACTGAGAAGCCAGGTTTTTTATCACATAAGTTCATTTATTCAAAAGTTCTGACTAATTATGTAGACCAGCTACTCTTCTAGGTACAGAATAGCACAATTAAAGTAACAAAACCCTCCCCTGTGGTGCTTATTTTGGTTGGAGACCGACATTATGGATACATACAGCCTCAGGCAGCATAAAGAAGTGTTGAGACCCTAACAGAGAAATGTAAATAAGGTGATCACCACCAAGAAACTTCCACACAAAAACACAGTGAATTGGACAGGACTCCCAGTTTAAGCCGGATAGCTATGTTTGGCAAAATTCAAGTGAACACAAGAACGTTTTATCAATTCCCCTACACCCATAAGGAAATACTTAAAGGACTGTTTAGACTTTTAAAAATTTTACAGAACTTTCAATCCTAATTTTTTTTTTTTTTTTTTTTGAGACAGGGTTTCTCTGTGCAACAGCCCTGGCTGTCCTGGACTCTGTTTGTAGACCAGGTTGGCCTTGAGCTTGGAGATCCACCCGCCTCTGCCTCCCAAGTGCTGGGATTATAGGCGTGTGCCACCACTGCCCGGTTTATTGCCTATGTTTTTAACAGGAGCATTGTAGGGTTGGGTGTGGTGTGTACGCCTTTAATACCAGCACTTAGGAGGCAGAGGCAGGTAGATCTCTATGAGTTGAGGGCAGCTGGGTGTACACAGAAAGTTCCAGGACAGCCAGAGATACACAGAGAGACCGTCTCAAAAACAACACCACCGACAAAATAAAGGGAGCACCGTGGAACAGAACGAACAGAACATTGGGACCTAAGCATTTTGGTGTGGTTCCAATGCTGCCTTACAAGGGCCCTCACCGGTGAACTGACAGTAAGGATGAGTGGGGATATTAGTGGAGTTGGCAGACTCCTGCTTCCTTTCCTGGGAATAGGTCCATGTTTTAATTCCGAGAAAGTAAGTATGTTAGGTTATATGATAAAGAGAAAACTAGGAGGCAGATGGAATTAAGGCCAAGCATCAGACAACTTTGAGGGGTGGGCCCGATCATTCATAAAGGACCTTACAAGAGGAAGAGGAAGGCAGAAGGCCAAAAGCCCAGTGCTGGCAGCATCCAAAGATCTCAGGCCTGCACTATTTATTGGCTGTAAAGACACAGGGATTGAGCCTGAAGCCAAGGAATGTGGGCAGCTTCCAGCTCTGAATGATGCAGATCTTCCATCAGACTAGAGTCTCCAGAGGGCACACAGCCAGGTGGACACATTTTACATTTCTGAACTCTAGGGATGTTTGAGAAATAAATATTTTGTGGCTTTATATGTAGAATAGTGTGGTAATTGGGAAGAGCAGAAACTAGGCATGGCAATATGCAAAGGTATTCTGAAACTGTGGGAAATAAATGTACATGCTTTGTTTCAAGGAACACACCAACACCTCAAAGGTGGCTTCTCAGAGTCTTGCTGTTAGATCAGTGGGTGACTGGGAGGTCTTCAGTCTTCTTACGGTCCCTCCCGCTTCAGTACCTGCTCAGTTTTAATTTTCGAATTCACTGTACTTTCAAAGCTGAGTTGATTACAAAGCAATGATCGAACCAGATCTTTCTATTTCCCTAGCTTCTCCTCAACTGTTCATTACAGTGGCCTTCCCAAAGACCGTTAGAAGAACCGTTACTGTGGTTGTTAGAGGATCGTAGCAAAGCTGTAAGAAAATAGCTGGGCAGTGGTGGCACACACCTTTAATTCCCAGCACCTAGGAGGCAGAGGAAGAGGCAGGCAGATCTCTGTGAGTTCGAGACCAGCCTGGTCTACAGAGTGAGTTCCAGAACGGCCAGGGCTACACAGAAAAACCCTGTCTTGAAAAACAAAACAAACAAAAATTACAAGTAAATAATAACGAAATATTATTTAATGAAAAATTAGTAACGAATTCCCCCTTAAAAACAACTGTATAAGGGTTAGGAGCGTAGGTCACTTGCCTAGAACGAACAAGGCCTTGGACTCAATTTCTGGAATTGCAAAAGAGGGGTATTGATCTGCTAAATCACCAGAACAACAACTTTTAAATCAACACGCTAAGCATATATTTACGTTTTAGTTTCCTCAATTTGAATAAGAATGTTAATGGATTTTCTTATGCAGGTTAAGTTATTTTCAGCACACGAGGGAGAATTAAAATCTCAGAAGCACGTTCTCATTCACTGTCTTACATTTTCAAATGATCCAGCAATAAAAACCTGAGTGCAAGGGAATAAAACACATAAACCTCTGTCTTCAAGTGGAGCTGGGTGTGATGGCACATGCCTTTGATCCTGGCACTTGGAATGTAGAGGCAGGAGGATCAGGGGTGTAAGACCAGCCTCAGCTAGCAGCTACATAGTGAGCTGGAGGCCAGCCTGGGCTACTTGAGACTATGACCCAAAAAGGAAAAAAAAAAAAATGTAACAAAAAACAAAACGAAAGAAAGTAAAACTGATGCATAGTCAAAGTAGACTCAACTTTTTTTTTATAATTAGATCAACCTCTAAATAGCCATTTTCCTTCTTCTTTGGTAAGCATTCATTTACACATATTAGTGATTTATTTATACTTAATACTTTTATATTCTTATTGCTGTCCATTTCGCTTGCTTGCATATCTGTTTGCCTATGTATGTACGTACGTATCTATCTATCTATCTATCTATCTATCTATCTATCTATCTATCTATCTATTATCTATCTGGGACAGGATGTCTTCTGTCTGTCTGTTTATCTCCCTACCTGCCTGTGTACTTGTCAATCTATCTGGGACAGGGCATCTATCTATTTGTCTACCTACCTATCTATTTTCTATGTGGGACAGGATCTCTTCACTCTGTAGTCCAGGCTAACCTCAAATCCTCAGTGATTCTGCCTCATCCTCCCAAGTGCTAGGGCTGCAGGCATATGTCCTTCTACACTTGGCCTGGGAATGCTTTGGAGGTGACAGGAGTCTACAGTTGAAAGACATACCACCCAGTTCTTCCATGGCACAGTTACTAGAATCAGAAAAAACGATTCCATTGAACAGACATTGCAAATGGATTTTTTCATTTATTAAATGCTGGCCAGTAGTATACTCCATGGCTCATATTTTCATGGCATTTTAGAGATTATGGGTCATTCATATTTTTTACCATTGGAAAGAGAATTCCAAGTAAAGAATCTCACCGTAGAGTCGTGTTGTCTAGGGAACTGTGAAAGGCTGTGCTATGTTACATTTGGCTAAAAGCACTAAGTTGATAGTACTCCATGTCTATGGAAACAAATAAAAACATTGGTGGTGTATTTCCCGTGTCTCTGCGGGGTTCTGCATCTCTGTTTTACTAGGGGTTCATTTTCATTTTCATTTTATTTTTACAAAAGCCATGGCAAATGACTTCTAGAAACAAAACAAAATTGCTTCCTCCCTAGCACCACAAAGCACAGAACACAAAACAAACATAACCAAGCAGGTCCTTCACCACAAGCAGCTTGAGAAATGCTGTAAATGAAAAGCAAGTGTTGTTTTAAAAACTAACATACGCCAGCACTATAACATGGTACGTGAAATATTTATTACAGTATATATTGAAATATGTCCCTTCAAGCCATGTATAAAATGAATTTAAATTAGCATGACTTAATAGGCTTCCATGTCTTAAGACTACTTTCCCAATCCTAGATCCAAGAGATCTGTATCATAAAAGGATTTAAAAACTCCAGAGCACACCCAAGTAACTTCTTTACCTCTCATAAATTGTATTTCACTATTATCACTGGGGTATATGGGTCTATGCATACATACACTTCATTACAAAAATTGGCTTTATATGAAAGAGAAAAATGACTTATAAAAGTTCAATAGGTTAATTGCCAAAGTTTCAGCCAGTGGCTCTATGCAATCTCAAATACCTGAAAACAGACTCTCAAGAATCAGGACTGGATTTCTGATCTTTGTGATCTCTTAAGAATTGGACGACAGGGCTGCCAACCAAGGTCCCTCACAAAGAGCCACAGAAATACACCTCCAAGAGCCCAACGCGGGCACTTAAGCAGATGCCCACACGGGCGTGTTTGTGCCAGCATTACTCATAAGAGCCCAAAGACAGGAGCAGTACAATTCAAATGTCTGTCAGCGGATGAGCAGATGAACAGCCCATTGTTTGGTTTACCAATACAATGGAGCGCTGTTCCAGCCATCAAGAGGCATGAAAGACTGAAACATGTGAAAACATGGATTGAACCTAAAACACATTACGGCAGGCAAAAGAAGCCAAACACACAAAAGGTCCCTGTGACAAGATTCCGTTGACGGGAATGTCTCCAGGGAGCACAACCTAGTGAGCCGGGGTTTCACTTTAGATCAAGGAGATGGTGTCTGCTGTCTGTACAGCACTGTGAAAGTACTGAATGCAACCAGAGTGCTCATTTATAAATGGATATTCTGGCTCCTGAGTGTCACTCAAAGAAAAAAAAGGAGACCCACTGATTGGTTCGAGTTATCTCATACTGTCTGCTTATTTCTTTTGATTAACTGTCCAAGGTACACATTTGTCATTCTCTGGAAATGCACTCTAATAAAACAGAAAGCTAAGCCAGGGCTCACAGGCAAGTATGAGGACCCAGGTTCAGAGTCCCCACACAACAGAAACTGCTGGGCACTGTGGTACATGCTTGTAACCCTGGTATGGGGGAGACTGGGATGGATGGGATTCTTTAGCTCTTTGGCTCCCTAGCCTAATGGAACCAGTTAGCTTCAAGTTCCCAGAGAGACCCTGTCTCAAAGAAAAAAAAGAGAATGCATCCTACTGCTACCTCGGTCTCCACATGCATGCGCACTAAGGTGTGCCCCCATGCATGTGAAGACACACAAAGCAAAGCAAAACAAAATAAAGTTAGCTTCAAGCCTACCATTGTCAACAGGGATGAGGTAGGCACGCGTTCAATCGAAAGAGAGAGGAGACCCATGAAAGCAGAGGCTTGGTGCAGGAAGATGCATTCTCAGGGTATCTGCAGAATCACAGACCAGAAAACTACAACCGGTTCTCCAAAGCTGGACCAGCAACAAGCAGGCCCACAGACCTGAGTCCACTGTGAGTCAGACCGCCCAAGCAGCCCATCCCTCCTCCTGGGAGCTCTGCATTCCTTGAAGGGCCAGTGGTCAGGGAAGGCTATTTGAAGCTTTACTGTTAGCTGTTGTCAAAGTTAGCGTTTAAAAAAACGATTATTTTCATGAGTACACAAAACATCAATCTCACTCTCCCAAACAGCAGCAGTTACTCATGGTTTGTGTACTGTTGACATGTAAAATGAGAATGACTGAAATTTTACTTACATATTCCTTGACATTTTTCGTCTTCACAGCTTTGTAGGAATAGTATGCCGGATAGAGCATTCCAAACACCAGCCTGGAAGGAAATAAATTGATTAATTCAACACAGGGGATGATGCTTCTAAGAGCTCTAGACTTAACTCAGGAAACATGTGAAGATGGTAAATTCACATGTCTACAAAATCACACAGAAACCAAGTCTACCCTGAGAGGCAAACTACAAACATATTCTTTAAAAACAAACAAAACAAAAACTGACTGTAGTAACACTCTGGATAGCAGCTTCATGGCAATGAAAACTTTGCCTTTTGAGAAAAACAACCAATTAACCAACCAACTAGCCAAACAAACAAAAACCAAAAAACCCCCAAACTTTTAAAGTATCTTTTTCTTATTACTAAAAAGTGTTTCATTTTTCTTTTCCTGAAGAATATTCAAAAAAAAAAAAAAAGGAAATCAAAAGCAGAAATTGTCCCAACTCTACCAGTTGGAGAGAATCCCATATAATTTTTAAAAATTATTATATAGAGATCCTATTCTTCCATCAGAGAGCAAACTCAACACACACACACACACACACACACACACACACACACACACACACACACACACGATATTGTGGTTTAAAAAAACAACAAAAAACCCTTCACATTTCAAATTACCAGTTTGAGCAGCAGCAGCTTTTATATGACATAGCTGTGAAGTACTCAGTATTAGTTATGATTTACATTAAAATAACTCTAAGCATGGGGAGAGGGATGGATCTGAGAAGAACCAAGAAGGAGAAGTGTGTGTGTGCGTGGAGTGATAGGATCAAAACACATTGTATAAAGTATTAAATTATCAAATACATATTAAAGATAACTCTAAGCATTTATAAAATTACTTTAAATCACCAACAGGATTTAATGTATTTATTGATATCAGTAAACATACAGAGGAAGGACAGATAGACACGTCACAACAGAATAGGGCCTACAGTTAATTTGTGTGTTGCAGATGGAATGTTATGTTCTCAAATGTTACTCAATAGGAATAATCCCAATGTTGCAGATTCCCACTATATTTATAAACTTTGGTTACTATCTGAGTACTTGCTATTGCATATAACACTGTGGGAAACAGTTATCTGAAATTACACTTTTCAAGTAGTTTTTATCTACTTCAAAATACCTCCAGAGAGATTGTTTCATTTTGTGTTCTTACATACTCAAATCATGTTTGATTCAAAATATGCCAGATAAATAATAATATCCTGAGCATTAATAAATCTGATTTTTTTCAAGTGTTTACTAGTATTTGTTCCTTTCCCGAGACAGGGTTTTTCTCTGTGTAGCCCTGGCTGTCCTGAAACTAGCTTTGAGGACCAGGCTGGCATTGAACTCAGAGATCTACCATATGCCACCAGTGTCTGATATTATTTGTATTATTTTAAGCGGCCCTTTTATCTTAGTTTGTAAGTTTTTCAGAAAAGTTAGAAAGTATACAAATAGTTTCTATATATGCCATGCACAGTTCCCCATTATTATCTTACATTGGGAACATACACTGTCACCTTGGCCCAGGGGCTTCCTCTGTCTTCACCTAGAATATGTCCTCTGCTCCAGGCCCCCACCCAGTAAAACACATCATACTCACATGTCTTTACACTTCTCTTTGGCCTGTACATGTCATACTTTCCTTGATGCTAAGGTCACTATGACAGTTTTGAGTATTGGTTAAGTGTACTTAGGATATTTCTCTATTCAAATTTGATGTTCTTCTCATGATTAGTCAGAGAGATGGGTTTTGTGGAGTAGACCACAGAGGCTAGGTACCATTGCTATCATATTATATCAAGGGCACATATGACCAACAGAAATCATCAGTGTGTGTGTGTGTTAATCCTGATCAGTATGCAGCCCTGTTAGACTCTGCCCACTGTAAAATTTTGTTTTGTTTTGTTTCTTAAGATGGAAGTCTTGGCCAGGTGGTGGTGGCGCACACCTTTAATCTCAGAATTTGGGAGGCAGAGGCAGGTAGATTTCGGAGTTTGAGGCCAAGGTCTACAGAGGGAGTTACAGTCAGGGTAACACAGAGAAACCCTTTTTCAAAAAACAAACAAAAAGATGGAGGTCTTGCTATATGGCCCAGGCTGGCCTTGAGCTTGCAATCTTGAGCATCTGCCTCTAACTCCCAAGTGCTGTATTAGACAGACATGTGCTATTATGCCTGGCTGAGACAGATGTCTACTTTTCTTTCTTTTTAAAGACTTATTTTATATTTAAGTATGTGCATGTGTATGTAGGTGTATATGAGTGAAGGTGCCTACTCAAGTCAGAAAAAGGCACCAGGCACCGGGTCCTCTGGAGTTGGAGTTACAGAAGCTGTGAGCCGCCTGACATGGGTGCTGGGAATTTGGGTCCTCTGCAAGAGCACAGCATGGCTCAACTATTGAGCCATCTCTCCAGCCTGTCCTTTTTTCTCTTGTCGTACTGTGGATTGAACCTGAGGCCTTTTGCAAGTGCTCCATCACTGAGCCATAGTCCCGGCTGATGAATCTTTCTTTCACTGAGTAAATATTTACATCTCTATTTTTAGCTCGCTCATAGCTTTTATTTTATATGTATTTATTTTGAGACGGTGCTTTCCTGGTGGTTTCCTTAGGCCTGGGTTTGTGGCTTTATGTCCCCAGGTCAGAAGAGAAATGGCAAGTTCTCTCTTGCTGGGGATTTTATCTTCAGCAACTGGAAGCCACACCCCTGAGAATCTCTGCCTCACCCAGCAACAGAACCCTGTGATTGTCACCTACCAGAAGCACTGACTCTCAGTCTCTGGTTCTGGGATTTTTAGCTCTGCCACGGAGCCCAGGACTTTTAGTTTAACAACAAATCTCCCACAAAGCTGAACAAAAACAACTATCCAAGTCTAAAACAGAACTGGATTCCCAGGTGGCCGTGTGCTGAACCTCACTGTGCACACGAGGCATCAATGTGTAAATTACCAGGCACAGTTGTATTTTCCATAGTCACATACACACATTTAACCCACTCTGTATTTCTCTTTAGGTCTTGCACACCATCACGACAGTATCTTTCACACTGCCACATAATCCAATATCACCAGACTGGAGCTCAATGCGGCAGTCTTGGTCTCTCTATGGGTCTGTCACCTCCTGCCCCTGGACCATACAATCTGGTCCCAGGCCTGTTGGCTCTTCCTTGGTGAGAGCAGATGCACCCATTTTCCTGCTTTATTTTCAATCTCGTATTCAGGGCCAGAAAGACAGCTTAATAGATACAGGTGTTGGTCACCAAGCCCGATGACCTGAATTCAACACCAGAACCTAAATGGTAGGAGTGAAATGACGTCAACCAGGTGTCCTCTCACCTCCACACTTTCTCTGTGACACGCACACATAATAGAAACAACAACAACAACAAAATCGCACAGCCAGTAACACACTGGGCTCATGGCATCCAGCTGACATTATGGCTCATCTCCATGTGCTCCTGTGCACTGGCAGGTTAGTTTCTAATGGACCTGCTGCACCGCCGTGCTCCAGGAGGTCACTAGCTGGCGGCCCCAGTCCCTTGCTGACCAGCCTCTGTGGGGACTCTTCAAAACAGAATTGGAAAATCACTACCTGATCCAAACCCTCTGCCCCAGTGTGGGCCTTTACTTCCATCCTGAGCGGAACTTCCTGCCTGGGGCTCACCCTTCCCTAACACTGCCTTCCCAGCCTCTTTCTGTTCTGTCTTATTCCTGCTTAATCAAGTCCTCAGGCGATGCCCCCCAAGCTCTTACCTTCTTATACAGAACATCTGAATTATGGTCATTCTAAATTTTACAGAAATCTTAGTCAGACTTAGTCATTCTGCATTTGGTATGATAATTTTAGATGGCTTAATGTATTATTTAGTATATAATTGACTTTCAAAACAGATACTTTTCTCAAATATAGTTGATACTCTGCATACAGGTGTGTTGTCCTTATTTAACTTGTTTGTTTGTTTGAGACAGGGTCTCCTTATGTAAACCAGGCTGGCCTTTAAGTCAGATAGATATCCTCTTGCCTCTGAGTGTGGGATGAAAGGTGCCTGATTTCCCCTTATTTTTAAATCTTTACATTGAACAACAACAACAAAATCAAACAAGTAGACAATCACTAACGCCTCTCCTCTGTAATAACAGAAAACATCATTGCTTCTCATTTGCAACTTGGGAAAGAGAAAATATCTTTGTAAATAGTGGGGTGGGTTTTAAGGACTGAGCCTCTATTAGCCTGGCGGGTCATTAGTGTCCAATGTGAACACTGCTGGGTAACTTATTAGTAACATGAGTGCTGTTTTCTGGGGGTTGTTGTTGAGGGAGGTGTTATGTCCTTGAGTGGGGTTTACTGTTAATGTTTGTAACCTGGGAGGTCGGGCATGGAGCCAAGGCATGCACAGTTATAAAATGAAAAGTGCATTTTAGAGGCCACCTACAAGATCAACTTGAGCTTTATAAAGGGAATATTTACTCCAGATAAAATTCACCTAGAAATTTGAAATCTTTAAAAAAGTTATACAGGCAGAAAGAAATAGTTACTCACTTCCTCTTCATCTTATTTCCACCTAAAGAGAGTGAACATGGCCAAAAAATTCAAGATAGCCTACACTTCCAGTAAGGCAAAGTGGCTCCTTGAATTGTACGAATTGAAAAATGGACATGGATAAACACCACACACACACACACACACACACACACACACACGCTCTCACTGTTTAGAAGGGAATACCAATATATTCACCTTACTAGGAATATATGAAAATACACACTGAATTGAAAGGACTATTATTCTTAGCTATCCATGGTGGTACACATTTGTAATCCTAGCACTTGGGAGGCTGAGGCAGGAGGATTACAGAAACTCTGAGGCCAGCCTAGGCTATCAGTCTCAAAAAACAAAACAAAACAACCAAACTAGCCAAACAAACAAGTACGGAAATCATTTTTAGATTAATTTTATGAATGTGAGTGTTTTGCCTGTGTGTATGTATGTGCACCATGTGCCTGTCAGATGTCCTGAGAGGTCAGAAGATGACATCGCATTTCCTTGGGGGTATAGTTAGACTTGGTTGTGCTGGGAATTGAAGCTGGGTCCTCTGCAAGAGCAACAAGTGCTCTTAACTGCCAGGCCAACTTTCTAGGCCCCCAAAGAAGTAGTTTTTAAAACAAGATAAACAGGGACTGGAGAGATGGTTCAGTGGTTACGAGCATTGGCCGCTCTTGCAAGAGGACCCAGATTTAGATCCCAGCACCCACATGGCTCCAGCTCCAGGAGATGTGACACTTTCTTCTGACCCCTGTGGGCACCAGGCGTGCATGTGGTATACGTACATCAGGCAGGAAAATACTCATACACACAAAATAAAATTTAAAAACATCTAAAATATTTTGAATGGAGTAGGATAACACATGGATTAAACAGGCATGTAGTCATACCTAAAAAAAGAGACCAATAAATATCACAGATAACAGTTACCTTCAGCATTACATTCCCCTAAAATCTTTATATTACAAATTACTTCTCTAACACTATAAAATAATTCACGCCACAGACTGTTAAAACAAATATAACACACAATTAATCTGATAGGCCTACATATTTTCTAGGTATAATGTTAGTTGGCAAATTCTTATGTCACTCCTTTCAGAAGCAGACAAATACATGGTATCATATTAAGGGACAAAACTAAATGAAAAAGGAAACCTCAATGAGACTAGAAATGAGCTAAAGCAGAAGTGATATCAAGTAAACAAAACCAACTAGAGGAGCAAATATCAGAAGGATGGAAGGCGGAAGCACCAGGCTGGTCTGAAGGAGTTAATAACCAGCATGCCACCCTCAAAAGGCAACACGAAGTGCGTGCGACATCCTACACTGCTATCAAAGAGGATTTAGTCTCTCCCCGAGATGCCTGAACACCAGTAGGCTGGAGCAGCGATGACCAAGTGCAGAGAGGTGCCTGCTCCAACAGACAGGCGGGAGCAGGCGCGGCCAAATCACAGCGGTTCTTCCTCCAGCCCCGCTCCTGTGGTAAAGACAGGCCACCAGTCGCTCACCACATTCAGTTCTGCGGTGTCAGCACGGCTCCTCAGCCTCACACCTAGAGTCTGAAGCTACACAGAGCTGCCTGTGATCCTCACTGCCTTGTTCTACAATCTTATTCCTCCAGGAATAGTCATCCTGACATTGGATCAAGTTTGATCACCAGATTATATCTCTAGGTTGCTTAGCTCCTTTGGGAGAAAAAAGTATTACATTTTTAATTTTTCTTGAAGTATGGAAACTGCTGTGTACTGGAGGGACAGTGTCAAGGGCAGTGTGCTTGTACCCTTGCACGTGAAATTCCATGTATGAGGTTTACTTTGGGATTCAGTACTATAATATAGTGCTTAAGTACTTAGCACTTTTCTTTCTTTCTTCTTTTAAAATAATGTTCTTATTTCTATTTAGTAAGATTACATTATGCCTTTCTTTTTCACAGATTGCCAGGAAACTAAGAATCAAATCTGTTCTTTAGTTACATCAATTATGGTGGCCCACTGTACTGGCATATTTGCATTTTTATTTCCAAAATTTCTCTGATTTGCTATTCTCTTCTCAATCCTCCTATTTTTCTCCCACATATCCATTTGGTAAAAAAATTTCTCAGATAATTGAAAGAGCACAGCAAAGAGTCATGCAGTTATGATGTGGCAGTCAGTGTGGTTAGGCACGGACCGCTTTCAGGTGCTCAGTGACAGGAAACGGAACCTAAGTAAGGCACTTGCCTCACAGCAGGAAGACTGACCTTTGATTCTCAGCACCCATTAAAAAGATGGGTGTGGTGGTGTGATTATAATCTCACTGGGGAGGTGGAGACAGGTGGATTCATAGGGTTCAATGGCCAGCCTTTCCAGTCTACTTTGCAAATTCCAAGCTAGTGAGAGACCCTTTTCCAACAAACAAGACCACCACCACCACCACCACCACCAGGGTGGATGGTGTCCCAAGGAAGGACAGTCTTTTGGCCTCCATACATACCACACACCATCACACCATGTACCCCTTCCTCCCGGCACCTGCACACACAAAACAAGGGAACACAGCTTCCATAAAACACAGCTTCCATAATGGAATCATGAGTATATAACCTCAACTTAATCCTACCAGTGTTACTCAAAGAGCCTTGTCTGTACAAATCATCGGACGTATTGCTGTTATACACTTTACACAGGTGATTAATTTAAATAGAATTAGGTGGGCTAGAGAGATGGCCCAGGGTTGGGGATTTAGCTCAGTGGTAGAGCGCTTGCCTAGCAAGCACAAGGCCCTGGGTTCGATCCTCAGCTCCAAAAAAAAAAAAAAAAAAACAAAAACAAAAGAGAGAGATGGCCCAATGGTGAAGAGCATGTACGTCTTTCAGAGGACCTGAATTTAGTTCCCAGCACCCATGTGGTTTAGTTCCCAGCATCCAGTCCCAGGGTGGCTCTCAACTGTCGGAACTCCAGCTCTAGGGGATCCAATGCCCTCTTCTGAGCTCCATGGGTACCAGTCATGCACGCACACATGCAGGGAAAACACTCATTTACATAAAAATAAATAGAGCGATTAAACATGCAAAGCAAAAGTCATTTTGAGACATTCTGTTTCGCCAGAGGTGAGCATGAAAACAGTGTCTTGGACGTTCTTTTATTGTGGTGGTGGTTTTTTCAGACAGGGTTTCTCTGTGTGGCCCTGGCTGCCCTGGAGCCCACTTTGTACAGTAGACCATGACACCTGGGTGTTCTCTGAGCACTCCCACCTCCATTCAAGAATTTCATTAATAATCTGCTTTTCAACAGTAGTGTTCTGATTTCTTTTTTTTTTTTTGCAGACGATTTTTCCCTCCTAGGGAAAATCTTTTGTAGAGTCCCTCCCCCAGCCCCAACACACACACACACACTCACACACACACACACACACACACACACACACACACACACACACACACACACACCTGTCCAGCTTCTGAAGACCCACTGACCTGGGAATGAGAGACTCTTAGAAGAGCCTGGGCACCTGAACTTCTGCATTCCACATCTTCAACAGCTATGGTTCAACAATGTGCTCACTCTCATTTTAGATTAAAACCGACTCCGTGGAAACAATAGGTTGTTGCCATGAGTTCAGTCCTAACTGGATTTAATTTTCTTTTCTGAGATGGAGTCATGTAACATAACCAAAGCGGTCTCTACCTCATGACCTTCCTGCTTCAGCTTTCCTAGCGCTGGAACTACAAGTGTGGGATTATGTCCCTAACTCTAACCCAGTGGTTCTCAACCTTTGGCAATATCTCAAAAAATATTTACCTTTTGATTCATAACTAGCAAAATTACAGTTATGAATTAGCAACTAAAATAATTCTATGGTTGGGGGGACCCACTGCCCTAATTAGAAGTGTACATTTTCTTTTGAGTTTTTTTGTTTTTGTTGTTATTTTTTTGAGACAGGGTTTCTCTGTGTAGTTTTTGGTGCCTGTCCCGGATCTTGCTCTGTAGACCAGGTTGGCCTCAAACTCACAGAGATCCGCCTGGCTCTGCCTCCCGAGTGCTGGGATTAAAGGCGTGCGCCACCGCCGCCCGGCGAGATTTTTTATTTTTATTTTTTTTAAATGTGTATGGGTGTTTTGCCTGAATGTTGCTTATGGACCACGTATGTGTAGTGTCCTTGTAGGGTAGAAGAGGGCATGGGAGATGGCTGTGAGTTGCCATGTTCTGACCAGAGCTTTAAGGTATTATGAAAGGAATTTATTATCTTGACTTTTGTAGAACTTGACTCTTGACCTTCTCCTAGGAACTTGAGCGACTGCGATAAAGTGAGTTACATGGGTAAACTAAAACAGCAGTTTGCAAACTTTCAGGCAGGCAGGGTCTCAGCACTCCTCAAATTCACTCTGGGGTTGACCCTGAGACTGTGGTTCTCCTGCTTGCTGTACCCCCAGCTCCCAAGTGCTGGAATTACGGGTATTTGCCACCATGCCCAATTTTATATGGTGCTGAAGCTAGACCAGGGCTTTGTGCACAATGGGCAAACACTCTACCAGCTGAGCTTATACGCCCACAACTTATAAACCTTTGTAGACAATCAATTTTTTGCTTTCCTACGAACAATGATTAACAGCCAGTTCAAGGTCAAGTAACACACAGTATGCTCGAGACAGTCCAGTGATGAACTTCCCTTGTGAGTCACTGTGGCATTGTTTAAGCTTGCCAGTGAATGCAGGACCCCTGTCAATGCAACATGTGACTTCTATCCTTACAGAGGTTTGCTGATGATAAAAATCTCCGCTAGTAATTTCTCCTCAGCTACGGCTAAGAGGCTATAGTCCTAAAAGAAAACGGCCAAGGAGAGAGGCTGAGTCCATGCAGAAAACATCCCCCAAATCCCGACTTTCTAGAATGAAAGGTTCAAGTTTTAAAACTGTCAAGGACAGAAAGAGACAGCACCATTCCTCAGGGGAGAGAGACTTCATGCACATTTTCAAGTGCTATGAAGCTTGGAATTTTCATGTTGTCAGAGCTGAACCCTCATTTTATGCACAGCTTCAAATTTCTACTCTAAAAGGAAAGAGAAAGCTAGAGGGAAAAAGAAAAAAAAACCACACACACACACACAGAGCACATCACTCCTCACCCCCCCCGCCCCCCTTTGATCACCCCCTTCACCCCCGTCTCCCTCCCCTAGCCATGCTCTTACTCCTATCCAAAGGGTCTACTATGCGGTAGACCACAGCCCCACGGAAAAGGTTAAGAACGCTGAGGGGTTGGTAGTGTAGCTTAATGGGTAGAGAGCTTGTCTAGCATGCGTAAAGCCCTGGGTTCAATCTCCAGCATAAACATAAACAGGGTTGGGGGGGTAGTGGTACACACCCACAAACCTAGGACTGGGAGAGGAAGAGGCAAGAGGGTCAGAAATTCAAGGTTATCCTTAGATATTTATTAAGTTCTAGGCCAGCCTGGGCTACCCACATGAGACCCTTGACTCAAAGGGAAAAAAAAAGTAGGTGATATAAATGTTATTGTGTTATTTCTACAAATGATAGAAGCAAAGTTCAGGGAGTCTAAAGACTAAAGAGTTTAAGAATGACTCACTCAGCAAGGAAGGGTTGACCTGGAAACATAATAAACACAAGACTTTTCAGTTCAAGACCTTTGCTCTCCTATACCCCCCAACAAAACCCACACGAAAGTTTGTATTACTTCAGACATTGTATAGCCCACTTCTCCCACACTAGCAGATGAAATCAATATTTGGAAGATAGATCTAAGACATCCCAGTTGTGATCTGCTAATAGAAAATTGTCCTAAAGAGACCTGAAGCCCATTTGTAAAGTGGTGTATTGAGTGCTGAAAGGGCCATCCTAAACTTTAACCATGATACATCATATTCCGGATCCCATCGAACTCGTTTAGGTAGCCAGACTCAGAGTGCTCATGATTACTCATCATCTGGCCGACTTCTGACTCCTGAGGAACTCTTCCCTCAGGAACTGCAGGCTTTATTTAGCCTCTTAAGCACAGGATCTGTAAAACCACACTTACCATTAGCAGTCCTGATTTACAGAGAATTTAAGAGTTGAGTTGTAACCTAAGATTTAAAACGAAATAAAACAAACAAACAAAAAAAACCCAAAAATCAAAACACAGTTTCTGGTGAAGAAGAAGGAGGAGGAGGAGGAAGAAGAAGGAGAAGGAGAAGGAGAAGGAGAAGGAGAAGGAGAAGGAGAAGAAAGCATATACAAACCAGTTCTGAAAATGTTGAGAAAATTTCCTTTCCTAAAATATACCCGACTATGCAAATGAAAAGGAGCCTAGCAAGGCAAGCCATACGCAGGGATTCGTGCCTTGCTGAGCAGCATCTCCAACTTCCCAGAATGAAGTCAGTCTAAAAACCTCTGCCAACACGCCCCATAAAACACCCATTCCTACTGCGCCACCTAAGCTTCGGTCCCCTCCACTCACCCCCAGAAAGCTCTGCCAGGAGTCTGCCAAGCTGAAGAGAGCTTAGCAGTTTGTCTTCTTTTATTATTTTTTTTTCCCCTAGGGTTATTTCAAGACAGGGTTTCTCTGTGTAACAGCCCTGGGTGTCCTGGAACTCACGCTGTAGACTTGACTGGCCTTGGACTCACAGAGATCCGCCTGCCTCTGCCTCCCTCGTGCTGGGATTTTTGTGGTTCTTAAACTACTTCGTTCATTTCATTGGCTTAGATCATTCTAGTACTTACGGTATCTCCGATATGGTAACGTTTCCCATGCCACTCCCAATGGTTAGAACAACCCCCCTCTTCATGTAGAGAGCACCCCCTCCTTTCCAACTGCCTTTCCTTAGTGAGGCTGAAAGGCTTGGTAGCCTCATTTCAAAGGACAGGCCATAGTACAAATTATGTTATCAAAATAAATAGCCAGAATGTAGTGGTCAGACGCTTGTAAAGGCATTTTAAAAGGCTCCTGACATTTTCTTAAGTCAACCACCTAAGACGAGGATGTGCAAGCCATCTCCTTGAGTGCAGGAAAACCAGGGAGGTGGGTACATTCTTCTCTATCTTGGACAACTGAACAGAAAAAGAAACAAACCGGCCACAAGAACTTCAGCACAACCTAATTTCATCCCGAGTTCAGTCATTACAGAAACCAGCATGCTGGCGGCTTGGCACGCCAAGTCCTCTCCTCTTGGGAAGCACTGTTCATGTGTTAGGAAGGGAAGCTTTGGATGACACCACACCGCTGCCCCTCTGAAGAAATGGTGCAGTCTCCCCTATTCCTGACTTGGTGGCCACCCCCCCCCCCCCGTAAGAAACATAAAATTAATTAAATAAGTGGTAAAAACATGTCAAAACTCTTCCATATGAGGGGTTATTCTATTCCATGTTAACTTCCCAAGTACAAGATTAATTTTTACTTACTTAAAAAGATGATTTGTTGCTGGGCGCTGGTGGTGCATACCTTTCATCCCAGCACATGGGAGGCAGAGGGCAGGTTGATCTCTGTGAGTTTGAGATCAGCCTAGTCGCAGTGAATTCCAGGACAGCCAGGGCTATGTAGAGAGACCCTATCTCAACAGCGCCCCCCCCCCCCCCCCCCCCCCCGCAAAGATTTGTTTTTGTTTTTATTTGTGTATATGTGTGCATCTCTGTATCTGCCACAAGTGGGTACCATTAGGAGTCAGAAGACTTAGGGGCCACGGTGACCCACCCACTGTGCTTAGACTCCAGCGGGCCAAATGGGCCCTCTGGAAGAGCAGCAAATGCTCTTAGCCTTGAGCCACCCCTCTAGCCCCTCCCCCATCTAGCTCTCTATCTGTCTCTCTGTCTATCTATCAGTACCAGAGATTAAGGCATGGTAGGTAAATACTCTCCTACTGGGCTCTATCCCCTGGCCTATTAGGCATTAATTTTGGATATTGTATTTTGTAAATTTTACAATTTGAGATTACTTAACAATCTCTGTCTTACCTAAGGATACCCCATGGTTGCAATCTCTTCAGAAGCACTGGCTCTCATCCTCTGGGTCATTTTTTAATTCATTTATTTAATTATGTACTTAAAGTAGATTATACCATTTCCCCCAAACCCTTTAACCTCTTCCATGTTTTCCCTTCTCAGAGCTCAGTCCATGCTAGGCAAGCACTTTCACTACTGAGCTCTTATCACTGCACCAAAAAAGTATTTAGTTTGATTTCTTTAGGAAATTATTACCAAAACGTTGAAAACAGTAATTTCTCTGCATAACAGCATTGGCTTTCTAAGGTCATTGGTTGACTATGTTGCCAGTAGTATTTGGTTTCCCTTGGATGCATAAGAGTCCTCAATGTTTGAATGGTTTTGTCACTAGTATGTTGTGGGATATTTTGACTGCCCTGTGACACTCCAGACTGTCAATAAAGTTTACTTTGAATCAAGGGGCGGAGCTAGTGACTAGCTGACCGGAATTAGCGGTAGAGAAGCCAGCAATTTGGATAGAGAACATGCAGAGGAAGGAAAGGGTGGGGGTTAGAGTTTGAGTTTCCTTTTGGTTCTGGGGCAAGGGAAGAGATGTATCTCTTGTGGTGTCTCGGGCCAAAAAGGAAGGTCAGCTGGTTGCTACTCAGCCTCTCTGAGCTAGCAGGTTTTCACCCCAGCCTTTGACTCCTGAGTCTTATTGATAAATAGAACAATAGAGACTTAATTTAAACCTACATATCATGGCCATGGGACTGGGAGGCCCGCCAAGCTGTGGCCAGAGTGGTTGGATGCTGATTGCCTGCTGTGGGACCACAGATGATAATTAAAATATCAGCAGATTCATGTGCAGCCATTAAGCTGACAGAAAAACATCATTAGTATATTTAATACATTATTAAAGACAATTTTTTTTTTTAAACCAGGGCTGGGTGTAGCTCAGTGGGTAGAGAGCTTGTCTAGCATGTACAAAGCCTGGGTTCTATTCTTGACACCACATAAACAGGGTATGACAGTGTATGCCTTGAATCCCAGCACTCATAGCACAGAGGAGGTAGAGGCAGGACAATCATGAGTTTAAAGTCATCCTGGGAAATACAGGGAGTCTGGAGCTAGCCTGGGATACATGAGACCCTGACTGAAAAAAACAAACAAACAAACAAACAAACAAACAAACAAACAAAGAAACAAACAAAAACCCCCAGCAAGTTCTGGTATCTTTGCTTGTTTTCGGTAAGGCCAGGCAGTCACCGCTCTGCTTGTGTTCTCCAGGCTGCTGGAGGTGGGCCTTTAAGCAGATCTCTGTGTTTACATTTTGAGAAGCTCTGTTCTAAAAGAGACAACCAGAGCAGTGTGAATCAAGTCTCTCACTTGGCACTTCCAGGGTTGGAGGTAGCTGAGAGCAGCTCAGAACTCCCCACATCTGATGCAAACTGTAAACATGCATCCCAGAGACCACCGCTTGGCCACTGACAGAGTGCCTAATGTCTCTCATGTCTATGGTGAAAGAATAAAAAACAAAAACAATAGACCCCAAACCCAATATTTTCACGCTCAAGAATGTATTTTTTTCTTTAAATGCACAACCAGTTACTTTTTTAGGGCCTACTTTAAACAATGATGATTTCTTTTTGATTGTAAAGATTTAATAGTTTGAAACAAGAACTCCAGGAGCTTTAATTCTTTCTCCAAATATATGAAGAGGACTGAAATATGGTTCGGCATTACATAATGTTGCCACCTACTCCCGAAACAGAATTGAGCGCCTAGCAACAGCAGGGGGTCATCTCAGGAGAGCACTGATTGCTCACTGGAGCATTCAAGACACAGATGCTTTCCTGAGCTTATCATGCCCAACCCTGCTGAACACAGGCTGGGTAACCTGGGTCCCGGGCCACCTCATGAACAGTGTCCTCCAATGGTAACAGATGAGATAAAAAACAGACTCAGGGTGGGTCTATCTACCTCTCCGTCACAAAAACTCCAAATAAACTGTGAAACCTTTGTAGAAAATATGCATCCTTTACACACATCTGTCTTCCCTCAGGGATATATTTTTAGATTTGTATTTATTACTGTTGTGTGCATTGATACGTGTGAGTGGGTGCACGAGTGTCATAGCATACGTTGTAGAGATCAGAGGGTGATTTTTAGAGTCTACGCTTTCCTTGCACCTTTACATGGCTTTTCAGGTTGCCAGGCTTGCCCAGTAAGTGCCCCGCACCCCCCCAGCCCTTCCAGCGGAGCCCTCTAGCTGGCCCATTGGCATTTCGTTGAAAATGGGAAGGGTTACTACTTTTCTTGATGTTAAGTTTTCCAGTTCTATCTCCCATACTGCAATAAACGGAAGCATGGAGGTGCCTAAAATGTTGGAAGCTTTTCCTTTTCCTTCCTTCATTCCTTTCTTTTTGGAGACAAGTCTCACTACGCAGTCCCCACCTGTTGATGGTTCCGAGAGCAGGGATGAAAGGTGTGCTTTTCTTTTTTTAGATGCTTTTCTTAAAATAGTAACCTCACGTTCAAGACAAGACTTATACAACCTTTCAAGCCGCAGGTAAATTTGAACAACCATAGTTCCCACTCAATCCCAAAGGTGTAGCAGCAATTAAAGACCCAGGGTGCTCTGGCTCCCCTTGCAAAGACATGGAGAATAGGAACACACTTAGCTTTCTACAGTACTGCCAGCGTTTCAGAAAGGTCTGTGTTCCTCGGCTATTTTCATGCACACCACTCCTGATGTAAAACAGCCTGTCCACATGTCTTTATACGTTCAGAATATGAGACATACCTTGCTTTTTTTTTTTTTTTTTAAGGCAGTAGCTTTATTAGGCTTTATTTTGTGTGAACGCATGGGCTCGTGAGTGCGTATGTGTCAGGGTGGAGGTCAGAGGACAAATGTAGAGGAGATGGTTCTCTCCTCCCACCCCATGGGTAACTGAAGACTGAACTCAGTGGCTGGGCTTGGCGGAAAGGACCCTGACCACTGAGCCGTTCCGTCAACCCTACTCTTTGCCTTTATAGACTACTAACATTTTGTCCCATTCTGGTTTCTTCTCCACTTGCCCCGGTGGCTGAGAGGGAAATATATAATTTTAGTCTACTTCAACTCATCATTATCAGCCTTGCCCTTAGAATGAATGCTGCCGGCCCTGTTTAAGGGTGCTTTTCCCAACCTTGAAGTTATAAAAGCGACTTTTTGATATTCTAGACACTTTACTGTTTCAGTTTTGCAACTACACTGGAACTGACTGTGTGTGGTCTGGGATGGAGGCTATGATCAGAGAGACCAGGATATGTAATTAATACAAGGTGTCATTATAAAGAGCCATCTTTTCCCGAGTGCTCTATTCTCGACACTCTGTTGCCCATCTCCTGGTCTGTTCCCGCGGGGATGCCACACTGTCTTAAGTCCTGCAGACCCATAGGAGTCCTCATCTTGGACTGAATCCGCTCTCCCAGTGCTGCAATCCGGTCAAACATATCACCACCTCACTACTGTCACTTGCTGCTGTGAGACCGTTTGGGTGGTCTCTGACTTACGCATTTTTCATACTGCTATAAAACTTGGCACTTTCTTCTTGAAGTTGATTAATTCCCTACGTTATGACCTCATCCAACTTATTTATTCTGAACATCCACAGCCAACCTGTCAACCTGTCCTCTGGCTTTCTAATTCTAAAAAAGAAACCCCAAGTCTAACCAATGCTGTCACCCTGGTCCAAGGCACCATTCCTCTTTACTAGTTTATTAAAAGATCCTGTTAACTGACCTCCCAGCTTCCACCCCACTGTCCCCAGTCTGTCCCCACTGCACAGCGATCTTTTAAAACACAAGATCTGATCGTGTCACTTGCCCCTCTCTTCTCAAACCTAGCTCCCCATGTGCTCAGCACAGATCCCCATGCTTTCAACAACTGCCTATGCCTCTAGTAAGACCACTGCTCTGCTCTAGCCACAGGGATCCTCACAGCTGTCACAGCCAGCCACCGGGCTTGCCCTTGGCAGGTGTCTTTACTGGGCCTCTCTTTCAGCTAAGCTGAGCTCTTGAGCAGCCAAGGCCCCTACCTCCTGCATGTCTTTGTTCAAGTCAGCCTCTCACTTCCTGAGCCACCCTATTTGAAATAAGGCATTCCGCCCCTAGACTAAAGGAAAACACAATCCAAACAGTGTCTTATCTTTTGACAGAAACACAACACTAGGAAGAAGTACCCATAGTAACCACAAGCGATTTCAATAGCAAACATCCATTTGTTTCAGACAGCTGATTCTGTCCTTCTATTTGCAAAAAAAAGACAGCTACAGAAATTAATCTAAAGTATGCTAAGTACTACAGATGGAAGCCCTTTGCTGACCAGAGATCTGTTTCTTTTTTTCTTTTTAATGTGTGGAGAAGAACCACGTAAGTTAAGCGGCCTTTGCTTCAGTGAATTAATCTCTACCACACACTTACACAAGGGGAAGGGGACAATTACTCGGAATCTCTAGGCGCTGGGGTACATTTCTTATAGTTTTTGGATTGATGGTCATCTCTCCATTTCTGATTCATCAGTAGTTCGAGCAGAGAATCTACACATAACTTCTTTAAAGTTTCTTTGCTTCGTTAAAACAATTCTTTCCACAGAGTATTTTCCTTCCTGGTTTCTTACTAAACATTTACCTTTTCCTGCTTTTCTTTTATTAGTTTCCATGACAACACATTGAACCACATTTTAAATACCATATAGCTTTTCTTAGACTCTAGAGAAAGGACATGCAAGAGAAGTTGGACATAGTCCAGCAGTTTCTTTTAGGGCTGCATACACACATACCAGCTACACAGAAACAGGATTCAGAAAATGAACACCCACTCCCAGGATCATTTGGTAAAACTAGCATCATGACAGACTATGTGTGTTCCTATTTGTCACTCAGAAAACTCACGATTTGTGAATCTATTCTCCCCTACCAAGTATTTGAACCTTGTAAGAGTTTATTTCTTTGAAGATTAATTATTATTATTATTATTATTATTATTTACTTTTTAGTTAAGCGTTAAGTCTGTGTTGTGTGTGGTGATGCTGTGGGGCCTGGAAGAAGGTGTTGGGTCCCTTGGAGCTGGATTTACAGTCAGCTGAGTCACCACGTAGGTGCTGGGGATCAAACCGGAGTCTTCTGCAAGAGCAGCAAATGCTCTTAACTACGGAGCCGTCTCTCTAGCCTTGGAACTTACACTTTTATATTGTGGCTACTTTGGCTGGCAGAAATGATTTGGATGAATTTACCTATAGATAAACGAGCATAAGGCTCCACACCCAGAAACGTTACCAAGGACCCTTTGGAGACGTGGCATGCATGGTACTGCAGCAGGTAGCATGCAGCCACTGCACACATATGAGCTTTTACTGCTTGCTAGACTGTGTTCTCATGCTGTGGGCTGGAGACGTGATAGCCATTTCTAGGTTCAAACTCACGAGGTACTGAGAGAGTGCTCTAAGAAACCCCAGATGGCCCATCTCCCACATTCTTAAGATGCTTCTAATACATTTGCAAGTAATACTAAAAGGACCAACTTTGTCTGAGGGGGATTACTTCTTTCTAGACATTTTTTTTATTACATTTGTGTGTCTGTGTGTGTGGGGGGGAGGGGGGCAAAGGTGTTTATTCTCTCTACTATGTGGGTCATCAGGCTTGCAGGCAAGCACCCTCACCTGCTGAGTGAGTCATCTTGATGGCCCAGGAGGGTTACTTCCTTATAGACCACTGACTGCCTCTTGGTAAGCTTCAGAGGATCTTGAGGGCTCAGAGTGCTTGTTTTACTATCACTAAATAACCAAAACTAATACCATTTCATCATTTTTACTTCCTTGTTTGAAAACGGTGGTATTTGGCAGTTTTATCCTGTGTTAGTTTCTGGCACTATTACTGCCAAAGAAATCCAGCATAAGGGTTTATAAGTCTGACTGCATGTTCCATGCAAGGAGGAGCCCTTGGAAATAAGGATGCCCAGCCCATCCTAGATCCGCTCAATCAGAATCTTTGGGAATGGGGTCCAGGAAAAAGGTTTCTACAAGCTTCCAAATAAGCTACAGTACTCATGAGCTCTAATGATATGTGTGTCCGTTTGTGCTTCCCACCCTCTTCTCTGTGACAGGGTCTCATTAGTCTGCCCAGGCTGGTTTGGAATGTGAGGGCTCAAGTGATCATCTCACCTCTGCCTCCAGATTGGCAGGTATCATGTATTCTAATGAGGCATTCAGCATCTGTCTCTGATGCTCACAAGGTATTCAGCATCTGTATGAGAATGGATACTGCCAGCACTCAGGAGGCAGAGCCAGGCAGATCTCTGTGAGTTTGAGGTCAGCCTGGTCCATATCGCAAGTTCCAGGACAGCCAGGATTACACAGAGAAACCCAGTCTCAAAACAAAACAAACATAAAAAACAAAAACAAACAAACAATAACAACAAAAACAACAAAAAGATAGAAAATGGATACTCTTCTTTAAGAGCACAGAAACACTGAAATAAAGATGTTTTAAGAGGTCAAAGCCATCATTCCATCAATGGTATTTCTCAAATTAAATAATGCTAGAACTACTTTTCTGGCCCCAAACTGTAATTGTAAACAATCTCATCTTACAGAATTCATTTTGAGAGGATGAATAAGGCTAGGAAATCTTTTGAGACAGGGACTCATGTATCGTCTAGGCAGGCCTGGAACTTCTGATTCTTCCGTCTCCAACTCTCAAGCGCTAGGATTACAAGCATGGGTGACCACGCTTCGTTTCAAGGTCGGAAAATCTTATCTGTTTACCAGGACTTGGTTTCCTAGATTAAAATGTTAGCAAAACATAAAGACTGATAAACCATAGCAAAATAAGAATCCAACCAGTCCTAGAGGGAATCTAGGTCATTCAGAGCCCATATGGAGGTAAAAACACTTTCCAAGCCAAAAAAGCTACATTTGCAAAGTGTTTTTACGTCTGAGTGACTGCTGCATTACTGGGGTGGGGGACGGGGGACCAGGTGGGGTGGGAACGGAGGTCCGGGTGGGGTGGGGGTGGAGGTGGGGGTGTAGAGGTGACTTTTAAAATTCCAACCCAGCATCCTCAAATTACATATCTTTACAGACAGAGCTGCAAATCTACAAGCTGATGCGTCATATCCGGTTCTGGATGCTCCGAGGCTCTGTGTGTGTGTGTCATTTACTGACCACGTGAACACAGCACGGGGAATGAACAAGAGCAAGGGACCAGGTTGACAAGCCAAATAAACCCTGGCCACCACAGAGTGACAGATGCCTTAGCCAGATCGTCCCTACAGCAACTGTGAGCCCCGGGAAAACACACACCTCTTCATGTTCTCCTTCTTTCAGATAAAGAGAGCTCAGGGTGGTGAAGGAATACCTAACTCCATGTCAGGCTTCCCATTAGTTCCAGATGCCTTCTGCCACTGACAGTTCCGAGCCACCTAGAACGCACCGCTAATTCTTCCCCTTCGAATCCTGTGGAATTGCTCTAAAACACACATGCTATGTGAACTTGCCCCCCTCGCCCCCCAGTCCCTCCTTCCCTCTCCTTCTCTCTGTCTTACTCTCTGCCTGCAGAGATGGGGACTGAACCCAGGACTTCATGCATGCAAGGTGAGAACTCTTAACACTGAGACACATCTTCAACTCAAATTACTTTTCTGGAAGCACTGGGTAGTCTCAAGCAATGTAAGATTTTTGACTAGTCAGCCCATCAAAACAGACCAGCGATAGCATTAAAACACAGAACACAGCCACTGAGTGTAGACTTTAGTCTACATTTCATTATCCATATTACCTCCCAGGGTTGGCCTCATTAATTCACACACTTTTAAGTGCTGAGTTACTTTTTATAGTAATATGCTACATGTCAAAGAGTAGACAGAAGAATAACTCCTGAGGCTGGAGAAATGGTATGGTGGGTAAAGCATTTGCATGCACGGGTGAGGACTTGAGTTTGGATCCCACAACTGTAATCCCAACACACCTACAGTGAGATGGGAGGCAGATACTGAAGCCCCAAAAGTCCAAAGATCTGCTAGGCTGGTGTACTCAGAGACAAACAAGAGACCCTGTCTCAAACAAGGTGGAAGGCAAGGCCTGAAATCCATGGGATGCCCTCTACCCTCTACACCAACGCTGTGACACACCCATGTCTCCTCCTCAATATTTAAAAAAGGTAAAAAGTATCCACTCTCATCTGACAATCAGTGGAAATAAAAAAAGAGAGCATTTAACTAGCTAGCTCTGCATCTGCTTCTAGAGTCTCAAAAACCCTTTGGATAAACATGAAGTTGGCCATTCTTCACTGGACTTAGACCAGCTTTGAGAAAAAGGACAAGAGACAGGCTGCTCGGCAGTTTCTCAAAGGTTCTGGCCTTCTGTTCGAAGCCTCGTGATGACAGGTGCGGCTCCTTCCCTGCCTCCATCTGTGGCCCTGGCGGAGCACTAGAACCGGCCCTCACACCAGCAAGAACATATGGGCTGGGACCGGAGCAGCAGCCTCTCCTTCCCATGGTATCTGCTCCCTGCCTGCCTCCTCAGCTTGTTCCTTTCGTTCTTGCAGGTAGCTCCCAACTCACTCCAAGTGTTAAACATGTTTCCAGTGTAAAGACTGATACAAAGGAAAGAATATATGACCCCTACCTCTATGTTATATAGCACGATAAAGTGACCTCCATGAATCTGGCAAACTTAGGGGCAGGATGCCACAAGACCAACCTCTAGATCCCTTGCTGCTTTCACAGCTAACCCTTATCCTAAAGTTTGTGCCCAATATTCACTTTTCAGAGAAAAAAAAAAAAAAAAAGAAAGACTTGGCACACACATGCCATTTAGCTATCATAGTCTTGCCTATGTGGAGACATTTAAGGAAGGTGTCACGCAATACACAGTCATACCTGGGTTGCTTCATACACAATACTGTAATTCTCTGAATACTCTCCCACAGCAATGCTCACTACATTCGGCTTTACAGTCAGCACAACACTCCATTATGTACAGATGCATACCAGCATTTACTCATTCTTCCCGTCTGTGGAAAATGGTGTCTTTGGTGAATTTTTGCTTTACAGACATTCCCATAAGCACCCTTGCGGATGTCTCTTGGCCTTGGCGTGCACATTTAATTTCTTTGAGGGTATGGAACTAGCTATGGGGTTGCTGGGTTACAGGGTATGTGGATGATCAATACTGTCAGTCAGGGCCCAAATCTTTTAAATCCTCTAGTCCTAGCATCCTCTGCTCTTATTGGCGTTCTAAGGAAGACATGGCTGCTCCATGCATCCTTGCCAACACTTGGTATTTGCAGAGTTCTTAAGTTTTGCCATCTAGTAGGTGTTAAACAGAATTTTCAATATGGTCTCCACTTACAGTTCCCTGAAAACAAATGAGCCGATCCTTTGCACATCTGTCTGCACTGGTTTCCTCTGTGAGATGTCACTCATTTGTCTACTCTTCTCTTAGACTTAAAACCACGATTCACTCTAGTGCCAGCTTTTCCACTACGACTTCCTTCCCTACCCTAAGTTAGATAGGAATCGAGAAAACTATATTCCCAGTTATTAAAAAAAAAAAAGTCTACATACTTAAAAGGCTGCTTAAATGGTTGGATATTTTTCCACAGAGATTGGCAGAGATGAAAATTATTGTCAGGAATGGTGAATGTATAAAGTATGTAAACTTATTTACTTATTTATGGAGACCAGGTCTCATGTAGTCCAGGACTTTTTTTTTGGAGAGAAAACTAAGCCACGATAACAACATCTGCTACATTCTATATACCTCCGTTTTCCTGGCTGATCTTGCTTTAATGTGAGACTGGGTATTGCTATATTGTCCTTCCATTCCTTGGCTCACAGGATCCTCTTGTCAGCCTCTCAAGAAGCTTGGATTGGCAAGCATGTACCACTCTGGCTGGCTGACTTTTCCCTTCCTTTCTTACGGCGTACTAATCTTTCCTGTATGGTTCCGGTATGCGGCCTGCCAGACAAGCACCCCACTGACTCCAACGTCTGCCTCTGTCCCATTAGAGAGCCACGCATGCCTAGAACAGCTTCCGTATTCTTTTCTGAGTTCCATTAAGTCTAATGCCAGTCACTGTAAGAATGGCAGGGTGAATCTGCCTTTTCTTCAGTGGCCTTACTGATTCCTGGGCTACTCTGAACATGACAGTCTACCAGGTTTTGTTACCAATTGGGTCATGAATGTTTCCTGAAGGTTTAGTCCCCTGTCTGTAGTGCTGTGGGAGTGAATCTTTGGGCCTTTCCAAGGACAGGAGCCAGTTTACTTACTTTATAGTTTTGATGAAAGCATCTTCCAACTTTTGGAAGCCCTGAAGCTTGGCAAAGTTTGGCCTGGTGTGATGGTGCATACCAGCAGGAGGAAGGCGGAGGAAGGCCCCGTGAGTTCAAGGCCAACCTGGGTCTACACAGCAAGTTCTAGGACAGCCGGGGCTACATAGAGAGACCTCATTTCAGCCCCACGCCCCAAAAAAGACTGGTACAGTTTGAAGATGAAAAGTGTCCCATTATCAGTGTGTTTCGCATAAGACATGTCATTTTTAATGTCAACAATGATGATATTCTTATGATACAGATTAATATATTCATTTGAATATTTCTGTAGTATATATATATATACACACACACACACACACACACACACACACATATACACACATACATATCTTTCCCCAAGCAATTTATCTATGATTCTCCAGAGAAAGCATACAAACAGTAGAGTCAAGATCTTCACTAGGATTCTACATTACCTTCCAGTCTCAGTGGAGACCACACACTTCTTTCACAAGGCTGGCAGTTAATGGTGAACAATTTTAGAGGTTATAAAATTGTCCTTTACGGGCTGTCAAGTTGGTTCAGCGGGTAAAGTGCTCCCTGTGCAAGCAAGCCTAATGACCTGAGTTTGATCCCTGGTACCCACATAAAAAGCTGGCTGTGTCAAGCTGGTTCACAGCGAGCTCTAACTCCTCCAGTTCCAGGGCATCCGATGTCCTCTTTGGGCCTCTGTGGGCACTAGGCACATGGTAAACAGACACACATGCAGGCAAAACACCCTAGCACATATGAGAGAGAGAGAGAGAGAGAGAGAGAGAGAGAGAGAGAGAGAGAAGGAAGCGTCTGAAATTCTAGCCCTCTGACAGTGAGTTGTGGGGTGGAAACGGAAGTGCCCGGAAGCTCTTGGACCAGCTAGCCTAGAGTACACAGTGCAGACCCTGTGTCAACAAGGAGAAAGGTGAGAACACATAAGTTTGTCCTTTAGAGCTTCCTTACACCCACTGTCTGCTCTAGCTCTGTGATTTCACAGTAGAAAATTCGCACCCCTCCCCCCACAGGCTAAACTCCTATTGATACAGCTATTTTGTTAATTTCCGCTTTAATCCAGTCCCTAAGACTGTTCTTGTGCCTCTGCCTGTAACCCTCTCCATGCCTGAAGATCACTGTGTGCTGTCAGATATGTTAGAGACCAAAGTCCTACTTTAGAAGGTGACCTTATTTGGAGACAGGGTCTTTATGGGCATCATCAAGTTAAAGGGAAGTCTGAGCAGGCTACGATCCAATGTGAATTTGGACCAGTACCCCATCAGACATTTGTGTGAAGATGAAGAGATCAGAAGGCGGCACCGGAGACGGTTAACAGACCACCAGAAGGCAGAGGCTCCACATGGAGTCCTCCTCAGCCCTTAGGAGCCGACCTGTTGTCACCCCCGTTGCAGACTTCTGAAGCGACCTAGTTTGTGGTGCTCTGCTGTATCAGGGCCAGCAAGCCGTACTTCCCAGAACTGTGACATGATAAAAGGTTAATGAAGCTGTCGACAGCAGAATGACTGATTTCACTTACGTGTGCAAATAATTATTTCCTAAGACTGGCACACCGTTACCTGAAAAGATCAACGCATTCTGTATGAGGATATCCAAACACTTCCTGAAATTACTTTCTGAATTACTGGTCAGTACAAACCCATGTCTAGATTCTTCCGATGGCTTTCACTTTTTATTTCTTTGCTAGCTCTGGTTTAGCCATGCGGACACTGGCAACATGATGGTAACCCTCACCTTCATATTTCTGTTTTTTTTTTTTTTTGGACATGGTTTCTCTGTGTAGCCCTGGCTGTTCTGGACCTAGTTCTTTAGACCAGGCTGGCCTCAAACTCACAGAGATCTACCTGCTTCTGCCTCCCAAGTGCAGGGATTAAAGGTGTGTGCTAGCAACATCTGGCTTAATATTTCTAATCCATGTAAGTTTGAATGAGAAATGCCCCCTTAGGCTCATATGCTTGAATACTTGGTACCCGGTAGGTGGAACTGTTTGGGAAGGACTAGGGGGCACCGCCTTGTTGGAGGAGGCTGTGTCTTGGGTGTCTCACAAGTGTACTGTCATCCACAGTGCACCCTGCTTCCTCCTTATGGTTAGAGATATGAGCTCTCAAATACCATGGACTCTAACCCTCCAGAACCATAAACCCAATTCAATGCTCTCCTTTATAAATTGCTTCGTCATGGTGTCTTAGCACAGCAATAGAAAAGACGCTAACACATAATCTCAGTATCTTTTCACCCGAAAAGACCCAGATCCGGAGCCTGGGCCAGTGAGGCAAGCCCTCGACTGCCTCCAGTTGTGGCAGCTCACAACTGTAATGCCAGCGCTCAGGAGGCTGAAGATGAGAAGATCCCGAGTTCAAGGCCAGACTGAATTACAGAGGAAGGACTTGTCTTAACAAACAAACAAAAACAACACACCCTCTAAAGCCAAGCAACATACAAACCCCCAAGAAGAAAGCTGTCTCTGAGCTGCCCTCCCAGTCCTATATATCAGAACTCCACAGCTCCGCTGTGTCCTACAGAAACTCAGAAGATAGGGAGTGATACTCAGAATATTACAATGTGAGAATTTTTGAAGAATTCAGTAGTTTAATTACTCTCGAAAAAGTCTCTAAATGACTGCAACAGAAATGATTATTGAAATAGCCTAAAGAAAAAAGAAAAGAAAGCTTGGTTAGCAATCGTGTTTTCCACAAAGTGTTCAGAGGAAAGCGCTATCCTGGTGAACTTCCCAACATCATTATAGGAATTCCAGTGTCTCCCATAAGGACACACAGAACAGCAAATAGGAAACAACCCAGCCAGTTTCGGATGGATGTGCCAGGCAGGTGACTATATTTTCTATAGTCAATAGGACTTTCTTAGAGAGGAAAACGCTCTATTTTTGCACTGCCCAATAAGGTGGCCACTGAGTACTTAAAATGTGGCTATCAAGACCGAGGAGCTGCATTTTGGGATTTATTTAATTCATTCACAATTAAATAGCCACGCGTGACCGTACTGGCCTTCACAGCTCCCAGGTTCTTTCCCTCCCATAGTTTCCCTTGTCCTTTCACCTAGTCTGAAGGCTCTCAGGCAGAGGCAATTCTGCATATGAGGTGGCACGAACAGGGCACTATCTAGAGATTCTTGGGGCTCTTAGGACTAGGGAAGTGGGGGTATGATGACTCCTGAGGCCAGGCGTTCTGCTAAATACCCCATAATGCACAGCACCATCATAATAAGCATTTAATCCAAAACATCAAGAGTATCGGGGGTAAGAAAACCCGGCCTAAGGGCTGGAGAGGTGGCTCAGCCCCTAAGAGACCTTGCTGTTCTTGCACGGGACTCAGGCTGGGTTTCTAGCACTCACATGGCAGCTCGCAACTAACTGCCTAACTCCTGTTCCAGGGGATCCAACAACCTCTTCTGGCCTCTGAGGGCATCAGGTATTCACACGTTACACAAACATACATGTAGGCACTCACACATACCTATACACTAAAATAAAACTTAAGAAAACTTAGCACACTATAAGGAACTTTGAAACTTTGAGCTGGGTGTGGTAGGTAGCTCGTGCCTGTGATCTCAGCACTTGGGAGGCTGAGGCAGGAGGACTGCTATGAGTGTGAGGCCAGCTTGGGGTACACAGTAAAAGCTTGTCTCAAAAGCTTTGACAATCATTTTGAATGGCTATGTAGTACAGTGACACTTTGTGGTCTGCTTCTTTTTTTTTTTTTTTGGTTTTTTTTCGAGACAGGGTTTCTCTGTGTAGTTTTGCGCCTTTCCTGGAACTCGCTTTGGAGACCAGGCTGGCCTCGAACTCACAGAGATCCGCCTGCCTCTGCCTCCCAAGTGCTGGGATTAAAGGCGGGCGCCACCACCGCCCAGTGTGGTCTGCTTCTTAGTTAACTTGATCCCTACCTAACCAACAGTGCCACCCCAACTGCTGTATTTTCCTTGTCCACGGGACATGAGTGACGATGCCATCTTCTCTGACTTTCAGTCACAGTGGTCTTTGCAAATATAACAGCATGAGTGGTAAATATATTTTACTAATTCTAAATAAGGAGACAAAAAACTTCACAGCCAGTTAATACGGTAGATGAGACGCCTTTTTTTTGTTTGTACACAGTTTTTAGGTGTACAACGTTGTCTCCAAAGATACGTCCATTAAATAAACATAAATAAAGATGATCAATAATGATGGTTAGCTTTAACCGTCAACTTGGCCCAACCTAAAATCACTTGGGAAGAGTCTTAATGAGGCATGATCTACATCAGGTTGGCCTGTGGATATGTCTATGGGGGGAAACAGTCATGATTGCTAACTGATGTAAGAAGACCCAGTCCACCGTGGGTGGCACCATTCCCTAGGTCCTGAGCTGTATAAGAGAGGAGAAAGCCGGAGGAAAAGAAGGGAGGACCAACCCCCACCCCCAGCGGTGGATCGGATGCTTCAAGTTCCCGCCTTCACGTCCCTGCAAGGATGGGCTGTCAGCTGCAACTGTGAGTCACAGTAAACTCTTCCCCCCTAAGCTGCTTTTTGTCGGGGATATTTGTCACAGCAGCAGAAACGAAACTAGAACAAAGAGTTAAAGGAAGAAGAGGGGACTTTTAGGACTACTGCCAGATGATGCGATCATGGTGAAACAAAAAAACAAAAATGCCTTACTCATGTAAGAAGGACACAGAGAGCTCTCCACAATTCAATTCTGTATGAGCAAAGAGTACTTATCAAACTTCTGGATTTATATAAAGAAATCACAAAGTAAAAAAAAAAAGAAAAAAGATCAAGTTGTTTAAGAGCTGGGGCTGTAGTTCAGTGTTAGAACGTTTGACTAGTATGCACCAGGTCCTGGGTTTGATCCACAGTACTGCCCAAATAAGCAAGAACAAATAAAAACAAATGGAAATGTTCTTAAAGGGCGGGGAGAGGGCTCAGGGGGTAAAGTGTCTACTCTGCAAGCACGAGGACCTGAGCTCAGATCTCCAGCACCCATGGAAACATCTGGGCATGGCAGAGGCACCCCGGCTCTAGTGCTTGGGCGCAGAGACAGGAGGATGGATCTCAGAGGTCTGCTGACCAGCCAGGCTATCCAGCTGGTGAGCTCCAGGCTCAGAGAGAATCTCCCTGTCTCAAATAATAAAGGGGAGAGCAACAGAGGAAAACACCTGCCGTTAACCCCTGGCTCCACATACACACAGCCCTGCCCACACAGGTGCACACGTACATATTCACCGCACACACATACACCACACTAAAACGATGACCTATGTAACTAAAAATAACATCTGAAAGAGAAATAAAATTGGATTAAAACATATTTCTATCCAGTATGAAACAGTCCGAGTTTCCCTATCCAGTAAGGAGCTTAGGGAAGACAAAGAAGCCCCTAAAGGCAAGTGATCAGACATGCAGGTTGTTTGCATAGTAAGAATTAATATAAATAATTAGGAAACAAAACACCAGTATAAGTATGCTAGGCTGCATCTTTCTTTCTTCTTTTATTTTACTTTATTTTATTGGTTTTTTGAGACAAGGTTTCTCTGTGTAGCCCTGGCTGTCCTGGAACTCACAGAGATCCACCTGTATCTGCCTCCCAGGTGCTGGGATTAAAGGCCTGCACCACCACCACCCAGATGCCAGGCTGTATCTTGTGCTTTGCACAAGAAGACATTAATAATTTTCTGGAAAAGAATTCGCCGTTTTGGACCAATGATAATAAAAAACATAACAGTCTGATTCAGATATACTTGTCATGTGTTTATCTTAAGGAAATCCTCAAGATGTTATAAGAAGGATGTCTATTGCAGAACTGTACCTGCATTACAGCATCCCCTATAAAGTGTTATAGAATAAAACTTTTTTATGTATAACTCTGTTATCTAAACACAGGCTCAGAGGGGAAAAAATTAAACATAAAGTAGTCTAAAATTCCCTATGTAGGTATTTGGGGGGGAGGTATGTGATTCCTTGTTTTGAAGTCAATTAGATAGAAAGAGAGAGAGAAGAGAGGGAGGAAGGAAGGAAGGAAGCAGCTGAGCATACTTATACCGGGGTTTTATTTCCTAATTATTTACTACCATCACATGTTGCACATGGACATTATATACATAATATAATGGGGGTGAGTCACTGTCCGTAAGTGACAGAGCTAATATTTAATTTTAGATAAGTTAGTCTGAGTTTTGATTTTGTGTACAGGGCTATAGAACATAAACTAAGAGAAGTTGGGGAAAGGGGTTATTTCCCTCAATTTGTGAGTCATGCGTTCAGAATGTGAGGTATGGGCAGTGTATAGGAATTTAGCATTATGTGGTATGCTCATATTACCATTCCTTAAGAACTGCTAACCTGGGGAGCTGGCTCAGTGATTAAGAGTACTTATGTTTCCTGTAGAGGAGGACCCGGGTTTGGTTTCAGCACCCACATGGAAGGGATATAACACTGTATTCTGACCTCCTAGGGACCCAGCAGAAACATGGTACACCTACATACACCCACATACACCCACATACACATAAATACTGCTAATTTGTTGTTCTTGTGACATTTAAATAAGTTGACTTACTTACGATAATCATTTTGAGATGAGGATACTCTACTTGCTGCCAAGCCTAGGTCCCTAGTTCAGTCCCTGGGACTCACATGGTAGAAGCAAAGAACTGATTCTTGCAGGTTGTCCTTGACACATATCCCCAAGAACACCCCAAAACAAATAAATAAGTCTTTTGTCCTTAAGTGGTGCCACGAGAGGCTCATGCTGAGAAACCCGTCAGGTCTTGTTTAGGACCAGCTGGCTGTTTCAGTTGGCTAGGAAGGACGTACATACACGAATTCTAAATAAATTATAGTACATAAATAAATTCATGGTTTGGAACATGTGCCTAGGTCTGTGTGGGTATTAGGACTGCTTCCATGTGTAAAGATAAACTCAAGAGCAGAAGGAAGGACACAGATGACTCGGGCTTCCACCATGCTGGGTCTAAAGCTCAGGAAATACATTTCTTCACTCTCGATGAACGCACCTTTTAATAACCTTTTTTGTTCTTCATCCCATTTTCCCGCTGCCCCTTCACCCCAGACCTTAAATTCCAGCGGTTGCAATGCAAGTGTGCATACTTTCTTCAGTAAGGGACCCTCCTCCAACGGCTTCTACTCACGGAGTCTCTGGGATTACCAACTCTTCAGACAACAGTGGTGCTTTCTCTCTCCCTGCTCCCTGCGTAATCTACCTGGGCTCTGGTTTCCAACACTTCACCTACCAGAGATCTTTTATCCTTCTTCCTCTTTGGCTATCTAGATTGGGTTTGTTCTTTAAGGCCTATTTTGAATGTAATCTCTCTTGCCTTCTTTGATGGCTCTCCAACCACATATAATCTCTTCCTTGTCTAACACTGGGTATTACACTGGGCATAACTCTCCCAAGACTTGACATTGTGACCTGTACAGTAGATATCTGTGAATGTGAAATGTCTGTTCCATGAAGATCTCCTACGTGGTACTGACCTTTGTGGTGGAGGCAGCACTAGGAACATATTCCTCTTCAATAATAAAAAATAAAAAAAATCTTTGGTCAATGCAAACTCACCCAAACTGTTCCATAATTTCCCATTAGTGCAAATGGGAAAAGAGATCAAACAACAAGTACAGCTTTTTAATGGGGCATTTAAGGCAAAATAGTTGAGGGACTTTTGGTAGTCTTGTCTAGTCAACTATACTTCCTTAGTAAAAAGTATGCCTGGATTATGTGGAAACCCAAAGATTCTCCTGGAAAAGGCTAAAAAACGACTGGAAGACATCCATGGTGTAACTATTTATTTTGAGTTTTTAGATGAACACAGTAAATTCGGAGACTTCAAAGCTTGAGGCATTTTATAAAATGACAAATTTTGAATGCATTGCAAATTAGGTTACCTAGTTCACTTCCAAATGAAATAAAACCAAATTAGAAAATTTAGCTCCTTCGCAGTTAAAAAAAAAAAAAAAAAAACCTAAGTAATGTTATTTTCTCCCTTCAAATTATAAGCTAATCAGCGAGGCCTGTTACCTCGTATAAACATTTCATTAAGGTACTCAGATGACATTACTCCTACATGAATAATGAATCCTCGTCCCCAGGCTCAACCTAAATTACTGAAGTTTATTTGGTGACTTTCTTTTAGCGCGGACAGGGCTAAGGTGGAAGCCGGGCAAAGAACCGGTTTAACGTGTATTCCAATACCTCTGCGGATTAAACACCACAACTGAACTCCCCTCCATCCCCCTTTCCACCCCGCAGCTCTGGCTGGTATCACAATAAAGTGAAAAGATGATGTGAACAAAGGGGCCAGGCACCTGCACCTTCTGCATCGCAAATATCTCCTCCCAAACAGGGCCGGAGTCAGGGTATGGCCGACCTTTCAAGGCCAGGCTCCTTCCTGGGTTAGCTGTCTACCTCGGGCCCTCTGAGCAGGGCTCCGCACTCAGGGCTCTACCACCGATCTCTCCACCTACTACACGTGACCGCGGGGCGCACGGCCGCCGGGGGGTGGGGGGACAGACACCGCAACGCGGTAGACCTGGTGACAAAGACTCGGGCGCATCCGGAGCCCCGCCGGCCTCCCGCGCTCAGCGTCGGCGGAGCCTGCGCAGGGCGGTGCCGCGCAGCGCGGACCACGGGAGCGGGAGCCGCAGCCGGGAGCGCGCCGCGGAGCCGAGCAGAGCCCGCCGCGCGCACCGCCGGGCAGCGGAGGAGCCGAGAAGCCGCCGAGGAGGAGCCGAGCGGCGCTCGCCGCGCAGCCGAGGAGCCGAGGAGCGGAGGAGCCGAGCAGAGCGCCCGCCGCGCGCCGGGGAGCCGCTCCACGGAGCAGTGCCCGTCGCTCGCCCGCGCCCTGCTCCCAGCCCAGCGCCGCCGCCCCGGAGCCCCGCCGCGACTCGGACACGGGTGAGCAGGCCGCGCGGCCCCTTCGTGCTCGGCCCCGAGCGCCGGGCCCCGAGCGCCTTCCCCCTCCCCGTCACTTACACCACGGCTCGGGAGATCATCCAGGACACCATCTTTCCGGCCGCTGGGCCGCTGACCGCAGGCCGCGCGCTCCCCCAGCTCGCGCTCCCCGGGGCCGCGCTGGCGCCCTCGGGAGCCGGCCCGGTGTGTGTGTGTGTGTGTGTTTGTATGTGTGTGTGTGTGTGCGCGCGGCGCCCGGAGCCGCCCGGCGCCTGGTCCCCCGCCCGCCCCCGCCCGCGGCCCCGCGGCCCAGCCGGCCCCGCCCCTGCGCTCCGCTGATAGGCGGCGGCTCCGGGACCCCGACGGGCGCTGCGCTCCACCGACCTGCGCGGCTAGCTCGCTTCCCTGCGTCGGGGGACGCCGGTCGGGCGGTGAGAACGCGTGGGAGCGGAGGCCGGGCGCGGGGGAACCGGGGTGGGGAAGTGCCTGGCTAGGTGCGGCTCCGGGGCTCACGGAAGCCCGGCAGCCAGGGCCTAGCCTAGCTAGCCCAGGCCGGGGTTGGTACCGCGAGGCTCGTGGTGCAATGCGGGGGGGGGGGGCAAGGGAGAGCGTTTGGGGTCATGTTTGGAGTGATGGGCATGCGGTGATGGCCAGGCCGCGCTGGGGCCCCTGGGGCACCTTTTCCGTCGGCACCAGCCGGCTCCTGTGTTGCCTGCCACATAGCCCGAGTAAAACGTGGCCCCAGGATTTCCGATCCGTGGTGCTGTTTACAAGTGTCCTCATTTTTTTTTCTTTCCGGTGTGTGTGTGTGTGTGTGTGTGTGTGTGTGTGTGTGTGTGTGTGTGTGTGTGTGTGTGTGTGTGTGTGTGTTTGGGGGGGAGGGGTAGGTTACTGTTGACACGGTCTGAAATTTTAAACTCCTGAGTTTTGGATGACGAGTACCAGACTGAGAAAATAACCTTTAAGTTACCATAGTAGGTGTTTTTCTCTTCGTCCCCCGGTTGAGGCGGTAGTAAAAGTTCTACTAAGCTGGGAAGTCTGTAATGTGGGCTTGGTGCCTTTAATTAAAGCACTAGAAAATATGATGGCTCATTTTGTGACATACTGTAATTTAATCTTTTTGTTCCCCGGTTTCCCCATAATAAAAAAGAGGCTAATAATACTCTAGCTTACCTCCTGCTTTTCAAGGGTGATGTAAGGTATTGCTAATTAATGTGTTTAGGAAGGGCTCGGATTTGCCTGGAATGGTATCAGGGGACAGGGATAGGTTATCCTGAGTTCCTTTTAGTTCATGAGGCCTATAAATTAAGAAGAATTTTGGTTATTAAAGAAAGGAGCAGGCGAGGCATGGTGGTGAAGGCCTGTTGTGATCCCAGCACCCTGGAGGAGCCTGAGGCCTGCCGGATTCCATCCCCAGAACCAGGAAGGAAAGAACTCAGGCTGCTCACTGCTCTTCGGCTCTTTTTGCTTGTTTACATTAGTACTTTGTTTATGGTTTTCTTTCAGGGGCTGCAATGATAATTTGTGTTTGTTCTGAATTATTTAGTTTGGCCGTTATTCAGCGTTATCGGGGAGTCATGTTTGCCATCTAAGCCCAGGTTTTCTGGCACACTCAGTGTCCTTCGTACCCTTCCATGGGCAAGGTCCTGTAATGTCTTTACAGCCTTCCTCCCTGACCTTTACTTAATCTGCCTTTCCCTGCCTCTCTTCTCTGAACCAAGCTGTGTTTTCGTGCCTTTGACTGATTTTTTTTTTCTTGAATGCTTTATTCCCCATTCTCTACCTTTCTGACCTTGATTTTCCTGCATTTCTGCATTATCTGCATTTCCCCCTCCCCCCTTGGCCCTTGTAACTTATCCTTAAATTTTGGACTTCCTTCACTCTTATTTATTTCTGCCTTTTCTGCACGGATGCTTTTTGTTATTGTTTGCAGGACATAGCCCCCTTGTTCCTATTTCAAAAAGCCATGGGTTGTAAACCACCCACCCTGTGCTGCTACAGTGTTGTTGAGTCATCCTGACACTCCAGACAGCCCTGGAGTGTTGATTCTCTTTGATACCATGGAAACGGAGGTTAAGAGAACTTAACTCATTAGCCAGTGATCACATAGTTCATAGGTAATAGAGCTGAACTCCAATACTGTGATTCATACCTAAATGGGGTGGGAGCTGGTTGGTCCAGGGAGTTTGCTCTCTAGGGGGAAATTAGCAAGCTTTTTTTTTTCCCCCCTTAGTGGTTTGTAATTGGGATTAACCACTAACATGTGGTGGATGGGGGCTGGGATGCTGTACTTTTTGCTATGTGCGGGACTCACTGAACAAAGAATGTTCCTATGTCCTTCATGGCTTAGGAATATCATGCTTGACATTCCTGTAACATTTGTAATTATCTGAGCCTGAAATTTTCACTCTATAGTCATAGTTTTAACCAAGACTGGATTTTCTTGTATCTGTTTCTCTACATTGCTTTTGTATAAATTAAAGGAAGATTTGTTCTGTTCACAACTTGATTAGAAGTTGTTTATGGTTTTGGAACATTGCATCATAAGCAGGTTTGCAATGCAGTCATGTCTAGTTGCTAATTATTTTGCCCCAGCCTTCATATGTTGACATGTTTTTTTTATAACTTATTTTCATTTCCCCTTTCCATTTATTATTTTATTTAGGATAGGTGGATTTGTTTGAAATTGTCTGTAGGAAGATTATTCATTGCATTTCAGAGTGGTACAGTCGAAATTGGAAAGTGTTTTACAGAAGGGCCACATAGAAGCTGATATGGTTGAGAACTATTGACCTAAATAAGAGTCAGTCTGTCTAAGGAGGAGCCTCTTGTGGAAAGTGCTCGACTTTTAGAGGTGGCTGTTTCTCTTATTGAACCTCAGATACTTAAGATCTGCTAATAGATGGCCGTTAGATACATGCCTCACTGTGTAAGATGTGAGAAAAGTGAATACACAGCCCAGCTGTGTGTGCACGTGTGTGTGTGTGTGTGTGTGTGTGTGTGTGTGTGTGTGTGTGTGTGTGTGGTGTGCATGCTCCCCTGCTTGCAGGGTGTCAGGCATCTTCTGTTCTTTGTCTTATCCTTTGAGGCAGGGTCATTCTGAACTTGGAGAGTTTATGTTTTCAGTCAACAGACCCCATTGATCCTCCAGTCTTTGCCCCTGACCACACAGGGGTTATAAGAACATGGGTAACCAAGCCGGGCTTATGGGCTGGAGGGCAGCTGTGGGGGTAGGGTGGGGTGCTGGGATTGGAAGTATGGACTTCTGAAGGCTGAGGATCAAGCACTTTTAACCACTTAGCTGTCTCTCTAGCTCTGAGCGGCCTCTATGATGTGGTCTTGCTTGGCATGCTTGCCATCATTCCACAGAGAAGGTAGGAAAAAAAATTTAAAGCTGTTGTTTTGTTTTCGTACATCTCATCACCTTTTGTTTGTTGTGGGTGAAGCATTTCCTTCCTTGTGTTCTGCAAGGACACTTTCCTTCCAGGGATATTGAGTTCAGTTTTGATGGGAGGACGTGTATGTAGGACAGAGGACATTTTCTCAAGAGACCTGTTTCTTTTTACTAGTAATGAAGTGCACGGTGAGTCACAGAGTGCTTTATTTTGAATGAATATGTTAATGATGGTGATCAAACGTAAAGACTCCTTTAAAAGGCTCGCGTTCACTACCGACATCTTCACTTAGTGGTCCTAGGAGAGAGTTGAATGTACACTTTTGCATGTTATTAGCAAATCAACAGAGTAGGGAAGTACCTCAGGCAGAGAGATCCCAGTGTATAGAGCAGAATTACAAGGCACAGAGATAGTATCTACTCATGTAATTATTAATGAATATGCTAATGAGGCTGAATTCTAGGTCACCTTCCCATTTCTAATAGGAGAGTGTTTTTAAATAATTGAAAATACTTTCATTTGTAAAGAGTCTCAAATTACCGAATTACCTTAATAGTAACTTAGAGAACAGTAATAGGGAGAGACAGACTTGGAGAAAGAAACTTGGTCTTGTTCTATGTGCTGCAGATGAATACCTTGGTCTTGTTCTATGTGCTGCAGATGAACACCTGCCTGCCACTTTCTTAGCCAGTCTCCTTTGGGTGTTCTGGTTGCAGCAGAGTCTGTAGAGTTTGGCATCCTGCATGGAAATTGAGTCATAAAGGGGTGGTGCTGAGAGTGGGTAGGATCTCATTAGAATAGACACATTAGATTTGGAGTTCAGTTGTCAGTACAGGTATCGATAAAGAGGTGCTCACCAGCTCTCAATGGGGAAAGCAAAATAAAATGTCTTGGATGGCTAGCTCTCGGAAGCCCCGCCGAGAGCTGGCCCTGTTTCAAGTCTTTACATATAGCCTCACCTGAAACCTGGATTAAGACCAAAGAGCTTTCCCTCTTCCTGGTTAAACACACACACACACACACACACACACACACACTACTATGTTCAGTGACAGAGACACATGTTTGAGGCACTTTCAGCATTCATTTAAAACACAGATTGATTGAATCCTAGTTCCTTATTTTAAAATAGAGCTTTGTGATTTCAGATAACCATGGGGTTTGCAATCTAATTTTCAGAAAGCTCAAATACTTGGTAATTCCATTCCATGACTTTCGTGTTCAAACAGAAAATTTGAAGGTTTTTATTTATATTCTTGTGTTGTAATTTGAAACATACCGAGTGATACTGAAAAGTGAAATGTGGAAAATCTAGTTCTTTCGTTCCACTGTCTCAGCCATCATCCAGTTCCCTTCAGAAACTCTAATTTTTATGTAACTTCTACCAAATACTCAAGGAACAAATTAAGTGCCATCTCTTCCAGAAGATACAGAGAGGCTTTTGTTATGTCTGTCATTAAGAAAGCCAGCAAAACACAACTGATGTCTTAGGCTTCCCCCACCCTCTTCTTGCTGGAGGACCATTCTTATGTATAAAGTGATTTAATGGACAGCTACCTGCCAGATAAACGTAAGGAAAACAAGAGACCACCATTTCATGAACTGAGATGCGAAAATCTTTAACAAGATACTAGCAAATAGAGCCCAATCATGTATGAAAAATTATACGCCGTAAGGAAGTAGGCCATCCCAGGTGTGAAAGGCTGATTGTCAATAGAAAATCACTTAAAATAATTCTATCACATCAACAGGCTAGGAAGGAAAAGCAATATGGTCATATCAATACACACAAGAAAAGCACTTGACAAGTCCAAGACCAATTCATTGTGAAAAGTGTTCACCAAACAGGATAAAGAGGTTGGTTGGGGAAGGATGTCAACAAAACTGTAGATGGTCACAGTTGATGGTGAAGACCTGAATGTTTTCTTGCTAGGGGCAGGAGCAAGATAGAGATGCCCCCATCAACACTGCTTTTCAGCAATGATTACAAAATAGGCCAAAGATCTTAAGAGACATCTTGCCTAGGAGGAAATACCTATGACCAATAAGTATGTAAAAGGGCCCAACCGGCCGCTGTCTGCTGTCACAGGTTGACCAGGATGCATTCCACACCTGTGAGGGTGACTCTGACTCAGTCCAGAGCACTGGGGCAGCAGTGCTGGCTGAGATGCGGTGCCCTAGGGAGGCGGTGCAGTGATGTGCCCAAATGCCATGGCCGGATTGAAAGACAGTTTCTCCCAAATCAGACCTGTTCAGCCCAGTGATCTCATACCCTCCAGTGCTGACTTCGGTCACAGGGAAACCTGCGTGTGTCTGTAGCAGCTTTAGTGACATGCACCGTGCACATGTGATCAAGATGTCCTTTAGTAGGGGGGTAGATAAATTCTAATAAATTTAGACCACACTGAAAGAAAGGAAGTAGTCAAGTCCAGGAAACCTCACCCCGTATTCTTATGAAAGAAATACTTCCTGAAGAGTCTGTGTACTATGACTTCAAGCACATGACCTGAAAAGGCAGAACCATGCACAGCACAGAGATGAGTGGCTCTCACAGTTGTGGGGTGGCGGAGGGCTGGACAGGCAGAGAGCAGATCTGTAACACAGTAAAGCTTTCCTGTTCTTGTCCTGCAGTGATTCACAGGAGTTAAAGTATACGTGTTAGAATCGGTAGGATGTGCAAGGTTGTTTGTAAGCTGTGGGGTGTCAGGAAAGCTGACATCTCTGTGGGTCCGTTGATAGCACAGATGCACCACTGTTAGCCATATTAATATTTCTTTTTATTCCTCCTCATTTTCCTTGCTGCCCTGGAGTTTCTCACAGTCAGATTTCAAGCTTTCTTCCGAAATCCCAGCCTTCTTTAAAAAAAAAAAAAAAAAAAAAAGTTGCTTCTCATTTATGTTTCTCACTTTCCCCCTATATGGTGTTGACCAAATTAGCAAATCCTTGCTAAGAAGGCAAGTTGATTGGGCTGGTGAGATGACTCAGCAGGTAGAGATGCTTGCCCCCAGGACTGGCAACCTGAGTTTTGATCCTCAGGACACACATGGGAAAAGAGAATTCACTCCTACAGGTGGTTCTCTGATCCTCAGAAGCATGCTGCGGCATGAACCTCTTCACTAAGCGTGGATGCCCAAGCAAATGATAGTGGTAAAAGACGGGAAGTTGAGTGAAGGCTGGAACACTGACTGCATGTGCTCACATTTTAATAAACCTCATCAGCTCATACGACAGTATTTCTAATCTGTCTTTTTTTTTTTAAGGACAGGGTCTCTCGATGTATCTCTAGCTGGCCTAGAACTCACTATGTAGACCACACGGGCCTTTAACTCAGAGAGCTCTGCCTGCCTCTGTCTCCTGAGCGCTGGGATTAAAGACTGGACCATTGTGCCCTGCCCCAGTGTCTTGATTTTTAAGGAAACCAGATAAAAAGTTTCTCAGACTCGGGCAGTGGTGGGCACCTCTTTAATCCCAGCACTTAGGAGGCAGAGCCAGGCAGATCTCTGTGAGTTCAAGGCCAGCCTGGTCTACAGAGTGAGTTCCAGGAAAGATGCAAAGCTACACAGAGAAACCCTGTCTTGAAAAACCAAAAAAAAAAAAAAAAAAAAAAGTTTCGCAGCTGCCACTTTACCCATCAAATGACTGTATGAATGCACTGTTGCTCACAAGTTGTCTTTAGAAGATGAATTTAAATATCTCAGAGGACAGCTTGCCCACGTTTTTACGTTACCCTGGACACCAGGCCTTTAATTGTGTGCATCCTCTTGAGACGTGATCCGGGCATGTTGTTTCAGACTGTGTATCTTGTAGCTCTTGCCCCTTCTTTTGCATTTTAAAAGCTGACTGTACTTGTATTTCAAACTGGCCTGTGAAAGGCTTCTGTTTAAATCACCAGTGATGCTGCCTGAACCCATTCTGTTCTTGCTCCAGGCCAACCATCTCAGTCTCGAGTTGGGGTTAGGAAACTTTTAAAGCCAGCTCATGATAATTAGAGTGTAATTAGTTCTATCAAAGGACCATCACAGTTACTATAGACTTTTAAGTTTGTGAACTTCTTTTTTAAGAAGCTCTCAGTCTCACATAGCTGAGACCTTGAAAAGGTTAGGATGCTAGTCCCCTTGTTCCTTGACTCCGTTCTTCCTACCCTGAGATTTATATTCTGTGTCCCACTTTCCCATTCTGAGACTCACTGGGGAGGCCCTTGATCTTTCTCGTACCTTTCTAGACACTCTGCATGCCATCTTGTTTTCTTTACTTAGTACTAGGTTTTTGAGACTTACTTGTTTTTACTTATAAGCCTGGTTCCTTGATTTCCTCTGCTATGTAGTATTGTCAGTGTTGGAGTGTCTGTCGGTATATTTTTGATTCCACTCATTAATGTTTTGGATGTTTGGAGCATTTGTTTGCTTTTTTTGTTTTGTTTTGCCTCAGCTACATATGTGAGTGTTTATGGTATGTGACCTGTAGGACATGTTTAAAAACCTCTAGGGGGATAGTCTAGTAGTAGACTCCACACTGAGCATGTCTAAGACCCCATCCTAACTCCCAGAACCCAAAACATAAAAGAATAAAAATAGACTGTCAATAGACACCTTGAATGGTTGCCATCTGGGATCCGCCAGCTGTCACTGTGACAAAGTACATGAAAAGTCACCTCGAAGGGAGGTTCAGAGGTCTCACTCATCCGGGGTCACTTGGCTAGGTGTTTTTCTGTGCCTGCCTGAGGCAGAGCTTCATGGCTGGGCATGTGCTCCCTAGAGCTAGCTGTTCACTTCTCCACTTCTTGGGAGGAGGGGAAGAGGTAAGCCAGGGTCACAGTATTCTTCAAAGCCCTGCCCCCCTTGCTCGCCAAGTTTTTGCCTCCTCCCACTAGTACCAACAGCTGGAAGACCAAGCTCCGACACATGAGCCTTGCAAGAACATTCCAGATCCAAACATAACACCATGCATTCTAGCAGATGTTGGCCTTCGTGACAGCAGGATGTGCTGTACACACCCCAGCTTGCTTGTTTAGCTGTGCTGTGCTCACAGTAGATCTAGGTGTCAGTCACTTCACTTCCTCATTCTGTAGATGAAAGTAAAAACCGCTGTCACTTGTGTAATACTGGTGTTTACAAGAAGCTCATCCCAGAGGTCTAGAGGAATGCTAAAACCAGAAAGTCCAGGAGAAATGGAGAAAGTCGGTTACTCTTGGAGAGATTAAGGAGAGATGTATTCTGTTATAGATTCGCGCTGCTGTGATGGGTTTAGGTTGATGCCCAGCTAGATGAGTGGTGTGCTGAAAGGCTTCCTGAGTAAGGAAGGCTCTGGGTTGGTGTCACCCACTTCCTGGGTTAGCCTGGAAAGCTGGGTTTGTGATTCCAGGTCCAGCACAGGTCTGATGTATCCTCAGCAGAGGGGATTATTTGTAAAGAAGAGAATTTAACACGGAAACGTATGAAGTCCCTTTGTATACTGTCGTGGAGACGTGAGATGTTTTTAGATTAGTAACGATCCAGCGCACATATTCCAGACAGCTTTTGCGAAGGAGAGACCATGGGATTTGGGAGACGCATGCTTCCTCCATAGAGGAAAGAGCGTGTGTGCAGCCAGTGGCTACTGCCAGGATAATGTGCCATGTGTACTGATTAGAAGACATTAAAACGGAAGGGAGAAATTGCTCTTTTTGAAGGAGCAAACCTCAGCTGCTTCGAAAAGGTGACGGGTCCTCAGGGTCTCTCACAGGAGATAAAGAGCACTAAAATGAGTAGCCAGGAGGGAACGCACAAAGGCTCAGTCAGCTCCACAGCAAACACACACCCGAGGTCTGCTGGTTCAGTCCACATCATCAGATTGCACAGGTCACAGGCCCAGTGTTAAGATCTCTCTTCACACTTTCAGGTGCCAGTTGTAAGCCCAGATTCAGCTAATCATGTCCCTCTCCCCTTCTTTATTTTAATCCTCTCTCTCTTCTGCCCCCCCCATACCCCCTCCCCTCCACCTATGCTGTGTTAGGGACTGAGCCAGGGCCTTGTGCTTGCCATTATGGCTTGTGCAGCACTGAGCTGTGCCCCAGGCTCTGTCAGGTTTTCCCACTGCTCAGTAATTGGCCATTCTTCTCTTTATCAGTTGACTGTAAGGATGTTACAGAGAAGAAGAAGAGAGGCATAGGGTAAGGTCTGGGAAAGGGTACCAGCTTCTAAACCCTTCTCGGGGTATTGCCAGCTGAGGATCCTTACTGTGTCTAGTAAGGACTCTCCAGTGCTGTCCCTTTTGGAGACTTCTTTGTATGGTCCTGTTAGAAGTGTGGACAGACATGTCAAGATGGGCTCACACAGAGCTGGTTCCCTGGCAGTAGACTGCATGAGGAGCCTGCGGCCTTGCCTGCTCCACAGACTGTCTGCCTTACCCTTCTTGGCTGGCTGTGCAGTCTTATCTTCTCGGAGGGGATGGGTGAGGCCTCTGCAGAGAGGAAGGTATCACAGCCCACAGTGGGCAGGGGGAGGTGAGAGCATTTTATGAGCTGCCAAAGGCAGAAAGGAGAGGGAAAGATTAGAGTTTCTGTGGTCTGCCTTGGGGCCAGAAACCATGGATGGAAAAAACAAAATTATGTATCACGATGTGACATCATTGCTCTTGTTCTCTGTCATTAAGTTTTACCTTTCTGAATCAGTGCAGCTTCTCAGCCACCACCTCCCTGCTGCCTGGCACAGTGAACAGCGTGGGATTTCTGGTGCGTAAGTGAGAAGACATTGCTGTCTACCCCTTACCCCTCCAGTGAGTGGCTTCCCTGTGCTTTGTGCTGATTCCATCTTGGCCCACAGAGCCCTGTGTGCATTGGTCTTTTTCTGTTTCCAAACTTGACGTGTGACTCTCTGTCCTCTTCCTGTCGCCGTAAACGTGCCATCCTATTATTTCCTTCCCTGGGGCCTTTGCCGTGCCCTGTTTCAGAGTGAGCACCTGGCAGCTTCAGCTGGAGCCTCAGTGACTAAACTGCTCCTCAGACTGCCTTCTTAGTGTGGTCCGGATTCCAAGGCACGCCTGTCATGCGTTGCCTAATCTCACCTAGCCTCACGTGGCTTATCTTACTCCGTAGTACATACCATTGGCCTCTGTCCTTAGTCTCCTCCAATTGTTACTGCAGGAATGTTGTCTGGCCTGTTTCACTGTCTTGGTCTCAGTACCTATATACACCCAGCCTTAGGATTTTGAATGGCTGTTTATACCTACTTGAGAAGGCACAGAAGCGGGTTGTATGATTCCATAGCTTTTGCTCTAAGGCTACAATTTATTGAATCAACCAAAAAGTGCTGAAGAGACCTGTAATCAGCCATCTTAGAATGACCAGTCTAATGTTGTCTTGGCGGAGTGTGGCTTGTAGCCGTTCAAACTGAACTTACCAAGGAGGCAGGCTAGGGAAACAGGACTTAGCCCGTGGACACCCTCTTAATCAATTTCAGAGAAGGCTCTGCTGGAGAGTAAGTACTTCCGGGAGATGTTGAGAAGGCTGAAGGAGGAAGAGGTTCAGCTGCTTGCTTGACAGAGGGCAAGTTAGTCACCAGATAGCCAGATAATTAGACTAAAGACGGGAAGAGCCGCACAATGGGAGAAAGAACCTCTCAGGTTTCGCACCTATAACCACGGTCACCTTGCTCTGCCTCTGTTCAGCTCATTTGAGTTAAGTTGCTTAGGCCCTCTGTGATAATGAAGAGCAGCTGTGGCATTGGAGCGTGGGACGTGGTGGGCAGCAGAGGGACTGCACGGGATTGAAAGGTGGGTGAAGACCTTTCTCCTGGAGCAGTGTTTGGCCGTACTGTGCTGCGCATCCATTGCGCATCCCTGAGGTCATTTGCTCCATTGTCTTCCAGACTGTTCACAGAAAAGGTCTCCTAATTGTCTCCCCCTCTCAGCTCTGCATTACAAACATGCCTTTTTGTCAGAGACCTTTAATTATTAATGCTTTCCCTTTTTTAAACCAAAGATTGCAATTAGAGTACAGTTTGCTGTCTATACTGAAATGACCCAAGTTGAACTAAAAGCCCCAAGCCTGAGCAGAACCCCGTTCTAGTCATGGCCTTCAGACAGCTCAATGGTTAGCGCGTGTAGCTTTCTGAAGGATTAGAGGTGGGTGTGGGCTTTCAGAGCTTGACTGGTGAAGGCCCACATTCATTTCTGGGCCTCTGTCTTCAGATCGTTGTCATGTAGGAGCTGGGTTTGTTCACTTAGCTTTTCAGAGCCAGTCCCATTCCCAAAATGCGTGTAATGGCACTACTGCACTGAGTGACTTTGAGTTCTCTTTAGATAATAATGCCTTTTAGCTCTTGGCATATTGCCTGACACGTAGTCTGTGTGTAGTAATTATTGTCTTGTTCTCTGAATTATCTTACAGAATTTGGACTTGAACCTTGATTTAAAGTTTTATTATATTTATTGCAGTGCATAGGATCAGACCCAGGGCCTTGCATATGCTAGATAAGAGCTCAGCTGAGGTAAGATAGAAGACGGGGAAATTAAGAGATGGAAAGGGGAGCAGAAGGAGCCCCTTCCTCAGGACTTTGCTCTCCCGGCCTGGGAATTCCAGCGCACTGACCAGCATGTGCTGTGGCGGTTGTCTGTATAGAGACGTTTCAAATAAGAGTGTTAAGATAGCCAGGAGCTATGCTTAAGGCCCATGCGCTTATGACCTTTTCTCCTTTCCCGGCTGTGAACCTCCAGTCTTCTAGGAATGAAAAACTCCATTTACAGTAGGGACACCTTGTGCAGCACTGGTGACCCTGACTTTGTCATATCAGGCTATATTCCTAGACACAGTACCTCCGGCACCACCCAGTGATCTCACTGACCAAAAGGAGTGAAACATTTCTTACTAACACCTTAGAGATGTAACATTAGAGCCACCAGATCCTGTGGATGGCTACTTTTAAGATGCTTAGATGTGACTCTTCCTTGATCCTTTGAGAAGCTCATATCCACCCTTGGTTGTGATATATCTTCTTTCCATTACACTCAAGTCAGTATTAAATTCTCTCCCTGAAAAACATCTGCTTCTCTCAGTTTCATCCTGAAATTCTTTTCTGTGGTGAAGTCAAGAATCCCGTCTTCACCCGAGGAGAAGTTTCTGGAAACAGCTCCTCAGGCCATTGTCTGTGAGTTGGTAGAAGCCTGCAGTAGCCAGTGGTAGCCTGTGGTACCATGGAGCTTCTTCACCAGCCACTGAGCTGCACATCCAGCCCAGACTTTGATGTGTTCATTTCCAAAATTTGATTCCCTTTCCTTGAACTCCAGAACAAAGCGTAGCAAAGAGTGTTTTAAATTGGGCAGTTGGGGGTGGAGGGAGCGCTGAAGGGCTGGCAGGTTGTGAACGCTTACATCCTATGTCAGAAGCAGCCGCTCTACTTTCAGTGTGCATCAGGTGGTGGGAACAGACTTCACCTTCAGTAGTCAGTGGGAAACTGGTGTGCAGTCATGAGCTGCTGGTGTTGTTTTGGGGACACTTACATGGGTGTCCAGAGGTAGAAGGGATGAACTTTGCACCGTGGTAAATTTATAGCAGTGGTTCTGACCTTAAGTGTCTTTATGCAGTCCACATTTTTACAACACATTTCACAATTCATAACTCCATCAAAGTGAGTGTACATAAATGAATAAAATGTTTCCGTGGTAGCCATTTGCAGGTTATTTCAGCACAGGGAGTAAAACATTTCCCTTGGAAGGTATCGGTCAGCACTTGTTTGCTGTCTTTATTTTGTTTCTTTTCACTTACCTTGTGTGCGTGCACACCACTGTGCCCTGGTGTATGTCAGAGGACAGCTCAGAAACCCCTTCTCTCTTTTTACCATTTGGGTCCCAGTATCAAACTGGGGTCTTCGGGTTTGGTGCAAAATGCCTTTACCCGCTAAGCCACCTCATTGGCTTCCTGTTTAACTTTAGAAAGAACGTGAACTTGTCCTAGTGAGAAAGCTCCATGGGTAAGTGTTTGCTGTGCAGGTGACCTGAGGTTGAGTCTGGGAACCCATGGTGAAAAGAGAGTAAACTCCTAAGTGTTGTCCCCTGTCCTCCACATGCGTGCCGCCATGCTCACACATAACAGTAAGAGTTGAGTGCCAGCATGCTTTTCCTCCTTCTGTTCCTCCCTCCTGCTCCGTAGGACCACCTGTGTGACGGGGGATTTTGTTGGCGAGTGGAAATTTGATGAAAGTGTGGTGTTACTTGTAGAACAGTGACTTAAGCTTGTACAAGTCCTTCGTCTCAGTGCTGTTTAGAAGGAAATAAGATGGGCTGGAGAGCTGGCTCAATGCTTGAGAGCACTTGCTGGTTTTTCAGAGGACCCAGGTTCGTATCCTAGCACGTACATGGTAGCCCATAACACCTGTAACTCCAGTTTCAGGAGGTGTAACACTTTCTTCTTTTTTCTGTGGGTAGCCCCCCTTTCCAATAAAAAACAATTTTTAAAAGAAAAGAAAAAGAGAAGGAAATATGGGAGCAAAGGCTGGGAAAATGTGGCACGAGTTTTGGGCCTTATGGTACACACTTCCTATAATTGTGGTGCCCTCAGAAGCTGAGGCTGGAGGATTAACTGTAAGTTGGAAGGATAGCCTGGGGTGCTGTGGGATGTTCTGTATGGCAAAAGTGTTGCTAATTAGTCAATAAATAAAACACTGATTGGCCATTGGCTAGGCAGGAAGTGTAGGCGGGACAAGGAGGAGAATAAAGCTGGGAAGTGGAAGGCTGAGTCAGAGAGACACTGCCAGCTGCCACGATGAGAAACAGCATGTGAAGATGCCGGTAAGCCACGAGCCATGTGGCAAGGTATAGATTAATGGAAATGGATTAATTTAAGTTGTAAGAACAGTTAGCAAGAAGCCTGCCACGGCCATACAGTTTGTAACCAATATAAGTCTCTGTGTTTACTTGGTTGGGTCTGACGGCTGTGGGACTGGCAGGTGAGAGAGATTTGTCCTGACTGTGGGCCAGGCAGGAAAACTCTAGCTACACTGGGGTCTGTTCAGAGTTCCAGGCCAATCTGGCTTACAGAGTGAGACCTGGTCTCATCCATCCCCAAGGAGACACGTGTAGCAGTAGAGTTCATTTAGTAAAGTTGTGAGTAGTTGTGCCCATTAAGTGGGAATGGCAGAATCCAATCTGCATGCATGTAATAGTCCAGGTGTGCTTCAATTCTAACCTACTATTCAGAGGGAATGTTGTTTGAGATGCATTCTCATAACTAGGCTTCTGGTTTTTTAAATTCTCTCTCACAAATACAGTTTTCTTTGTTGTGGCAGTTCCCAATAACGCGCAAATTAGATGCTTGGCCTCAGTAGATGATTTGCATTTTCTCTTAGTGAAACCTTAAAATAGGAGTAAAAGCCAATCTACTGAGCACAAATGTGTAATAGTATCTTGGTTCAGGGTTCAGGGTTGGAGAAATGACTCAGTGGTTTGGAGCCCTGGCTGCCCTTGCAAAGGACCCAGGTTTGATTCCCAGCGCCCACATGGTGGCTCACAGCCCTCTTTCACTCCAGTTCCAGGGGACCCAGTGCTCTCTTCTGATTTCCACCAGCACCAGGCATACAGGTGATGTACATGAGTCTGTGCAGGCAAAACACTCGTGCAATAAGTACATTATGAATATTAAAAACCATAATATCAGTTTAAAAAGTCTAGGTGCAAAGTAGACTGCAAAATAGGAGTATTTGAGTTCTTTGGAATAGTAGCATGTGAATCCTTTTAAAGTACATAGCTTCCCCTAAAACAAGTGGTATAGTTCAACAGTAGTTTGTCTTTGAAAGTATTTTAACATCCCCCTTCCATTTTAAATATAGTTCTAAAATTACTTTTTAGATATTTTCATAAAATGGTAGCCCAGAAGTTCAAATGCATCAGTGTCTGGTGAACAAGGATGGGATACTGAGATTCTACTCTGGTTTTGATTTTTTTTTTCCTTTTCAGTTTTCCCCCCAGTATTTGGCAACACGCTATGCCAAAATATGTTTTTTTTTTTAATACTTATTTTTCCATTACACTTTTGCTATTGAGGCTATTAAAATGTGTTTTCATTGGATATGAAGGCTGTGATTTTCATCAGTAAATACCTTGGTCTTCAGTAAATCTGTCTTACACATTTGATTTAAGTTTAGGGCTGGGACTGGAGCTGATTGCCAGGGTCCAGGGACAGAGGAAATTCAGTATCAGCTAGTCAAGACGATTAATGCCCAAGATTTGTACATCAGGTGCTAGCAGTAGGGCTAGCATGATATTGCATGCTTAAACATTTGTTGAGTAGGAGGTTGGCTTATTTCATGAAGTTTGCTGGAGCTTGGTGCTCACAGTGGCTCAGAGCCAGAAATGGAAAGACCTTCTTCACCTTGATGCTCAGCCTAAGTAGCAAGCTGCTTCCCCTGGACCAGAAGGTCTTCCTGGGCCCTGGGCAAAAGTGAAAGTTTGTCTGTGGAGACTACAGTGGCTTTCCAACCAGGCAGAAAGAACGCAGCCGTTATTATCAGTGGAGAATGGCAGGCAAAATTGAGCTATCTGTGAAGAGGAGCTATTTCTAGCTTGAGAGGAGGTGGTTATCTCGAGGGGAGATCAGAGTGAAGCTAGAGGAGCACCATGCCAGGGGCCCTGCAGTTGCTGTGTCTGTCCTGGGTGGGATCCTTCTGAGAATGCTAGGGTAGGGGTGGCAGTGACAGTCATTTAGGGCTGAGATCTTCTCCTCCTCCTCCTCCCTGTCACCACTGTCCTGCAGTCCACTAGACTGTGCAGCTGTTGTTCTGAATAACTGATGTATGATGGGACTTCCGTGATACAGTTTTCTTAACGTTTTGGTGTTGGGGATATCTTCCAAACTTGTCACCAGTGATCTGTAAGGAATGTGCAGTACGAATATATGGGAATGACTTCATTCTACCGACCTGCTTTGGTCTGAGCCAAAGGAACATTAGTGAGTCTTATGGATTCCTGTGTGCTTTGGAAGTTTCAAGTCTGAGATGAAACACAGTAACTTGGAAGACTATAAATAGAATTTTGAGTAGATTGGTTAGAATATAGAATAGATTTTCTGGCTATCAGAAATTACAAATTAAAGGAAATGATATTTTAATTTTTAATAGCAAGTAAATTGTAGAGGAACTGATTAAAGTTATTTTTTTCCTAAAGAAGGTAGATCTCATTTTCAGGGTTCTTATACAATAAAAAAGAAAAATTTGTAGCTTAAGTGTTCGAGAGAATGTGAATAACCTCTCTATTTTAAAAATGTAAGTTTTTAGTAGCATACTCCACAGACCAGCAGGGTTTGTGTAGTTCCACACAGGCATACAGGGTGTGGACCAGGTCAGCGGCCCCACAGCCATTTTTCTCTTCCCCATGCTTCCCAGCGTCTACTGACTACAATTCTGTAGTGAAGTCTGCCTTTGAAAGCTTCCTTCAACGAGAGAACATGCTGTGTCCTTCTATTTGTGTCTAGCTTATTTCATTTAAATCGACACATGTCAGCTCTGTCTGTTTTGCTGTCAATGAGAAGATCCCATCCTTTATGGCTGTATGCTTGGATATAGGTTTGTAACGTTTTTTCATTCATTCGTATGGGCATGTACAACTTTTTATTGTGACTAGTGCAGCAATAATAATGAGCATGCAGATATTTTATTAGTCTCTTTAGGAACCTTCATGTTGTATACACATAGCATATTGTACTAACATATAAAAATAGAAATCTCTTGATTATCGAGTTGATACCTAAACAGTTCACAGGCTGAGTCCGTGATAGTCTGATAAATTGTGTGTTACAACCATTTCCACCTTGACCATTAGGAGTGTTGTTTGGTGGGCTCAGTCTAATGATGGGTTCATGGTTATTTTTTTGCCTTAGAAAAATGCTTACTTTGTTATAAGGCCTCGTTAATTAAATGTAGAACAGAGGCTTGTGTGTGTTAATTTAGACTTTTTAGACAAAGAGGGTGTGGCAATTGTTAGAAGCAGACAGAGCACCTCAGTGGGTGTATCAGTTTATCTGTGGGGCCAGACAACCCCTACTCCACCTCAGTAACTTTCCAGGGTGTTGCTATGCACTTTAAGGTGATGGTTTGGTGAATTAAATGCACAGAAATATAGTTTATATTCTTTAGAAAGGATAAAATGTTGACATCCTTTATTTCACTAGTGACTAATATGAAATCCTGCTTAATACTAATCAGGGGATTCCCCCGAGCATTTGAGGCTTGTGTGAGGCTCTTGACTAAGGATGAGAGACAGAGGTTGAAGAATGGTCATGGTTGCTCTTTGACACAGGCCTTGACACTTCACCTGCCTCAGACCTAGTTAGTGCCTGTAGCTTCCTTCTGAGTTTCCGTCAGATTAAAGCCTCGCGGTGTGTCAGATCATTTCATTGACATGTTTGAGGAACAGCTCTTAATGTTTCACTGTGTTGTGTACTTGTGGCATTTCCGTTATGGAGACTTCATGCCTGTCTCCCTACAGTGTGCTTTCAAATTCCTCTATCAACAGTGTACTTGACAGCCGGGCCTGTCAGGCACAGGCCTTTAATCCCAGCAGGGGCAGGTTGACGTCTGAGTTCGAGGGCAGCCTAGTTTTCAGAGTGAGCACCAAGACAGCAAGGGCTACATAGAGAAACCCTGACTCAAAACCACCACCACCACATGTGTATTTTGCAAAGTGGTTAAAGCAGTGTCGCTTAATGAGTATGAGTATTTTGGAGTGAGACGTGAGTTGTGCTGGGCCACTTTCTGATGCTGATGATGGACACATGCTTTGCAATCAAGGGCTAGTTAGCTCCTTCTTGAATTATTGTTTTAGTGTGTTTAGGATAGGGCCTGGCACAAAATGTGTATGCTTTCTGTTATTGCCCAACTCAGTTATGACTTTAGATTAGATTGTCTGGTTTCCTCATTTACTTTGTAAATGTGTTACCCTTCTTGCTAGCCTGGCTCTTGTGCATGCAAAGTTATCTTTATTGAATTGAGACATTTATTTCAACTGCTTGAGGTCTCGAAGAAGATACATGAGCTGGTAGTTGGTATATCTTTTGTTTACGCAGAAATTAGAATTTCTGTCATGGGAGGCCTGTTGTGCAGGCATGAGTCACTCTATTGATGTCTTTAGAATACATCGACACAGCTTTCTTTTATTCTTAGTTCAGTCCAGTCCCTTCTCTTCTCCTTTTCTCTCCCTTTTGATTTCTCTTGTCTCGGGTTTCCTGTGTCTGGAGCTGGCCTCAAACTCTTCCTCCTGTCTCTACCCTGAATCCCATGCTTACAGGTGTGCACCATCATAACTAGTGTATGTGGTAGTAGGGATTGAACTCGAGATCCACCTGCCCATTGCTGGCCTCCCATCCCACCCCCCTGGAATTAAAGGTGTATGCCTACTGTACCCCATTGTTCTTTATTTAAGAGGCACACAGTGTCTGTTAGATGGTTTCTTAGATCCAAACAGTGACTTTTTCTTTATTAAAACTATTTTTCTTTGGACTGGAGAGATGGCTCAGTGGTTAAGAGCACTGGCTGTTCTTCTAGAGGATCCAGGTTCAATTCCCAGCACCCACATGGCACCTCCCAACTGTCCTATGTAACTCCAATTCCAGGGTACCCAACACCGACATGCAGGCAGGACACCAATGCACATTTTTTTTTTTTTTTGAGACAGGGTTTCTCTGTCTAGTTTTGGAGCCTGTCCTGGATCTTGCTCTGTAGACCAGGCTGGCCTTGAACTCATAGAGATCCATTAGGCTCTGCCTCCCGAGTAGTGGGATTAAAGGCATGCAGCACCACTGCCCGGCTGCACATAAATTTAAAATAAATAAAAGAAGATTTCCTATTTATTTATTTATTTATTTATTTATTTATTTATTTATTTATTTATTTATAGACAAGGTTTCTCTGTGTAGCCCTGGCTATCCTAGAACTCACTTTGTAGACCAGGTTGGCCTCAAACTCACAGAGATACACCTGCCTCTGCCTCCTGAGCACTGGGATTAAAGGCAAGCACCACCACTGCCAGATAAAGTTTTTTTTAGGTAGGGAAGTTTTCTCTTTTTCTACCCTGAGGCAGATCCCTCTTCCCCACTTAGGAGTGAAGGGTTTCTTTCGACTTCTAGCTTAAGTAGGTTGAGTCCATCCTAAGAGCCTCTTCTTACTGAGTACTGGGATTTAGCACCTTTTAAAAGTGACCTGTGTGTTATTTTTAGCTAATTGATGCATTTAAAATACTGACTTTCAGTCCATTATTTTTTTGATGTTCATATTGACCAGTCCAGTCTCTTTATATGGTTCCTATTTGCTGTGGCCTGCTAGTCTTTGAAAGAGTGCTTGAGTTTGGTATGAGAAGACACTCTTGTAAATGTCTTGATGCAGACCTGAAATCAGTTAACCATTTTCTTAAAAGTCATTGTTCCCTTGAGTGGACGTGTTATTCATGCAGCACATTTGGGTCACCAGGAGCAGCCCTTGATCCTTGAGTTTTTTAAATGAATGGCCTCAAGAAGTCCGTGCATGCATGCATGTGTGTGCGTGTGCAGTCTGGTTTGGAAGAAAAATACTCTCTGTCTTCGTTTCTAAATTACATTTTAAGGAACAAGCGTCAGGGCTCATGGGCCACAGCATGTGTGTGTGTGTGTGTGTGTGTGTGTGTGTGTGTGTGTGTGTGTGTGTAGGTCAGAGGACAGTCACCTGCCAGAGTTCGTCCTCTGCCTCTGCCATGTGGGATCCAGGTTGTCAGGCAGTAAGTGCCTCCTGTGTGTGTTGAGTCATCTGACTGTCCCAGAAAATACCCCTAGAGTTATCTGGGGGACATTTCTAGTCCTACCATCCCTTTTCTTGTCTTGGTGTGAGTTTATCACTAACATTTATAGTGACCCCTTACCAGGGCTATAAAAATGGCCGAGTCAGAAATTAATTTGTATATGTAAGTAGAACACTTTTCTCTCTTTTAGGTGCTGTAGAGTATTTTAATAGTATGTACCTTTTTTTTTTCTACTTAAAAATAGCCTCTAATTTGACTGAGATTTTAATAGTATCACGTAAATTTTTCTGCTGTAAATACATTATTAAAAGGCTGGTGTTGGGGCTCATGGGTATAATTCTCAGGAGAACTGCCATGACTTTAGTGCCAGTCTGCACTGCACTGTGCTACGAGCCAGCTCGAGATACCATGTCTCCAACAAAACAAAATAACAGCAAATGAGTGTCTTGCTTCATGCCACGTCTGCAGCCCACAGAGAAGATGACAGAGGAAGAGGGAAGTTAGAAGACAGACATTGAGAGCATCAACTTCCTTTTTTCTCCCTCAATAGAAAGCTAGCACTGTAATGCACACCTGAAAATGTGCCATTGGCCTGACAGTGAGGTCTTGTGACTACTGTGTGGTTAAGCCAACTGTGCTGGGCTTTCCGAGTCGCGCTGCTTACTTTCTTCCACGTGTTGAATGTACCACCTAGAACTCGTGTTTTTTCCTTTCTCTTATATTAAAAAAGACGGTTATTGTAAGTGCATGGGTGTTTCGCCTAAATGTGTATTTTGTGCACCAGAGTGGTACAGTGCCCACAGGCCAGACGAGGGTATCAGATCCTCTGGAGCTGGAGTTAAAAATGGTGGTGAGCTGTCATGTGGATGCTAGGAATCCAACCTAGATCCTCCGGAAGAGCAGCCAGTGCTCTTAACCATTGAACCATCTCTCCGCTTCCTTTTTGTTACATTTATTTTTCATATTTTATTTTCCTTTTGTTACATTTTAAAGGATTATTTCCTATTTATCTCATTACGTTCATATCTTCATTGTAGGTTAATGTTTTTTTTGACCGTGGTTGATCATAATTGGTTTGTATCAGAAGGAATCTCTGTTTGGACTCAGCTTGGACTCTCAAAGAAAACGTGATAATTACTTTATATGTGGCTTAAAAGAATCTCTATAAGGACAAGGAATTTCTGCTGGTTTGGGTTCGCCTCACCCCCATTTAGAATGGATTCTCTCTTGGACAAATAGCTCTTTCTGAACTTGGCGATGAAACTTCCTCTTGGGACTCTTACAGAAGGGCCCTGGCAACTGATTCATGCCTTGAACTTTCTTGGAGTCGCCTTATTTGTCTGCACAGTCTGGAGCCCCAACTTCCTGGTCCCCCGAGGCTGATTGTAACTGGAGTTGATCTGGGAACAAATCTGAAAGGTTCCCTGGTGACTGAAATAGAGCAGTGTCTACTTAGACTTCTTGACTTTGTACTATAACCATATCTTTATCTGCAGTAATGGGATGCTTTCTGGTGAAGACAGGTCTAAGTGCTGGGCCTGGTGGCACATGCCTGTAATCCCAGTACTTGGAAGGCTGAGGCAGGAGGATAGTGAAATTGAGAGCAGCCTGGACTCATTAAAATAACTTGGTGTTTTTGTTTTATTTCCTTTAAAGGCTTGCCCAGCACTATGCTGCTCCTCTTCTGTAGGCGACAGAGAAAAGAGGAGAGAGGCCTGAATGCTTTTCCTTTCTTCCTTTTCTGTTTCTTCTAAACACTATCAAGTGAATAGCCTAAGTGACTGTCCAAGAACAAAGAGAAGTTCAAGACTCCGAGCAGACTCCTGCTTATCGAAGCATTGCAGGTCTTTGTTTAGTGTTTTAGTACTCTTCACCCTACGTTAAAGCATCAAGTAGAATATTCAGATCCTGTGCCCTGAAGACTGTGAGTCAGATCAAGTGGAAAGGAGGAGATAGTTAAAATAACTGTGAGGAGGGCTACAGGGCAAGTGGTGATGGAGAAGGAAGCTGTGTGGCTGGAGGCTGATGGTAATGAGCTCTGGTCTGGTAGGTGCCACTGTGCTGTGTGGAAGCAGGGCTATTTCATCCAAGCAAATGTTCCCGTATCTTGTCCTGGGCGGTGGCTGTAGAGTGCCGGGACCATGTAGCCAGTTGCATTCCTATCTCATTTCTTATAAAACTCATGGTCATCTGTGTGTCAGTTTATAAAAGCATGGATTTGGACTGAGATCATTCTGGAGTGAATCCCAGCTCTGCAGGCTGCCATTGTGTGACCTCCCACTTTGTTTTACCTCTGTCTCAGTTTCTTCATGTTCTACATGCTGGAATAGTAAACCTTCCTTATAAATGTCAAGCGTGGAATAAATGAGACGATAAATGTGAAATACTCTAGATCCTGCTTCCCTCTCACCGTGTCAAGCTTGGAAGCCGGCAGAGCACTACCCCGGGGCAACAGTAAGAAGAGGCTGCCAAGGTCTCTGTCTCCTGCTTCTGCCCTAATTCAGCTCAGCTGCTTGTCCTTTTGGATCTGTTTCCTCTCTGAAGCAGTGCTTCCTCCCTCGATAGCCTTCACGGCGGTGTTCCTTGGCATGTAAGACAGAAAGCCTGGCCTGGCCTAGGAAGACTTTGGAGGTTGGCCCGTCACTGTCCTCCTAGGGAGCCAGATACTTCATTTTCCAGCCCGTACACTCAGCAGCAATGTCCTCTTACTGGTGAAATGTCAGCCCTTTGACAGCATCAACACGGGTCCACTTTGTTCTTGCTGATATCTTGGGTCCCCTACATTGTAAGTTTTTGCGTTTTCTACCTTCGTGGTCTGTTACCGTGAGTCTGATAAGCATCCTTGGATCCCTCCCCTCTCTTGACATGCTTGGGAATCCGACCTCAGTCACACCGGGTTTCTCTTTAGTGCTGCGGCATCCGGGAGGAGACTGTCCTTGACACTGTGTGTTCACCAGCATCCTGTCCACTATCTACCAGTCCCTCTAGGCATCCCTTTTCCTGAACACTTGATACCAAAATTGTCCAGTAGTACCCAGTATTGTACAACAGGACAAAATTCTCTCCCTCATCCCGTATTCAGAACCGTTAGTCTGTGTACCATATTTGTCCTTTTCCTCTGCTCCGAGGAAAGTTCACAGCTGGGTCACAGTCATTATGGACACACCTATTTCTTCCTGTTTTAATAGGTCCCTAACTTTGCCTGGCAGTCCTGTAATATTTTATTGATTAATACTTCTATTTTTCATGGGGTTATTTCAGACTTTTATTCTCCTCAAAATGTCATCTCATTTTATTATATATTTGTAGTAGATGACCTTGGCATCAAAGATAAAATAGAGGCTATTATGTCTGTCCTCACTAAAGCTTTGTGATACCAGCCATGAATTTGAATCCTTGGTTAGCATTTAAGACATTTTGTGGCCTTTAGCAAGTTAGCCTGTAGCCTCATTTTCTTTGTCTTTATCGTGACTATGGTAACAGAGAAGATGTCATGTGTTTAGTGTAGTTTCTTGCTCATAGGGTCAGTTGGTGATGGGCACAGTGAATGTCAGAACTGACAAGAGGGGCGCTGCTTTGTGTAAGGAGGATCAGCCACATGTTAGGGGGATGCTGAATTTGGAACCTGAGGAAAATGAGGGGTGAATCACAGAAGTTATCTGGGGGAAAACGCTTTCAGGTAATGTGATTATAATATAAACTAAGAGAAAGGGAACTGTATGGGATTATAGAGTGAAGGAGAGAGTAAATGAGTTTGATGTTTCTAAGTGGAGAGATATGGACTCTGTTTTGTTTTGTTTTATTGGTTTTTTTTTTTGAGACAGGGTTTCTCTGTGTAGCTTTGTGCCTTTCCTGGAACTCAGTCTGTAGCCCAGGCTGGCTTCGAACTCACAGAGACCTGCCTGCCTCTGAAGTGCTGGGATTAAAGGTGTGTGCCACCACGCACAGAGAAGATGCACACATTTTTAATTGCCTGTGTAAGTGCCATCGGAAGATAGTATTAAACTTTTCAGTGAGAGATTAAGTTAATTTCGACCACCTCTTCATTATTCCTCTTACCCATTTTCATGGGGCAGGCAGGTAGACTGTTCTACATGCGAATCTCATTCCTTTACCTAGTTGGCTTAAAGTCACGTTCCAGCTGTGCCTGCCCTTAGTCTGAGATTCGGACCCTGTAAGGTTTGTTTTCCTCTGTCATGATGCGTCAGCACCCACTGCTGTGCCCACCTTCCCTTTTACCTCCTCTCTCCGTCCTCCTGCTTCCTCAGGTCCCCTCTTGTCCCACTAACTGTCTCAGCGTCAGTCATCCCTCAGTTTCACTTCTTCAACATGGCACTTCCTGGGAGTTGGAGAGCTTGCTTCCTGTGTAATCATGAGGACTACACTTAGGATCCCAGTACCCACATCACCTGAGTTAACCAGCTGGACATCATGCACATACTTGTAACTCCAGCTTCCAGGGATCCAGTGGCTCCTCTGGCTTCTGCCCATGCACAGATGTGCAACCCCCACCCCCCCACCCCCGCCCTAGCCCTGTAGGCATATACTCTGACAGACACAAGCACTGCTCATGAAACTTTGTGCTTGTTGCATCTATCTCATTTGCAGGCTTTAGCAAGACCTCAGCTTCCCATCTCACCTCGCCAACCCTGAGGGTTAGTGGCCCCTCCTGTGTATTGCAGTCTACCTGTTTAATACCTTCATTTCGGTTTCTGAATGCCAAGTTCCAGATTTCAGTCTGTGTCAGAGAGAGAGACGGGGTGGTGGGGGGGAGGGAGGGAGGGAGGGAGAGAGAGAGAGAGAACACGAACGCGCACGCGCGCGCACACACACACACACACACACACACACACACACACACACACACACACACGAGAGTACAAGAGAGCACATGTCCTTGGAGGCCAGAAGAGAAAGTGAAATCCCTTACAGCTGGAGTTACAGGCAATTGTGATCTGCCTGGTAGAGTGCTAGGAACCAGACTCAGGTCCTTTGGAAGAGAAGCAAGTGCTCTTAATCATTGAGCTGTCTCTCCAGTTTCCTAAACATCCTTTACCACTGATAGCTGTTTCTAGAAAAATCTAAAAAATAGGATGGTTTTGTTAGCAGATAATTCTGGAGAGGAAATGTTCTTCTCTTGTGACATTACCAGTTATTTTACTGTTTTGCCCCTAAAATTCTATATATAGCAGTTTCATTGATCCCTCCCTTCTATGGATATACTTATATCCATCTATATCCCAAAGATATCCAAGAGATTTGGAACATCTGGTTTTAGGGGAGAGAAGAGAGTTTTTTTGTGTGGTGAGGTCGGGCTCCTGACTTCTCCAGCTTAGTTTGGATTTCTTAGTGCTACTTTCATTGTTCTCTGTTCAAAATGATAGGTTTCTGAGAGCCTGATTTTTGTTGAAATGATTGCTTATATGTTGTATGAACTTCTTTTGATGAGACAGATCATGTCTGCTTACTCCATATAGGACTTAATGACAGCTAAGAAACGATTCCACCCGAGTAGAGCGTGGAGCATGGGCTTTTGGGCATGGGTGCAGATGAAAAAAAAAAAAACAACCTCTCCTATAACAGTTAATTATGGCCACTAATCCTGGGGGATCTTGTTTGCCTCCCAACAACTGTTAACCATCTATGAGACTGTGAGGAGGCACTGGTGTGGGGGGGGGGGGCTTCTATGCTCCTCCCCCAGCATCCTTAATGGTCTTTAACTCCTTAGGGAGGGGAGGGGCTCATGAGGCCCCTCCTCTCAGTTGTTAACCATCTATAAATCCTTGGAATGGGGCAGGGCTGATGAGCCCCTCCCCCAGGTAGAGTTTGTTAACTGCATGAAAATCCTGGGGAGCCTTGTGAGCCTCTCCCTACCAGCAGTTGTTAACTGTCTACTAATCCCTGGTTATGGGCAAGGCCTTGGGAGGGGCAGAGCCTTATGAACCCTACCTAACCAATTGTTAACTCTTAGTAAATCCTTGGGGAGGAGAGGCGTCACAGGACCCTCTCTAATCCTTAGTGGGAAGTTAATGGTGGACTTAGGCAGGTCCCTGGTAGTCATCTCATGAGAGTTCTAGAGGGCACCAGCCATGCTATGAGAGGATAGCATTCCACAGCATCACCTTTAAATTTCAGAAGTTCTTAGTATCCAGGAATATGTCCAAAAAATTCTGAATATATTGTCACCATGTTTATTTCCATAGCAGTCAGCAAGATAACATGATTCAGTAGTACTGAGAAAGAAAAAGAAATTGAGGTTGCAAAATAGACATCAGCTTTGGAAGATGGTAGACCACCAGCTCATTATTCTGGCATAAATAACAAGAAAGAATAAAAACTCTCTTCTACCTTTCCCCTAAGAACTCACTTCAAAGTAAGCAGGTAGCAAATTGGGCCTTTATTTCTGGTGTTTTCATTCATGTTGCATTTATTTTCAGCACTTGACTTCTTATTTTAACACTTGTTTTACATAGTTTATCTCACTGTTCTTACTTGATTGTGCATATGATTCTGTGCCTGCTGCGATTCATAATTATTTTAAATTCCTTGACTTATGGTGCCAATATTTGACTTGTCTCTGGGTCTGTCTTTGGACTGTGTTTCCCCCTGGTGACAGTTTGTTGGGACTGTTTGTTTGGAATTCAGCCACGTTTGTGGTCAGGGGCAATGAAGGTAGACGGCATTTATTCTGAGAAGTGAGTGTGGCTGTGACGGTTCCTTACGTTGTCAGGCTAAGCTCCACTGGAGTCAGTGAGGGTTTACGGGTTTGTTGTTTTGTGGGTCTGGTGCCTTCATTGTCTTATCAAGCTAGAAGGTTCTGATGCAACCTCTTTAGTCTTTCTTGAACTTGCTTGCACATCTGTATTTCAGAAAGGGTCTCTCAGGCTTTGTTTCTTCCTCGTGGTAGAGTGCCACTGGGGACGTCGGGAAGTATTTAGATATGCGGTGGTGGGAATTGAGCCTTCTCTGTTGTTCTCGACCAGTGGTGGATTTATGCAGGCTGAGTTTCTCTCTCTGTAGTCTGCTTCTCCTTTGCTTGTAGGAGACCTCTGTTCTTCCCTTCCAGGATAGTAGTTTCCCACAGCAGTTAGATACTGGTAATAATTTTGAAGGAATTTAATGAGAAATATTTTTATATCCAGTATTAAAACTAATGGGTTCAGGATCTTTGACAACTACATGAGCTTTTTGAAGTAGACTTCACTACTTCTATGAACTTCCTGATATTTTTTTTTATTAACTACTAACATAGTTTTCAGTAAAGAAGATGAAGAAGAATGGTTGTTTTTTCACTACTCTGAAGGAAGTTTGTCTTTAGGTGGGGGGGTGATGATAATAAACTAAAAATCAACTCTCCACGTAAAGCAGAGGTGTGATTGGAGAGTGTTCTTGTCTGCATGATGGAAGGCCTAGTGTTAGAGTTGTAGTGAACCCAGACCTTCGAGGTGGAGATCGTGAAGACTCCCAAGTTGTAAATGATACCGATGTGGTTTTATTACAGTAGCAAGTTTAGCAAAGGAAAGAAAAATGTTTAAAACTATGGACACATTACAAATATTCACAGTTATTTTTGCTTATTTCACACAAGTGTAGCCAGCACTTGCATAGGACATTTCCAGCATCCTCACACCATACCCCAGCATCCTCACACCATACCCCAGCACTATCCCAAGTTCATTGCATTTGCTATCATTAGTTCATTTAATTTTTCAGGTTTCTTATACCTTCCTTCTTCCTGTCTCTTTAGATCAGTTGAGGACAAGCTGACTTCATTGTATTTCTGACCCTATCATCACCAGTCTTTTTGCATTTTGCTATAATTAAAAAATTGTTTCCAGGGTGGGCATGACGGTGCACACCTTCAATCCCAGCAACGGGGAGGCAGAGGCAAGTGGATCTCTGAAGCCTTGTCTGCAGAGCAAGTTTCAGGACAATAAAAAGGCTATGTAGGAGACCCTGTCACAAACCAAAAAACTTTTCAGCTGGGTCTGCTATGATACACCTGTAATTCCAGCGTAGGGGAGGCAAGGGCGAGAGAATTCCAGACCAGCCCAAGCTACACAGCTACTCAGTCTCCTTCCCTCCCTCCTCCCCTCCCTCCCTTTTTCTCTCTCTCCCTCCCTCCCTTTCTCTGTCCTTCTCTTTCAAATAGTTGTTTTCATTTGTCTCCCTCTTTTCTGATACATGTTCTTCAGGATTCAAATGACTGAGTCCTTTCCGAAAAGCTTCGTTCTTCACCCCGCTTCCTTCCCAAGCACCTTCTCATTCCACCTCTCCTTAGCTCCCGAGAAGAGCCTTCAGGAGTTACTGCTCAAAGCATATAGCATGCTTTTCTGCTCTTTGTATCCTTCGCATTTCTGCTAAGGATGATTTCCAAGCAGTGAATTAGAGTCAAAGGATGTGGTTGTGGGTTTGGGCTCTCTTCAGGAGGTCCGTCATGTTGCTTCCCTGCAGTCTGTCACCACGTTTGTGTGTCACACAGTGCCTGCTCCATGGTATGCTTGCCAGTCTCGGGGTGTTCCTCACTGTCGTCCCCCAGTCTTTGTTAACGTTATGGAAGGGACTAGATTGCTTTTGCGTTTCTTTCTTAAGAAGAGATTCATTAACAAATTCCAAATTTTAAACGTAAAATTTGAAAGTATAATGTAACTAGAAGAGAGAATATGCCTACAGTATTTTTAGGTATGACTCAAGGCTGCAATAGAAAGATACTTGACTATTTAATGCTTTAAATATGGACATAACAAAAAAATTGAACTGTGTATATTTACATATACAAACAAATGAAACTATCCATTTTAATACACATTTTTTTTTGCAGTAAGAATAGTTGCAGCAAAGGATTTTTAAGCTACTATATGCAAAAAAGAAATAAAGTCATGCTAAATTAGAGGTTCCAAATGTAATTTTGTACTTGTGAGAGACCATTCATTTTAAGGTAGTTCTGATTTTGTTTGCTTGATTTTTGTTTTTGTTTTTGTTTTGTTTTTGGAGACAGGGTTTCTCTGTGTAGCCCTGGCTATCTTGGAACTCTCTCTGTAGACCAGGCTAGCCTTAAACTCACAGATCTGCCGCCTGCCTCTGCCTCCTGAGTGCTGAAATTAAAGGTGTGCTCACCAGCGCCCAACCTTGTTTGCTTGTTTTAATGGAATAGTTTTCCCACCAAACTTGGAGAGCAAAGCAGCTCTTCAGTGCTGTTTATAGAATCCATTGTTTAAATGGGATTACATCAGACTGCAAAGCTTCTGCCCAGCAAAGAAAACTGTCATCCAAAGTGAAGGGACAGTCTTCAGTGTTTGCCAGATTCCTCTGACAGAGTTGATACCTAGAAAATAGAAGGACTCAAAATAGCAAGTAATTTAATGACAACATGGGAAGGTGGTCTGAAGAGACGCGGCAGACAATACATATGCAGTAAAAATAGTGCATTCAGCAGTTAGGGAAACGCAAATCACAGTTGTGACATCATAGTACCTCATCTCAGTTAGAATGACTGCTTATCAGAAGAACACAAATACAGCAAATGCTGAGAAGACCCTTTGTACACTGCAGGCAGAAATGTAGAGTAGAGTACAGCCACCCAAGATGCAGTGTGGAGGTTCTTTCATAGTACCTCATCTCAGTTAGAATGACTGCTTATCAGAAGAACACAAATACAGCAAATGCTGAGAAGACCCTTTGTACACTGCAGGCAGAAATGTAGAGTAGAGTACAGCCACCCAAGATGCAGTGTGGAGGTTCTTCAGAAAGTTAGATAGAGCCACTGTGCAGTACTCTCCCCTGCCTGGGTCTGTATCCAGACACAATGAAGTAGGCACACAGATGAGAGAGATACTTGCACGTCCAGGCTTAATTCTCTCTCGTCTCAGCTGCCATGTGGAATCAGCCTAGGTTCCTGGAAACAGAAGAATGGACAGAGAAAATGAGACATACTTGCCGGCATTAGTATTTGTCCATAAAGAATAACGAAGCCAGGTTATTTGCAGAGGGATGACTGGAACTGGAGAGCACCGTGTTCAGTGAACCAAGTCAAACTCAGAAAGACAGAAACTGAGTGTTTGCTCTCCTATGCGGAAACTTGAGGCAGAAAAAAAAGGTGACTTGAAAGTAGGGAGTGGTGTGTGTAGTAGAAGGGTAGAGGAACATGATTGACACACAGTGATAGAAGAATGTTTGGAATTGCCACAGTGGCTCCCACTAAGTTGTACAGTTAATAGGTATTATTAATAAAAGACCTACTTATGGGCTGGCACATGTCACTCCCAATAAATAATACATGCATTTTTAAAAAGGCTATAGAAAGAGCCTGTTGAGTTACGAAGTGTGGGTCTGTGTTACTAGTGTGAGTGCAGTAAAGATTGTTCTCTATCTTCTGTGAGCCACGAGAAAAATGAACTGAGAAAACGCTACCCGGTTCACCATGACTTTGAAAGATGAACAGGTTCGCTTTGTCAGTTCAGGTTTGGATTTGGCATGAGACAGGAGTGTGCTTCGCTAATTGCTGGAGGGCCCAGAAGCCTGAGAAGTCAACTTTAGGGAACATTGCAGATTTCTTCGGCCTGTGTGTTTTAGAAACGATGACCTTGAAGAGCAAGTTGTCAATAGTTGGTGACAGCTGTGGTCCAGATTCCCTTGATTTCCACTCTTTCATTGTACCACGTTATGTGAATCTTATTTCTAGTTTGCTGTACTTGGGATATACACCTTAAGTATGTATGTATGTATCTATTACTCTACTCTATTTTTGAGGCAGGCTCTCTCTACATAGCCCTGGCTGTTCTGTATGTAAACTAGGGTGGCCACAAGCTAACTGAGATCCACCTGCCTCTGCCTCCCAAGTGCTGGGATTAAAGGTCTGTGTCACCACACCTGGTGACTACATTTTAAATATTTTTCTAAGTGACTTTGGAATGAAATGATCCGTTTTTTTAATTGGAGACCTATTTTCTTAAAAATGATACAGGTTATTTGGTATTAAATAACATCACAATGTACTTCCCATTAGCTGAATGTTAACAGATATGTTGATTGAACTTAAAGTCTGTAGCACAAACAAAAATAGTATCTATTTTTGAGGTCCAATATCATTATGTGCCAAATCAGTCTAAATTGAAATCGAGGACTTCCACGTCCTGGCTCCTGGAACTCCAGGCTTTGGAATTGATATGCCTCCTTATCTCCTCCCTTTAATTGAGGAAATAAATTATCTGCTGTAGTGAAGCGCATGTGGAGCTAGTAGACAGAGCTTGCTTTTCTGTGGAGTAATTGGTTTTTATTACATATTTGTGTTTTTGCAGGAGGTTATAAATCTCATTATATATAATCATGTGGCTTTTTGAGAATGAACCAAAGGAAGGAATGACTGGAGACCATATTTCACTGTTAGGTTTTGTTTCCTCAAACCAGGTGCTGTTAATTTGAGCCGTGTACCTCAGTGCTGTGTGATCCAGATCACAAAGGGCCTTCGTCGGGTAAAATCCCATTTCATCCTGATGGAGTAGAGTTAATCTGTTGAGATGTTTGAGTTATTGTAGTTTTTTTTTTTTAAAGATTTATTTTATGAGGGGCTTAGAGAGATGGCTCAGAGGCTAAGAGTGCTGGCTGCTTTCCTAGAGGTCCTGAGTTCAATTCCCAGCAACCACACATGATGGCTCACAACCGCCTGTAATGAGATCTGGTACTCTCTTCTGGCCTGCAGTTCAGGCATACATTTGGAAGAACAACATATAATAAATAAATAAATAAATAAATAAATAAATAAATAAATAAATAAATAAATAAAAGATTTATGGGTATTTTGCCTGCATGTATGCATGTTCACCAAGTGCATGACTGGTGTCCTTGGAGGCAAGAAGAGGGTGTTGACTACCCTGGAACTGGAGTTACAGATGATTGTGAGCCGAAGTGTGTGAGCTGGGAATTGAACATCGGTCTTTTTAACTGCTGAGCTGTGTCTTCAGCACCTCATTTATAGCTATAAGTTCTCAACTCAACCAATTTCCATGAGTGTGGACAGAGCTAGGCTTAGGACTGTTCCTGACACGGTCCGGTCAGGTGGAGCTTGTGGGTTCAGTGGGAACTTGGCCCTGGAGGAACCTGACCTATTTGCAGAGTGAGAATTTGCATGTGGCTTGTTTTGGTAGCAGGTAATAGTTGGAACATTTCTGAGAGGGGCAGTGGACAGAGAACATGCTGGAAGACACCCTGCAGAATTGCTTAAAGTAGGCTAGAAGGCCACTTTCCATTTCTTTGTTTCTTGGGGTTTCTCATTGAGCAGAATAGGAATTTTGCCTTTTTATTTATGTACTCTAAATTTCTACTGCTTTATTACTAAAGGTCAGATTTAAACGAGGAGAAAGTTAAGAAGCTGTGGGTTCCTGTAGCCAGACTATAAGTAGGAAGGAGCGACCATCAGTAGAGAACATACAGTTAGAAGTTCGGTAGAGATGGCTAGCTGTTTTTTCCTCCTTTTCTTCCTTCTTAGTCCCTCTCCCCGTTCTCCTTCCCCTGGCATCCGGAAGACAGGATTCAGACTTGTTTGTTGGCTCCGTCAGAGATATGAGACTGTTGTCTTTGGAAGAAGGTGTTTTGTATAGACACTCGGAGGATTGCTTTGGAGTTTGTATCAAATTGGTAGTTTGGTAATGAAATGAATGCTTTGCGTGGGAATTGTAAATCTTTATACCCGTGCAATAGAATTCTCTTCCTCTTCTACTTAATCGTGTGCTTGAAGACATTCAACACTGAAATCTGTGGTGAAATGGGATACTATTGCATGGCATTTTGAAGGCACCAAATGAACGTGTAGGCATAACAGGAACTCTGATTCACTCTTGATTTAGGAATTCCAAGTTCCCTTCTATTTGGTTGGAGTAAGAAAAGATAGCTGTGTGTGGTGGTGTAATACACGAAACCTGGTATTTAGGAGGCTGAAGCAGGGGCACCCCAGGTTGAGGCCAGACTGAGCTCTCTAGGAGGAGACCATGTCTCCAAAGAAGAAGAAAACAAAAGGAGAAGACACATTCTAGTGTATTCATCCATTAGTCCATTTCATAATATGATCTTCTCACAGCAAGGGTGTGAGGATGCTGGGAGCACAGATAAATGAGCATGATGAAGACAGACTGTCCCCCTGTCCTTGCCCTTGTGGATCCTGTCCTTATCAAATGAGACACATAGAAAATGATCAGTCACACGAATTCTCAGATACAGTTGTCCTAAATCTATAGTTGAGCAGTTTGTCTCAGTCTGGGAATGGGAGATGGATATTCTGAAGATAAAATATTTGAATTTATCATTATTGTAAGTATGATTAAATTTATTTTAAGTGTATGCTTAGGAAGTTAATTAAATACAAACCATTTAAGGTTTTGTGATAAACATGATACTATCAGTTTATCTTGTGTTTTATTTTTGGTTTTCCACTTGCATAGTTTAGTTGAAATGGTTGGTTTTCTTTCATATTGGCTTCCATAAGAGTTCCTAGTTGTGTTTGAATGTATAATCCTAAGGCTTTATGAGTGAGTCCACTGTTTATATTTGACAGCTAATAAAAAAAAAAACCCAAGTTATAACATGTGGACGATGTGAAGAATACATTAAATGTATCTTGTATGACATTCTCTTGATACATCCTGTCTTTTACCTTTAAAATTATTTTATGTGTATTATTGTTTTTCTTGCGTGTATGTCTGTACACTGTATACATCCTTGGTGGCCATGGAAGCCAGAAGCTTGGATCCTGTTTTGTGGAATATTATTTTAAGATGTATTACATTTGTTTGTGCTGTGGAATATTTGTTTAATGATGCAAAGATGTGTTGCATTCTTCTATGTTGCATTTGTTTAACTCCGTGAAGCTGTGTTACTTTGCCTGTTTAAAACACCTGATGGTCCAATAAAGAGCTGAACAGCCAATAGTGAGGCAGGAGAAAGGACATATTCTGGCAGGCAGAATATATAGAAGAAATCTGGGAGGACAAAGAGCAAGAGAAGGAGGAGGACGCAAGGGGCCAGCCATCCAGCTACACAACCAGCAATCGAGTAAGAAAGAAAGATATACAGAAATAGGAAAAGGTAAAAGCCCAGAGGCAATAGGTAGATGAGATAATTTAAGGAAAGCTGGCATGAAACAAGCCACGCTAAGGCTGGGCATTTGTAATTAAGAATAAGCCTCCATGTTTGATTTATTTGGGAGCTGAGTGGTGGGTCCTCCAAAAGAGCCAAACCGACCAACAACATTTTGGCATTCCAACGTGGGACTAGAGTAAAAGAAAACTCAACTACAGGATCCCCTGGAGCTGAGGCTACACAGTAGTGAGCAGCTGTGTGGGTGCTGACAGTTGAACCCTGAGTCCTCTAGAAGAGCACCCAGTGCTCCTAACGTCTGAGCCATCTCCCTCCATCCTTGTTGATAAATCCTTAAGTCAACAAACCAAAGCATTTCTGTTGTCTGAGTTTTCAGGTAGGCTTTGACCTTTGCAGACAGAAGGGCCCTGTTTACAGAAGCTTTCTAGATGTGAGAGACATAGCAATTGCTAAATAAATGTTGAGCAAATCAAGTATGAATAGGCCATGTTAATAAAGAGTAATCAGCTTGGGAGCTGACCTGCACATTTCTTTTAAAGTGTTTTTTTTTTTTTTTTTAAATTAAGAGCAGAGTCTTTTTGATATTACAAACCTAGTTTTAAAAATCAGTTCTTTAGCCTGGCAGTGGTGGCGCATGCCTTTAACTCCAGCACTAGGGAGGCAGAGGCAGACGGATCTCTGTGAGTTCAAGTCCAGACTGGTCTACAAAGTGAGTTCCAGGACTACATAGAGAGACCCTGTCTCAAAAAAACAAAAATTAGTTCCTTAATATGTAGTCTTAGGCAAGCTTATGACGCTTCGCTAAGCCTCATTTCCCTCATCCTTAAAATAAGATTACATGTGTAAAGTGCTTAGCCTCGTGCCCGATATCGCAGGTGTTCCATAAACCTAAACTAATACATTACAGGAGACACGCGCCAAACACGGTTTTCTTGGAGGTTAGGTAGACTTCAAGGTGCGTTTAATGGTAGAATACTTGCCTACCTAGCCCCCTTCCTCCCAAAATGTAACAGACCTTTATAGTGGTATAGAATACTGATGCATTTGAAAGCGGATAATCTCTCCTCTCGCCGATAATACCAAATCAAAACGCTGTCGACCAGTCACTGATAACGGTAGATGATCATGACTTTGATCATTGGAGTCAGTTCCTTCCTTCACTTCAGTTCTTAAAAGCAGACCAAGTAGGCTTTTGTTGTCTTGTTCTGGTGAGTCTAAGCTGGCCTCAGACTTGCTGTGTGTATAAAGACGACCTTGCGTCCCTGAACCTACTGTTTCCACCTTCTGTTTTGGGACCACAAGCAAGCCATCATGGCTGGCACCAGCTGGTTTTCCTGAGTAGATTTTTGTGACTTTAAAACAAAACAAACAAACAAACAAACAAAAAACAGATATAATCTCCTAATGTGTCATCCTTTTTATGTGGACTGGGTGTGAGAGGCTTGCTTGAATTGTGTATGTGCAGACATAGTTAAGGGACATATCTCCATAAATGATAGAAAGTATAGAAGATCTGAATGATATTTCTCATTTTCAGCTTCTTTAAGTACATATTAAATACCTCTGCTACTCTTTTTACTGGCATAGTAAAAAATTCTGGCACCTTCTTTACATGATTGATAGTGGTATTTTATGAACATCTTTTATTTTTATTTTTTTGAGATACGGTCTTTGTAACTTGTTTTGTAGATCAAGCTAGCCTTGAACTCAGATTAGCCAGCCTTTGCCTACTAGGTGCTGGGATTAAAGGTGTGGCCACTCTGCTTGGCCTGAGCATCTTTATGAAATAATACATGGAAACTCACAAATGAAACACACAGTATTCTAAGTGTAATCGTTGCTTTTCTGTTGCTATGACAAAGCGACCAGATAGAAGCAGCGTAATGGAGAAAGGGCTTGGGGTAGGGTGGGTGGGGTCACAGTTCACCTGTACACAGTCCATGATGTAGGGAAGGCTTGGCGGCAAAGAATGGCAGGACCATCAGGCCCCCAGTCAGTTGCAGACAGTGATGAATGGTAGTACTCATCTCACTTCCTCCCTTTGGTTAGAGTGAAGACCCCCCAGCCTGTGGGTCCTGCTGCCCACAGTTAAGATAGGTCTAATGACCTCAACTCCCAGCCTGTGGGATCCTGCTGCTCACAGTTAAGATGGATCTAATGACCTCAACTCCCAGCCTGTGGGATCCTGCTGCTCACAGTTAAGATGGATCTAATGACCTCAGTCTAATCTAGATAATCCTTCATAGGCATGCCTAGAAGCTTTTCTGCTAGTAGGCTTATGACCCTCCCATCCTGCTGAATTGACAGTCAATACTAACTTTTTATACTGAGCTTTCAAATCTGATATTAAAATTTCTTTCAATTCCATATTGTTTACAGTTAGGATTTGCTAGTAAAAATTAAACAATACAGATACTCCTTAACAAAACAAAATTAGATGCCAGCAAAATCCCTAAAAAACAAAAACAAACAAACCAAAAAAACCAAGAAAAGAAACCCCAAAACTTCAAAGTCTTACTCTTCTTTTGAAGATCTTTTTCAAGTTTCTTCAAAGGCAAAATAGCCATAGCTTAGCATGAAACCTAGGTATTGACTATAGTCTTGGGGTTGTAGGAGACAATTTGGGATATGATTGTAGAAATCCATTAAAGCTGGGTGTGGCGGCACACACTTGTAACACTAGCACTGGAGAAAAGCAAAAGGGGCCTAGCAGTGGTGGTGCACGCCTTTAATCTCAGCACTTGGGAGGCAGAGACAGAGTTCGAGGTCAGCCTGGTCTCCAGAACGAGTTTCAGGACAGCCTGATTTACACAGAGAAACTCAGTCTTGAAAGAAAAGCAAACGGATGAGTTCAGGGTTAGCCCCTATTCAGCAAGAAAAACAGCTGTTGGGATACATGACCTGCGAAAGCTTTGTTTTTACCCGGAATGTGTGTTTTTTTTTTTTTTTTTATTATTGTATTTACATGCTTTTTATTGAACTGCTTTCCCCGTATTAGGACATCATTAAGAGTTAGGAATCAGTTTTCTTTAAAAAGAAAAAGCAAAACGCTTCACCCACGCTGGGGCCTCACCCCAAGGCTTGCTTTGCACTAGCTAGGCCAAACCTTGTGTCCCCAGCCCCGATTCCTGTAATGAGTACCTTGCGCCCCAGGTTACAAAGCAGTTCACACAGAAGGTTTGGTATTTGAGTATGAGACTCCTTTTAATAGTCTACGTATGTTGTGCTCCTTTCACTGGCTTATTTTATTAGGTTTATTAACCTAACGTGGGAAGAAATCCTGAGAAATCTGAGCCGCCAGCATGCAGTTTTGTGCATAGTTTTCTTTTATGCGTTACAATGTTGTTTTTCCTTAGACAAGAAAAATTAGACTGCTCAATTCAACCCAGCCTTGTAGTTTCCATCTCTTCTATAGCCAATGGCTGTTTGCCTGCTTTAACATTCTTGGAATGTTCTGTAGATAGTGAAGAGTCCTTTGTGTTTGTTATAAACACTCAGAGTGCTACTATAAGGCTTTTCAGAAAGCATTTTTTTTTGGGGGGGGGAGAAGTTTAGGAAGAGATTTTTATTGGATTAGATAAAATTTTGAAGTTGATAATCACTGAAAAATGGCAGTTTGGATTTAGATTAAAAATTTCATAAACCTGCTTTAAAATAAAGTCTGTAGCATGCCATCATCAAACTGCTCACTGGTGTCTGAAAGGGAGCCTTGATTGTGAGAATTGAGGCGCGATCAGAAGAGGAATTCCTAGCTGTCTTTGTCTGGGTTATAAAGTCCTGTTGTGATTGGACGGGAAGTAAACATCATTTATTGTCTTCAAGTGTGATTGGCTAAGATTCTTTTCTTCCATGGTCTTTTCCAGTAACTGACTCGGGAGCTTTCCGTTTTATTACCTGACTGTGTTCTAGTACGCTGAGTACTCGGCTTGGCGCTGAGACAGTTTGTGAAATTTAAGGACGTCGGTAACAGCCCGCGGTGCAGTGTCTGGCGTTCCTGTAAAAAGGCGGCGCGAGGTGTAAATCTCCGAACAGCTCCGATGCGGAGTTAGAATCGCCGCCGCCGCCGCCGCCGCCGCCGCCGCCGCCGCCGGGAGGAATGCTGCTTTAGAGCCGCGGGTCGCCGAGCGGGCACGGTGGGGTGGGCGGCGCGGCCCGATGGGGGCCGCGCGGGGATTCGGGCTCCTTGACGACGGCGCTATGAGTTCGCAAGGACGTCGCTCCTGACATGCGGGCCACCCGGAGTTGGCTTTGCGACCCCGCGTGGGAGCCGAGCCCTTCCCCGGCAGTCGCCCCTCTGAGAGGACGAGGAAGGAGCGGCGGCAGCAGCTTGGCCTGGGCCCGCTGTCCCTCGGCAGCTGCCGCTCGGTGCCGCCGCGCAGCCGGCGGGGCGGCACTACTTGGCGGAGCCCGCCGACCCCCGCCCCCCCGCCCGCGGAAGGACACGCGCCGCGGTGCGGGCGGAGGGGTACTGGCCACGGCGCGCCGCTTGCGCCGGCCGCGCGCACATTCCTGTCAGTTTGCCTGTGGGGCGCGCGGGAGGACGGGGGCGGCGCGGCTCTGGGTCGCCGAGCGTGCCGGGGCGCTCTCGCTCGCGGGCCGCCTCGCCTGCGGTCGGCTCCTCAGCATGGGTGGCCGGTAGGAGCGGGCCGCGCTCGTTCCCGGCGCAGAGGCGGCCATGGCGGTGGAGACGCGGCCCGAGCTGGTGGGGAAGCGGTTCCTGTGCGTGGCGGCCGGCGAGGATGCGCGTCCCGAGCGCGGGCAGAGCGGCTGCGGGAGCGGCTGGCGGGCGGGGGTCATCCGAGCCGTGTCCCACCGCGACAGCGGCCACCCGGACCTGGCGGTAAGAGCGAGCGGACCGGCGGGCGGGCGGGCGGGGAGCGCAGCCTCGGGGCGCGGGCCGGGCGGGCGGGCGGCAGGTGGGGCGGACCCGCCAAGTACCCGCGACGCGGGGCCCCAACTCTGTGCGCTTTGCCCGCCGCAAACCCATCCTGCGGTTGACTTTGTAATCGGAAACGATGGGAATATTTTTGGTATGAGGGGTAATCGAAACCTTTCCCATAATTTTGTACTTTTTGTTGTTCTTCGAAACGGACAGTGCTTTAGGGTTTCCTGTTCCTGAGTTTTATATGGCTTCACAAAGGCCAGAGATACAGTAAATGAAGGTTGGAAGGGCATTTAGCACTTCTAAGTAATGCCCACCCCCCATTTGCCACTTTCATAGGACACTGTCAGTGTTATCTTTCGGGAGTATTAATGTGTCCGTATGGTTTTGTGCCAGGAATCGCTCTGTTGGTTACAAGTGCATTCTCATTAGGGAATGATATTGAGGAAGATAATGGGGAAGAGTAGAGACAGGGAATTGACTAAGCTTCCCTGCGTTGTTCAGTAAATACAGAATTTGTGAAGTTCATAGCGACTCGGATGATTTTTTTTTCTCCTGCAAGTTTAAAAAAATTTTCCCTTTGTATTTAGATTTAGTTTCAGATCCACCGTAACTTGCAGAGTATTTACCATTTTGATATAGTTGTTGGAAACCTCGAGTGAGTTCTTGAAAACCATTCCTACCTACAGTTACTGCCGTCATTACACGTGGCATGTGTTTAACTTGAATCGTGTAAAATGGGGTTAATTTGCTAAAAGTTACTTATAGAAGGAAGTAAGAATAGAGGCAATTTACAAAACTCTGCTTGGTTATTCTTTAAAAAGAGAGAAAGAACCCTTAAACTTTACTTACTCATCTTAATGATTACTTGTTATGGTTTTACTTAGTCATTACTTTGTGTTTGTGTAAAGGTGCCCTGAATTAATTTCTCTTTCTTCTAATAGGAGAATTGAGGGTTTTACCTGGAAGATAATTTGGGTAATGGTTTAGCCTCTAAAGCAAACATGGAGCAGAATTTTGTGCCGTCCTATGGTCTTAGCTACATGAAAATTAGGAAATGGTTTTAGTTTTAGATAGTATTGGAGACAGTCAAAATCTGAAACATTGAAAGGTCCATTGGAAATAATGATACAGAGGGAATAAGCGTATGCCATTTTTTTTTTTTTTGCAAATAGCAAGATATTAAGCTGGTTATTTAAAAGTACAAATTGTGAGCCATTCACGGTTTGAATGCTTGTAATCCAAGCACTTCAGAGTGTGATGAAGGAGGTTCAAGGCTAGCTGGGGCTACAATCAAGATTCTCTACTATATATATAGTAAGATTTAAGTTTCCTGTAGATCAAGGCAGTTGATTGGAAAGAAAAGAAAGGAGTTTCAGGAGATGACAGATTGTTTTTCTGTCTCCTGACTGTTGGTTACACACATTAAGCTTTATCTCTTAATTATTGATTCCTACAATTTATATGTCTATATTTCATTCTATATAAATTTTACTTAGTGGATAAAAAGTCACTCTGACCTAAAACAGTGTGACTCTTTGCCTCCCTTCAACAATTTGAGAAGTACTTTGACTGTGTAATTTCCCTTTTCTCATTCTAGAACCTATAGTGTTTATATTTTTCCCAGTGGTCCTTACATATTATTTGAAACTATGAAATTTAGAATATTTTAGCACTAGAGTTATATAATTTCACTTTCAGCTGTATTAAAAAATGCGTACAGTTGGCCTCCATAATGGATGTACTCATTGTATGTTACTAAGGCAGCAGAACTGTCTTCTATAAACACTTGGACTTATATATAGTATTTTTGGGGGGAGGATGACAGAATTTAGATTTCTTCCTGTTTTTTTAAAGATGAAATTTTGTCTAATTGTCTATGCTGGTCTTGGATGTCTGGACTCAAATGCGCTTCAGCCTCCTAGACAGCTGGAATCATAGGCAGGCCTGTGCTCTGGCCCCTCTTGGATTTTTGAGGCATCAGCTGTGATATTAGGTCTTGAAATGATGTAATATTCATTGCTTTATGCATTTGAGGTTTTAGTCACTTATTTAATTTTTTGGTGAAAGTAGTGTATAGTTCAGATGACTTAAAATAAGTCAAAAAACTAGATTATAATGTTCCTTAACTTTGACCTGTTAATCTGAAATGAAGGAAAGAATGCAGTTATGGTAGTATATGTCTGTTTTAGCAGGTACATTTGGAAAGGAATAGAAATGTGTTTTCTTGGATGTGTATTTCATTAAAAAGTGTATTATTGACCTAGGGTGATAATAAAGTCTTTAAAATGCAGGCAAGACAGGCACACATGAAGACTTCAGTTTGATTCTCTCAGAATATACCTAAAAACACCCAAGTGTGTTAGGGCACATTTGAAATTCCAGCTCCGAGGAGGCAGAGACAGGCAGACTCTCTGGGGTTTATTGTCGGGCAGGCTGGCATGCAGCCTAGCTGACTCTACAAGTTCCAGGCCAGTGAGAGATTCTGTCTGAATTCAGGAAAAAAAAAGAAATAAAGAGAGAACAGGTGACCATGACATCTCTTGATGGGCAGTGGATGGAAACGCACTTGAAGTGCCTGCCAATCTGACAGCCTGAGTTTGGTCTCTGGACCATGATAGGAGGCGAGGACCAACTGCTGTCTTGTGATCTCCATATAAAGTAAAGACTTTAAAAAACAAAAGGTAGTTTACACTCGAGGAACAGCGACTGGGATTGTCCCCTGGCTTCCATTCACAGTGCACATATGCGCTATCTGCACACACACATGTTGAGCTTTGGCAAGGTGATATAAGCGTATTAAGCAATTTTTTCGTTAGTGATTGCTAATTTGACAGATCAGTGTCAGGTATGTGATCTTGAATGTTGCTGTGAATTAGGTTAGTGTCTTTATCTTAAAGTGAAGCTTTTGTAAGAGTAACATGGGTTATGTATAAAAAAAACCTTAGTACACTTATTCTTTAGATTCTCCATATGTGAGGAGTGTGTTTGCTGTTAATTGGTATATTCATTACTTCTAGGGTGTGTGTGTGTTGGGGGTGGGCACATCTCTTTATGTATTCCTGGCTAGTCTGGAACTCTCTGTATAGACCAGGCTGTCCTGGGACTCGAAGAGATCCACTTGTCTCTGCCTCCTGAGTTAAACGTTTTTATGCTGCTAGATTAAACATCCTGTATAGATATTGTTGGATTTTGGCAGTCTCACTCAATCTCAGGCTTGCTGGAGCTCACTGTAAACCAGGCTGTTTTAGAACTCCATGTCTGAATCAAGTTCTCCTGTCTCTGATTCCTCAGTACTTGGATTACATGGATAAGTCACCATTGCAGATTTTAGGTTGCCTTGTTTCCTTAGTTTTGATTTATTGCGTGTGCATTTTTGTGTGTGTGTGTGTGAATTTTGGCTCTGATATTGTTCTTGGAACTAGCGTCTAAGCACACATGACTAAAATATTCATGTTTGGCTTATATGAGAATCAAATCCTTGTAAGTTATAATAATAAATTTTGTCTCTAACTTAATACTTTAACAGTGGTGAATCTGATGTTTTTTAGGTTTATTATCTAATGTGTTATTAACGATTCAGTCACCAGATTCAGAATTATGTTAGAAATATTTTAGGGACTTGGTTTTAACTCAGTGGTAGAGATTGTGCTTCATATGAATGAGGCCCTGGGCTTACTCCCCAGCACAGATAAAATAGTTTGGAATATAGCATTGATGTTTTAGAGTAGAATGCACCTGTCAGGCCGTTCAGAGTATCATACAGTCAGCACATGGAGGAGATAGGGAAGCTTAAGAATTATGAGACCTCTTCATTTCCTGTGTTTTGAATTAATGTTGTGGTTTCTTATGGCTCAGTGTAAGTGGTAGAGTGGACTTAATGTTCCCATATGGGGAGAGAAACTACATCCTCAGGAGAAAACCCTGACTGTGCACACTCTTAACCTCTCACTGGAAAGTTTGTAAATGTGAACATTGGGTATTTGTAGTTTTATAAACCTGCTGTGAATAAAGCTTAGTGTTCAATTTGTAGTTCAGCTCTCATTTTTGAACTGAACAGAACATTTAGTTCTGGGATCTTGAAATGTTGGTTGAACGTCACAGATAGTCATTTATTAGTCTACTAAATTCATATGGTTAAGTGATAATGCTGTGAAATGGTTGGTATTTTAAAGTCTGTGTGTGTGTGTGCGTGTGCGTGTGCGTGTGCGTGTGCGTGTGTGTGTGTGTGTGTGTGTGTGTGTGTGTGTGTGTGTTGTTGAGACATGGTCACACTGTGTAATTAGGATTAGCCTGGAACACTATGTAAACAAGGCTGGCCTGGAACTCACGGAGACGCACACACCCTCTACCTACTGAGTTCTGGGATTAGAGATGTGTGCTGCCATGCCTGGCATGATGTCTGTTTTTCTTCTTTTTTTTAAGCCTCAAAAATAAAGGAATTGGAGAATTTTGAAATCACATAACCAGTATCAGGGCAGGAATATGAATGCAGGTTTCTGATTTCAGATCTACCATCTCTTGATACTCTTGCCATTTTGCTTTTTCAAATGGCTTGTAGTTTGCAAACTTTCAAAATAAAAAAAAAAAACCCAGATCTTTAATTTTAGTGAGTGTGTGTGTGGTGGATTTGTTACATTGATTGAGATGAGGTCTTTTCTCTTTTAGACTTAGTTACTATCTTATTTTAATAAGTCTTTCCATTGCTTGTGTATGTGCACCATGCATGTGTCTGGTGCTGCAGAATTCAGAGGGTGTTAGATTCCCTGGAGCTGGATTTACACCTGATCCACCACATGGGTGCTGAGAATTGAACCTGTGACCTGCAAGAGCAACAAATGCTCTTAATACCAAGCTGTTTCTCCAGCCCTGAGAAAGGATCTTTTTATACTGTAGATTAGGCTGGCCTAGAACTCATTATGTATGTAGCACAGGATGGCCTTGAATTCATGGCTGTTATTTTTTCTTAAATATAGTTCACTTATCTTTTAATTTGATAAGTGAGGTTAGTCCTTTGCCTGCTTAGTTTTTCTTTACAAAATTGTTTTATTACTCTACCTTGCACTTCTTTATGTAGGAATAGATACACCATATAGGCATTGGTCATTCTTCAGTCTCAATGTATTACCTCTGCCCTGCATTTGGATCTAATACATGATGTTTAGAGTTTAATTTATTATTGTTGCATGAATTCAGTTGCTTTTTGAGATTTCAATTGAAGTCATTTGCAAGTTCGTCTTGACTGTTAGTTATTTGTTGCTGCACATCTCTTTCCCTAAATTGAGAGAGAGACCTTCAGTTTGTACTGCTACCAGGTCCAAACCTTCTTTCTCCCCAGCATTCATTGTAGGCTTCACAAATCTGTCTGTAACTACTACTTTGTTTTTTATTTTGATCTTTTGTTTGTTGTTTTGAGAAAGGGTCTCATTAAGTATTCCTGGCTGGCCTGAAACTTAACTATATAGACCAGGATGGCTTTGAACTTGTAGAGATATGTCTGCCTCTGCCACTCCAGTGCTTGGCTTAAAGACGTGAACCACCATGCCCATATTGTAGGCACCGATTATGTTTGACTCCAGGGTTTATGTTGTATCTGAAATTAAAAATTGTCATGTTAAAATGAGCAATATATTGGTAGTAGTCTATCTGTAAAAGCAGATACGTATGTTTTCATTCTCTTAAAAAATATTGAGGCTTCCTATCTATTGGAAGTGATACTAAACTGTTGCTATCTTGTGGAAAACTTTTATGCACAGAGAAGAGAATGAATGAAAAATACAAATGTCTTAGTATTTTTATTTAGTTTTTATCTCACCTCCTTAATGATTTTTTTTCTTCAAAAAGCCCATTATCTGTTAAATGGAACTGTTTACATTGGTATCACATCAAGTATTGAATGTTTGAGTTTGACTTCTTTACCATCATCTCAAAGTACTTTTATTTGCTATGTTGATGTATTGTTATAGAAATTATTTATATTGAACGCAGAAGACTGCTTATCACATGCCAGAGAATGTTAACATTGTAGTAGAAACAGCCAGCATCCCTAGAATTAGATGTTAGGATTTCTCTAATCTAGGAAGAAGTCTACATGACTAATTCCGTCTTGTGAAAGATGCTACTTAGCCTGAAAGATCTGCTCCATCTGTTAAAACATCTTCAAGTTCAGAGAAACAGCAGAGAAGGAAGCACAGTGTCAGTGTATGGATGTAGTTATGCGCTGCCATTTTATATAAGACAGCTTTGAAGATATTTAGCATAGGATTTCTTCTTTTTTTAAATCCATAGATAGAGCTTTAGCATCCAGACAGCACAATGCTCTCTGAGGGATTTGAGAGACATTTCGGAGGGGGCAAACTGTTCTCTTTTTAGTATTTGTGCTGAATTGTACCCTACAATAATTTGGTTTGTTAAAATTAATATTGGTAATACTTAACAGGCCTTAGAGAACATTTCTGTTCTAAAATGTGTTATTGATTTAGATTTTAATATATCTAATCATTGTAATGCTAAATTGAATTTTTTAAAGATAAACCAATTTAGTGCACACCTTTAATCCAAGCACTTGGGAGCCAGAGGAGGTGGAGCTCTGAGTTTAAGGCCAGCCTGGTCTATGTAGTGAGTTCGAGGACAGTCAGAGCTACATAGTGAAACCCTGCCTCCAAAATAAATAAAGAAACAAATTAATTAATGTATTTTATCTTCCCAATGATTCTTAAGTATATAGCCATATACTTATTTTTAGGACAGTTACTACTAAGCCCTTTGAAATACAAAGTTGGGGAAAGTTCAGCGGAACCTAGAAGAACCTAATATATGTGATTGAAGTCAGTGATTAACAACTTTTGTTTCTTGTATTCATTGCTGTCTCTCAGTAGGTAGGGCTAAGCTACTTTATGTGTATGAGGACTATGACAGTAACATACTGAAAGTGGCCTCATGGCAGGGCCTGGAGAGATGGCTCTATGGTTAAGAGCACTTAGTTTTCTTGCAGAGAACCCAGTCAGATTCCCAGTACCAATGTGGCTTGCAGCTGCTTGTTTTTCCAGTTTTAGGGGATCTTGATGTCCTCTTCTGGTTTCTGTAGGCACTGCATCTTAGCGTACAAACTCACATTTAGACACACATATTTACACACAAACATTTAAAACACTAAATAAACTGTGCAGTGTTGGCACACACCTTTAATACCTGCACTCAGGAGACAGAGTCAGGCGGATCTTTTTGAGTTTGAGGTCAGTTTGTTCTACAGGGTGAATTCCAGGACAGCAGAGCTGTTATACAGAGAAACTCTGTCTCGAAAAACAACAATAAAAAAACCCTAAATAAAGTACACCCCCTCCACTTTTTTCCCCTATGCCTCACACTCAGATTCTTTGATACTAGATTTGGGATGGAAGACCAAGAATTGCTTTAAGATTTGCTCTCTGTGTTCAGTAAGTACCAAAAACAATGTGAAAAGGTACATTTTTATCTTCATTTAGTACTCTTCATTGCAGTACTGGGAATTGAACTTGCCTTTTATATAAGCTAAGCAAGCTTTCTACCAATGAATTATATACCCATTCTTTCTGCTTCCTTCTTTCTCTTTCTCTCTCTCTCTCTCTCTCTCTCTCTCTCTCTCTCTCTATCTATCTATCTCTATCTCTCTCCCTTCCTTCCTTCTTTCCTTTTTTTTTGTTTTTTGTTTTGTGGACAGGGTTTCTGTGTGTAGCCCTGACTATCCTAGAACTCACTTTATAGACCAGGCTGGCCTCGAACTCAGAGATCCACCTGCCTCTGCCTCCCAAGTGCTGGGATTAAAGGTGTGGGACACCACTGGCCAGCAACTCTTTGTCTTTTCTTTTAAGAAATCATCTTTATTAATTTTAAATGTACCTGTCTGGAGTTTCTTTGTCTAAATGAACAGTTGCACACAATCTTATTCTTTTCCTATGTAATAGTGCTAAATATAAAAAAGGGAAACTACATATTATGAATGTTCTGGCAAGATATGGAATGAACCATGTGGAACATTCAGTTAGATATTTTTGCTTAAAATAACTGAACCATGTCCAATTTAGCAGGTCCATGATTGAGCTCCTGATAGAAATTAACCTGCTCTGCGTCTTCCCCATCCAATGATGATGTCATCATTAGTCTTGTCCAGGTTCCCTATAGATAGATATCCTTTAATCTTTTTCCTATAGTTCATCCAGATGGTTAACAAAAGTCTTTTTTTTGGTTCAATTTTCAGAATTTAGCCAGAATCTCACCATATCATACCTCTTTTGTTACTATTTTAATTAAATCACCATTGTATTTTGCCTAGATCATTCATTATCTTTCTAACTGGTTCTAGTAGCCCATTAATTAGTTTCTAGTAGGTAAGTACTTAACTGCCTAACTAGTCTTCCTTACTCATAAAAATGTGTAGTGTCTATAACAATCAGTCATGCCTTCCTATGATTAAAGTCTCCAAAAAGACTTCTAAGCTACTTAATATAGAGGCTTCGTAGTAACCTGAGCAGCTCCACAACTTCTCCATATCTCATTTTGATGTTGTCTTCTATTACTAGTCCATATGTAGTGGTCCTGTTTGCTATTTGAATATGTTTAAATATGGTCTTGCTTTGTAACCCTAACACTTGGGTGTCTATGTTGAATGCTCTTTCCTAAGATTTCTGCATGTCTCCCTCACTTCCTTTAAGTTTGTTGAAATATCAACAGATTTGCCACTTGTGGCTGACTCTGGAAACCTTATCTAAAATTCACCATTTCCCTTCGCAATATTTTCTTTTATCTTACTCTGTTTACTTTGTGCTTTTTTTCACCCTTTGTTTTGTGCACTGGAATTGAATTGCCTCACGAAACAAGTTTGTCTGCTTTGTAGCTGCCACATTCCCAGTGCTGGATACACTACTTAGCAGGCAGTACGTTTTTTGACTTCATAACCAAAAAGAGCCTTAGAAGTTTGTAATATTTATCTTGAATTCTTTGAGATACATTAATAACAAAAACTAACAAACTCAGTGAATTTTGTAATATTCATGAACGAAATCAGAAAACTCAATTACTTTTATATATTGAGTCTTACTAAAGGTGTTTGAATATATAAATATCAAGTGTTAATTAAATAGTAACATAATAAACTCATCCAAAGTTTAAGAAGTAAACTTATCAATAGTACTTAGAATGAAGAGAGATGATTAATGTATTCAGCTAATGTATACACAGTTGTGGCATAGGAAATATATATTTGTTGTTTGTAGTTTCTAATGAAGACTACTGAATACTTGGGATTTATTGAGATAAAATGGTTATAAGAGAGTCTTGTTCTGTGAGAAGATGAACCTTGGTAGGCTTCTAGATGGCTTCAGAATAAGGAATGATCACTGCAAAAACCACACCTTGATTAGAAGTTGAACTCCCATCCTTGCTTCCTAATTCCTGAAGGATGGGAAAGGGGCTGTAGGTAGTTCATCTTCGATAGCCATAGCCTTGACCTGTAAGATGAATTGCTAAACATTCTTATTAATAAAAAACCTGGAGCCAGATATTGGGGTAAAATCTGAGAGATCAGGAAAGCAGAAAGAAGCCAGCCATGTTCTTACCACTTGGAAATCCTCAGCCAAAGAGACCTACTTCCTGTATAACCACGCCTGTATGCCTTTTTGTTCCGGATCTTACTTTCTCTCTCCGCCCAGCTTCATCACTTTCTATCTGTACAGACTTCTATGGTTAATGCTGGGATTAAAGGCAGGAGTGTGTCACCATGCCTGGCTCTGTTCCCCAGTGTGGCCTTGAACTCAGAGATCCAGGGATCTCTGCTTCCCCAATGCTAGGATTAAAGGCGTGTGCTACCATTGCTTGACTTCTATGTTTAATATAGTGGCTGGCTTTTTCCTCTGATCCTCAGATAAGCTTTATTAGGGTGCATAGTACTTTGGGGGACACAGTATATCACCACATTGACCTGTGAGAAAGCTGCTATTAAAAACCCCTAGATGACAGATGGGCTTGGGTAAGCTCCATGTTGAAAAACCAAGTGTATTGAAAGGATGGGCAAAATGGTGGAGGGCATGGAAGTACTCCTGTTCTTTGTATTTCTTTCAGTTGACAGTTACTAGATTGCATTGTTTATAATAAACCATTAACAGTAATTTTCTGAGTTTTGTGAATTGTTCAGTAAATTACTAAACCAGAGAAGGGAGGTGGTTGTGGAAATTCTGATTTTTGTAGCTAATAATTGGTTGCAGAGAAGTTTGAGTAACCCTATACTTCCCTGTGGTGTCTAAAGTGAGGGCAATCCTGTAGGAGTAAGCCCTACCCCTCTTTTGAATTGGAATATCAATTTTTATAAAAGTTTCCTATACACGAAGATTCCATTCTACACCTTTACACTAAAACTGATGATTTTCACAAAACATTTGTACCATTTTAGTCTTTCTACACTAAACTGTGTTAATAGGTATGTGATGAGGACTGAGCTTTTATACAGTGGAGTCTACCCCTAATTCTGGGTAGTTGTTGAAATTAAATTGTTAGAGAGTTAAAGAAGTTATGTCAGAGAACGTAGGATATATTTTGTGGCAGGAGTGGGAACCACCCCAGAATTAAAGATTATTTCTCACATCATAATGTATAATTACACTACATGCTGTAGATATTAAAGAAAAGGGTAGTTAGAGAAATAGCGTACTACTTTTGCTGATAGGTTGACTCAATGGCCAAGCACATAAAGGCAGGCAAGAGTTGTACCTATTGACTAGAAGTCCAGCCAAGACTTTGTTTGGCACTTAAAAATTTTGTGCCATTATTTTATTTTACTCACCTACTTATTTTGCGTGCCCCACCATATGTGTGGAGGTTAGAGGACAGCATTTTGGAGCTGGATCTTTTACAATGTGTGTTCTGAGAATCAGATTGTCAGTCTTGGCAGAAAGTGCCTTACTGTCTGAGCCATCTTGCCAGACTTGCCATCTTTTTGTTTCAAGACCTATTTTCATTCTCTGTGGGTTACAGTTTGAATTATAAGGCACCTATTGATTTGCACCATATGTATAACATGCTACTGGATTATTAGAAGCTACAGAGGATATATATATATATATATATATATATATATATATATATATATCCATTTATATTAGAAAATTTGAGTTTACTTGTTCCTTTTCATTAAATCTAAAAGAATAGCTTGATGTGGTAGCACATGACTGTCATCAACTCTTGGGAAGATGAAGAGAATTGAGAGCCCAAAAGAACAAATACATGTACACATAAAGCTGTCTTTATATATTTTATGTATGTGATATAGTTGAAATCATGTTGTATGTTTCCTGTGTCAGAGCTTTACTAAGAGGAACTGACAACTGTTTTATGCTCAGTGTGAGGGTAAAATTAGGAGGAAATTATATAGCAAGCCCCCAAATTGATTATTTCTCCCTGGTGACTTAGGATACTTTACTTTTTTACTTATTTGCTAGCAAACCAGCTCTAAATGAGATAAGTCCCTTGGATCATTAAACAGTTGTTTTGCTCGCTTGTTTCTTTCTCATTTAACCACTCTAGAATTATTTGCTCCTGTGGAAGATCTCACCAGCTGCAATGACCAGTCAGTCATTTACTATCATACATAAGCAGCATTCAGAGCACTGCTTAATAAATAGTAAGTGCTGTTAGACAAAAGTATTCTGGAATATATAAACTTTGTATACACTTTATTCAATATTTAAAATTTAGACTGTAGCTATGGGTAGTTGCCTGTCCCCACTCACAATCAGGCAGCACTAACTGGAGTAAGTGAATTCCCCCTCAAAAAATGAAAAAGAAAAACAAAAGGACAAGAAGGTAGGAAAGGAATGTGTTGGGAGTGATGAGGAGGGGGGAATGGGAGATGGGTATAATCAAAATCCATTATGTATATGCATGAAATTGTCATATAATAATAAAATTTAATAAAATTTAGAAACACCAGCACTAAAAATGTAAAAAGGAATGAGCAGAGTAGACTATTAAGATTAAGATGATGGTAGCTATGGAAAAACTGAATAATTTGAAGTGATTGAATATGATGATGAAAACAAAGGAGTTGGGTGGGGCAATAAAAAGGGACCAGTCATCTGTCTTATTTATTACCAGGATATGTTGACATTAACTCTTTAATTTATCAACTAGCTACTGTGTGATTTTTGTGGATGATGATTAGAACAGGAAAACTGGATAAAAAAGGGGGGAGCATTAAGTGAAAATAGTACAGATATAAGAGAATACAAAATGAAATGATTAGGAGGAGTACTTAAAGATGTAAGGTGATAAGGAAGGGGAGGAGGGTCTGTGAATATTATATATAAAACATAATGGTAGAGTGCATGCATCTAGGGATGAATCCTCAGTAGTAGTACCAGAAGAGGAAAGAAGGTGACAGACATCTGTAAGGTTGATTTCTACCTCTATTCCTAGCTTACTATGGATAGCTCCTGTACTTTTCTGTTGTGATAAGACACCATGCACGAGGCACTTTACACAAGAAAGTATTTATTTGGGTGTGTAGTTCCAGAGGGGTAAGAGTCTACAATGGCAGAATAGAGGCATAGCAGTTGGAACTAGAAAGCTAACAGCTTATGTCCTGAACCACAAGCAGGAAGCAGAAGAAGGGAAGAAAGCTCTCCCCCAGTGACACACATCCTCTAACAAGCACCACCAACGGGGATCAAACATTCAAGAGCATGAGACTATGGGTGACATCTCATTCAAACCACCATAGCTCCTGTCTGTATAACTGTCTCTCAGAAGGGCTCAATCTAGGATGATCTCATGGTTTAGAAAAAGCAGTTTATCTTGTAGTGACTCTTGAAGTCCTGATAGGCATGTGAACTGGTCGTTGCATTTTGAGATTTTCTTTTGTGCCTCTTCTAGAGTCAGCACACACCTCCAGAGACTTTTACATTGTAGCTGCTAAGGGCAGTTCTAATTCAGTAAATCACCAACCACCAAGGTACCCTCTAAAGCTTTGGCTGCCATCCTGCATCTTGACTGTGGTAGTTGAGTCAGGAGCAAGAGTGAATGACTTAGAGCTTCCCTGTACCCATTGCCACAGCCTACTCAGAAAGATGAACCCCTGGTTGGTTGGTTTGTTTTTGGTTTTTTGACTCTGATTTTTTTTTTTGTTTGTTTTTGTTTCTAAAAGATGATGTCTTGGTATGTTGCCTAGGCTGGTCCTTAACTTCTGGGTAGGAAGGATCAATCCTCTCTTAAACTTCCCAAGCATTAACAGCTTAAGACAGCAAGCATGGGCTTTGAGCTGTCTCATCCATGTCTGTTCTCCTTTGTGTTACACTGTCTCCCAATAACAGAATGTAAGGAATTCTTTGAGAGGTTGAGGAATGAGGTTGCTATCAGAATTCAGTCTAAACCATATGCAAAGGGGAATGGAGGTCCCTTGAATTTATAGATGTTAAGAGAACTCTGGTTCTTCAGGACGTGGCAGTGCCTTTTACTGCTTTCTGTGGTTTCCCCTCTTCCTGAAACTCCCCTGCCTTTTCTTCTGTTCTCTGCTTGGTTGATTGCTGCCGAGTTTTCCTCAGTCTCACATACTTTCCTACATACTTAGTTGAATTAGTGACTTGAAACAGATATTCATAGCTATTTCCTGTGTGTCTTTAAAATATTTAACCAGAGACTTTTTCCTGATTTATCAAATAGAGAATATTTTGCCTAAATGACTGTTAGAAGAATTCGAGGAAATATGTTAAGCATTTACCACAGTGTCTTATATTTTCTTTATTAAATCTGGTTGTGGATACATGAGTGAGCGGGTGGTGGGGGCTTTAGTAGATGGTTCAGAAGTAATGATCAATAACTTAATGGCCCAGTCTTCAAAGAAAGTGTATGCAATTAAAAGAGCTCACAAGAATCTGGTGGTTGTTACATCTTAGCTTCAGCTGGCTCCTAGAATTCTAGATAGAGATGACTTTAGGGACTGTTACTTGGTGATGATTAGCTGATGTATTCTAACTTTAATAAAGGTTTTTGAGGGAAAGTATAAACAAGTGTGTTAGGAAGTACTATACAGGCAGATTTCTGTTTGTGTTATATGTCTTGTCACAAGAGAGTTTGAGAGAAGTTTTTATTATTTTTATAATTAATAAGAAAATGGGAAAATTACCATTGTGCTTTGTAAGTGGTATACTTTAATTCTGTCTTCTGTTTCAGTCAGACCGTCACCACTGTTTTTCATACTCTGTATACTTGAAAAAGATAAATCTTTTCATTGAGAGCCATATAGGTAGAAAAGTAAGTTTTTATTGTGTTTATAACATTTAATAGGCTGATAATCTAACATATCCATATGTTAAAAGCATGCCACCTTTTAAAAATATTTAATTTTATGTGTATGGTTTGTCTTCATGTATGAGGTTTATAAGTTGGGCCCTAACTAATCAGTTTTTCAGGATTAGTGTAAGACAACTGGAATAAGCCAGTAATAAAATAATAAACTAGAATAAGCTAGAAAGCCATATTATTTTCTGATATAAGAAAAAGACATTTTTAATTTTTTAAATGTTTCAATCACGTTTTCACGCTAATAATCTCTACTTTATATAAGGCTAATGATTCTAAATAAAAATGATTACTATGTTATTTTCCAAAAATATAATCATACTAAGATACTTAATCTTTGAAAGGTTTGTACAAAAATTATATTATTTTTAATTCAATCATAGTAGCTCAAAACTTTAGGCATACTTCAAAGTCCCTTTAAAGGCTTTTTTTAAACAACAGAGAAATGAAGGTTCTCCCAACAACGCTAACTGGCAACCGCACTTTGAAAATTACTATAGTGTAGTATTTCTGTATCATGTATCCTGACAAATGTCTAATCAATCTTGCACTGTTTCCAAGTTAATCTCAAATTAATAACATTGAGGAGACACTAAGCAGCTGTTAGTTATTCAGTGGCTCTCCATTCCTCCATCCCATCCAGATTTACTATGTATAAGTTTGAAGACATTACAAGAAATAAAATTAAGTCTCACTTGAGTCTCATTTTTCCTCAGTGGCTCAAGGAAAAGTATGTCCAAACTGTCAATGTTTTCTACAGTACTGTTGTGTGACAAAACTTTCCCTGGGGAGACACAACACAAATGTTTGCTCATCCCAGATAGGGAGCCTCGGACAGACCAAAGTACAGACAGCACCAAAGTCCATCTTCATTGGGGTTACTTACAGAGTGTGGGTATGGAGTTACCATAGGAGCAGAAAGGACTCCAAGACAGCTGCACCACCAAAGCCCACCGCAGCATGGCAGGCAGTTCACAAGGCGGAGAACCTGCACCGCCTGTAGGCAGCTCAGCAGGTTGGAGAGTGTCCTTTCCGGGGGCACCTCACTGCATAGCTCTGGCTGGACTGGAACTCAGTGATCCTCTACTTCCCAAGCGCTAAGGCTATTTTGGTAGACTTTTATCCACAAGGAAATGGCCACTGACATTTAAATTTACTCATTCTCAAGACCATTCATATATTGACTAATTCAGAACTTCTATTAGAAGATATTTGCCATTCTGGTCCTTTGTAATTTATTCTTGTAATATACTTACGAAACTTTGACAGGAGCATATTTAGCTATATGTAGGGAATAATTTGAAAAGTATATGGACTTTAAATTTTATCTTAAATGTAACATCTTAAAAAAAAAAAAGAGCCAGGCATGGTAGAGCATGCCTTTAATCTCAGCATTTAGGATGCAGAGTGAGGTGGATCTCTGTGTTTGAGGTCAGTCTGATCTACTTAGAGGGTTCCAGGACAGTTAGAGCTACACAATACTGACACTTTGTCTACACAAACAAACAACAAACCGAAAAACAGCTAGGTGTAGTGATGCTTGCCTTCATTCTCAGCACTCAGTAAGTCAGAGGAAGGTGGTTCTTTGGAGTTGGAGGCCAGCTTGGTGTACTAGTGCACTTCAGGCCAGCCAAGGCAGCATAGTGAAACCCTGTCTTAGGGGGATGGGGAGTTCAGTCTATTCTGGGCTATATAGTAAGACCATGTCTCAAAACATACAAATATCCACTCCCTGAACCTCCCATAGATTGAGCATACTTAGGATAATTTCCTTATACTTTACTAATGTGTGTTCAATTATTGTTTAAATAGCTATTCAGATTTCCTGAGTTGTAGAGTATGGAATGTTTTTATGTGTTTTGAGCAAAAACAGTTTTTTTAAAAATTTGGTGACAGTCACATTAAAAATTATTATATATGTTGTTTGTGGGCTTATGTGTACCATGTGCTTGCAGGAGCTCATGGAGGCCAGAGTAGGGTATCAGATTCCCTGAAGCCTGAGTTATATAGGTGGTGTGAGCCACCTGATCATAGGTGTTAGGAAGCAAGTCCAAGTCCTCTGCAAGAGCAGTAAGCACTCAAGCACTGAGCTGTCTCACCTGATGTCAGTCTCTTTGATCACAGAAAACAAATCTTAATGTTACTATAACAACACTGCTTTCGAGAAATACAACAAATGTGAATGAGCTGCAGAATGAGTTCCACTGAAGGAAGTAACCTATTAACACGTATTCAGATTGTAAAAACAACTACATTTATTGTTAAAATTGTCTTAAAATTTCATTAGGACATATTGTACTTTTTGTAGTATAAAAGTAAAAATCAGTTTTTACCAAATGGAAAGGTAAAGTTTTTATAATATTCATACTTTGTAAACACAATAAACATAATTTAAGTTAAAATATAAATTGAAGTTCAGAAGTGTTCTTTGAACGTGTGAATTCTCTGATAAGAAAGAATTAGACTTTGCTGTAATTTATTACAAAGCCGAGTGTGCTCTGTTACTTATGTAAAATAGTGGTCTTTGTTTAGCTTCTTAGAGTGCTGGGAGAATTGTGTAGTTCCATTGATTGGTTCCATGCAATGGAAATCTGACCTTTAGCAGATGTTTGAGAAATTGCCAGCACAGCATGATCAACCAGCTAGACAGTTTCTCCTTGTTTTTTGACAGGCCTTTTATGGTTTAGTAACATGCCAAAAAAATGTTCCAACTCTTTTTCATAATATCTAAAGCTTTGTAAAATATTAACAATATGCTGTAAGATATAGATAAAATGAAACAGCCCCACATAATAGATTAAATCCACTAACTTAAGAAACCATTGTTCAGAATCTACAAAAATACTGTTGAGTGAATAATATTTTGAGATGTTGTGGACTGTGAAATTGTTAGGGTTACATGTATATGTTACATTTACCTTGCACAATGTAGACATTATTTCATGTTTTTCACATTTTAGTGTTAGTTTTAGGTACCTTCATTAGTTGAGCCTTTTAAAAATAGTAACGTTTTGATGGGGATTGATTTTTTTTTTTTCTATAGAGCAGATATTCTGTCTAGAACTTGAATCCACATTAAAACTTGTTCTCTGAAAGACAGCGTTTTTAAGGCCAAGTAATAGGTTCAGCTGTGTAGTTGTGTGAGCTCAGCAAGAACACTGTAAGCTCTGTGTGCTTTTACTCTATCCACTGAGTGCACAGGAAGGGAGAGGAGGAGTGCTTGAACATTTGAGAGCTAAGTGATGAATGGACAGGCCCAGCACTTGCCAAACTGCATCTTTTCCTGCAGGTGTTGGTTTTCCATAGAGCATTGCAATTGCTTTTCATTGTGTTAGATACGGCAACATTTGAGGAATATAGTCTTGTATGTTTTGTTGTATGGGTTTATAGCCATTTTTGTGTCTTTAGGCTTATATACTGAAGTAATTCTTCCAGAGTTTTATAATTTGCAGTGTTGGTATACATATGCATATCACCTTTCAGCACTAAATACTTAAAGACATATTCAATATCAGGAATTACAAGAATATGCTAACTAAAATGGAAAATATTGAACATTATAATACATTTTTGCTAAATAGGCATCAAATAAAAGCTGATAACATGTTGTTTACAAGTGAAAATGAGTATTATATGTTAGATAAATTAAACATAATTACTGTGCTAGTAATTATCTAATTATTAATCTTTTATATTCGTGTTTACGAAAGTTTCATGTAACATTTATGAGGGAGGTTATGTGATTTAGGAAACTTATTTAAAAACATGAATAGGTTTAATTCCCAATACAACAGTACAAATAAAAAGTAGATAATGATACCAGAATTGATGTAAATTGTTTTTTTAAAGTATAATATGTTTAATAGGAAGGCTAGTTTTTTTCTCAAGGTTTTTATTATCTACCAGAGGCTGTTGTTTTGGTTTTGCATTTTTGTTGACATTAAGTTATTCTCTGAAAAACATTCATTCTGAAGTAGTTTTTTGAATTTGAGTACTAATTGTTTTACCTTTTGATTACAAGTATTTGTGATGTTGTAGTTATTCTTTTTGTTCAACTTGTTGCTTGACATTTTTACTGTTTTGTCATTGTAATTTGAAACAGCCATGATAGCAAGATAACCTATATAGGACAATTTATAGATTCATTTTTTTCCCCCCTTCAAGACGGGGTTTCTCCTTGTAGGCATGGCTGTCCTGGAACCTGGAAAACTCTCTGTAGACCAGGATGGACTTAAATTCAGAGATCCACCTACCTTTGCCTCCCAAGTTTTAGAATTAAAAGCATGTACCACCAGGCTCAACAGAGATCCCCCCCCCCCCCCCCAGGGTTTCTCTGTGTAGTTTTGGTGCCTGTCCTAGATCTTGCTCTGTAGACCAGGCTGGCCTCGAACTTGCAGAGATCCTTTTGCCTCTGCCTCCTGAGTGTTGGGATTAAAGGTGTGCGCCACCGCCGCCCAGCCTCGACAGATTTTGAAAGTAAAAAGTAGAAAATGTAAGTATTCATTAAAGAATTTAAAGATAAAAATACGGAATTACAAACATTTTCATGTATCCTTGCAATGGATCACTACTAAGCTATTAAAATGGTTAATTGTAGGGCTGGAGATGACTCAATGGTTTGTTAAGAGCACTGGCTGTCCCTGGAGAGGACCCAGATTTGGTTCCTAGCACCTACCTGCATGGCAGCTCACAGCTGTATATAACTCCAGTTCTAGGAGATCTGCTGGCCTCTTCTGGCCTCTTTGAGTACCAGGCACACGTGTGATGCAATACATACATGCAGGTATAACACCATGGAGATAAAATGAAAAGAATCTTTTTAAATATAAAATAAAATGGTTAGTTGATACAATGGTCATAATGTTTGTAGCATCTAATAGATGCCCTATGAGAAGAAATAGAGCTATTTGAAATTTCCCAAGCCCTAACAATTAGGTGAAAGACACACAACACAAACAGCATTATTATGAACAGGCAGTATTTAAAGAGGTAATTTGTCATATCTTGTTAATACGATAGGATTTCAACAAATTGAGTTTACGGTGTGATTGACTTTTCTTGTTTGCTTGTTTGTTTTCCTTCTTTCTCCCCCCACCCCTTTTTTTTGAGTTGGTTTACTGTGTTGTTAAAGCTGGCCTTGAGCTTCCTGCTCCAGCCCTAAGAAGGTAGAGAATCACAGATGTGTATCACTGTAACTGGCAGTCAACTTGATCTTTATGATTGCTTTTATGAACTTTTATGTCCTGGAATTTGACTTAGGATTTATGGGATATGGAATTCTAGATTGGGGATTAAAAATGAAATTTCCAAAACTATTACCTTCTAGAATTTGATGCTGCTTTTGAAATGTTAGATGGCAAAAATGCCAACATGCTTTCCTGCACCTCCCTAATTCCCCTCTTCCTTTCTTTTCCTCCTCTTCCCTCCCCACTTTCTTCCTTCTCTGAGATATAGCTCAGTGTCAGAACACTTGCCTAAAATTCAAGGCTCTGGGGTCAACCTTCAGGCAAGCACGTTTGCAGTTTTTTTTTCTGTCCACAATTAAGTTTCTAGACCAACATTGATTTTTTTCATATATTGTACTTAACTCTCAAGAATTGCTTTTCAGTGTGCACATTTCTGACTTTTAGTTCTGGAAAGTATTTATTGAATTTGTTCTATGACAACACGCCCCCCCCCCCCCCCATGCCCTTTTCTGAAACTTGTATTGGTTAGTGAACCATACTGAACCATTTAAACTAAATTGTTTTTTTTTTTTCCTCCTAGGTTTTTGTTGTTTGTTTTAGTTACACAGTTTTCAGTTTCCTTTTCTAAAGCTGTTCCTTTTTTCATAATTTCTATCATAATTTAATTTAAAGTCTGTTTTAGTTCATTTTTGATAGTGACTCTTTTCTGTTGTTTTATTTTTTTCTGATCTCACTGACAGTATTGGGTGTTTCTCTTAAAATCTGTTTGATCCAGTCACTCTTTTCTCTATGCTTTCTTCCATGAAATACCTGGTAGTTTTGACTAATTACATTTAGCAGCAAAAAGCACATCATGAGCTACGAGAATGTTGGAAATGATTAGATTATAGTCCTCATCTATTTAGAAGTCAGGCCATTTTCTTGGGAGTTATAGCTGATATCTGTAGTGGCGATTTGTTTTTGTTTTTGTTTTTGTTTGTTTGTTTTTTAATCTTTAAAACACTTCAGATTTCTTAGAGAAATCTACTTTTGTCTTGACAAAAGACTTGGAAATAAGCTGGGCAATGGCGGCACACTCCTTTAATCCTGGCATAGGCAGAGGCAAGTGGATCTCTGTGAATTCAAGGGCAGCTTGGTCTACAAAGTGAGTTCCAAGACAGCCAGGGCTACACAGAGAAACTCTGTCATAAACCCCCCTCCCCAACCTCCCACAAAGACTTGGAAATAGGATTTTGGACCAAAACAAAAGATTTATTTTAATTTTATGCATATGAGTGTTTGCGTAACATATGAATGCAGTGCCTGGTCTACCTCCACCCCCCATTTTGAAAGTTGTAGCCATTTATAAAAGACTGGACATGGAAACAGATGCTAATCCTGGATAGATTGCAGTTTTGAAACTTGTCTAACCCTCCTTTTCAAGAATTATTTTTCCCCAACTTCTTTACTGTTATCCCTATTCTAGAGACCCACTGATAAACTTCTCTAGGGAATAAATCTCTGATAGCAGGATAAGAGTATTAGTCTAGGATGGAAAGACACTGCTTAAACACTGTTGCTTACATAAACTGTAGTCAGTTTTTATATTAGCTATACTTTACCGCAAAGAGTTTTATAACTTTGGGGGGGCATCTCTGTGGTAGATTGTTTATTGGAATTCTTCAATTCTGGGCTTAACTTAACTTCCTTTATTTTACTAAACTACCACTGCCATTGCTATGATTCTACTATGTAGTTATATATATTTATTCATATATTGTATTATATATTTATTATTAATGACTATTAGTATATATCCTATATAATTCCAATATAATATGACTCTAATATCACTCCATTCTGTTCTTTTATCCAGTCTAATTTTTTCACGGAATCTTTATGATCCATCATGTTATATTCACTTCACAGTTTGTTGTGTATCTAAGAATAAGGATAGGACTCTGTGGGATACATTGGAAGGCATTGTGCTTTGCGTTAGTTTTGGTTAAGACTGTTACAGAGGTTTATCCAGCTGTGTGCTGTATTACTAATATGCTTACACCTAGACATTTTACTCCTAAATATATTTTACTCTTTTAATATTTTGTAGATACTAGTTACCTTAATCATCTAAAACAAAGGATTTTAATTGATAATGAAAGTATAACATTGATCCTAGTAAGATAAAATTAGCTCAATATAAACCCTTTCCAAAAGATTTATTTTTTGTGTGTGCACCTGCTTTTCTCTGTGTCTGTCTAGATTCTAGATTCAGTGGTCCTCAACCTTCCTAATGCTGTGGCCTTTCAGTAAAGTTCCTCATGTTGTGGTGACCCCAACCATAAAATTACTTCATCACTAACTGTAATTTTGCTACTGTTAGGATTTGTAATGTAAATATCTGATGCACAATCCCCAAGTGGGCCATGACTCACAGGTTGAAAACGGACTCTAGAAGATGGCATTGGATTCCCTGGAGCTGTGACCTGCCTGATGTGGGTACTCTGAACTGAGCTAGGAACCTCTGCAAGAGCACTAGACACTAACCAGTGAGCCATCTCCTAAGTACTAATGTAATGCCTTAAAAAACAATTTCAAGCTGCCTTGGAAATAATTAAAAAGAAAAGATTTACTTTAATTTTTATGTGTATGAATTTTTTTTTCTGCATCTGTGTCTGTTCACCATGTACATTCAGTGCCAGAAAAGGGCATCAAATCCCGTGGAATTAGAGTTCCAGGCAGTTGCAAGCTACCATATGGGTGCTGAGAACCAAACCTGGGTCCTCTGTAAGAGCAATAAATGCTCTTAACTGCTGAGTCTTTTACAGTCCTGAGTTTTTGGATGTCTGATGTGGTTTGATGGTCATAGGTTGTTATAAGCCCTTCAAACTTGATAGTTCTCTCTCTCTCTCTCTCTCTCTCTCTCTCTCTCTCTCTCTCTCTCTCTCTCACACACACACACACACACACACACACACACACACACACACACTTTCTAAAACCCATTTTGTCTTTGTTTCTAAAAACCAGGTCATATTAGAATTGTTTAATTCCTGTATCAATTGAAACATTAGAAGTACCTAATTCAGGCTTGTGATTATTTTGCCTCTGTAGACAAACACTAATTGAAAAAGTGGCTAGGTATTCTCTTACTGTCTTCTTTTCTCATTTTGAATTCATTTACTTTTTAACTATGTTTCTTCTACCTTTTCCAGTTTTCTACTCAATTCTCCTTGGTGGAGAAGATGGATGCAAAGCAGGCGGTGTGAGTAGTTATTTATTCTCTCTGCATCTGTTAATACTACATCATCTTCCCTCATGGTGATAGTCTTGTTTCTCTTTAATTCATCCTCTTTGATTTATTCAGTGAACGGGTGTATTTGGTTTCTTTTCTTTGATGAAATTGAATTGATTCAAATAAACTAGAATATTTATGTTAGTTTGTAAGCATTGTTATTTATGTTTTCTTCCTTCCATTTTTTTAGTATATGTAATTTTAAAATCTGATATCAGAGGGGGCTGGAGAGATGGCTCAGTGGTTAAGAGCACTGATTGCTCTTCCAGAGGACCTGGGTTCAATTCCCAGCACTCACATGGCAGTTCACAACTGTCTGTAATTCCAGTTCCAGGGGATCGGACACCCATGGCAAAATACCAATGCACATAAAATTTAAAAAATAAAATAAAATAAAAAGACTAGCTTAAAAAAAATCTGATACCAGAAGACTGTACCTTCATTTATTGTAAAGTCTTAGGGATTGAACCCAGGGACTTGAGCATGCCAGGCAGATGTTCTACAAGTGTGCCATATTCCCACCCATGTGCCAACATGTTTTTATTCACCCACTCATCCCTTCATTTTTTTCAGTTCCCTGGCCATTATAAAAATTACTTACAGAGATGAGGCCCTGTATAGTCCAGTGGTGACACGACTTTTACTGTAGAGTTCATACTTCCATAGGGAATTATTCTCCCACTTGTTATTAGGATTATTTACATCTGTATAATTGAAGCATAATTTTTGCATTTTGGTTTCTTAAACATTAATGTCTAATGTTTCCTTTTGAACTTAATCTGTGGCATTATAAAAGTTGATTTCAGCTTGAGTTTTGGCTCTACCATATATTAATTATGTAATACTATTGGACAAATTGCATAACCCTTCTGGTTCTTAGCCTCCAGTTCTGGTACTCAGGCAGAGGAGGTAGATCCCTGTTAGTTTGAGGCGCATCTGGTCTACATATCAAGTCCCAGGCAGCCAGGGCCACATAGTGACACCTTGTTTTACCTCTCCCAATTTTGTTTTTATTTAAATGTGGCTTATGTACCAAGTGGTATATTATAAAGGTATAATTGTAAATAAAGACTATTATGCTATGATGGTTAATACATTGTTAAGTAAAATATGGTGCAGCAAGTAGGTAAGGTACACTCTGTCTAAATAGATCAGTGTGTGCTTGTGCTATAAACTTTTTTAAAAGAGATTTGTCATTTAATAACATACCCAAAGCTCATAGTTATCCTTCCCCTAAAATCAAAATATGGCGTGGAAGCATGCTAGGGCAAGCCTTTTAATCTCAGCACTTAGGTAAGAGGTAGGCAAAGCTCTGTGAGTTCCAGGGAGACATAGTGGTCTGCGTAAAAATTTTAGGCCAGCCAGGGGATATAAACTGAGACACTGTCTCAACAACGAGAACTCACTTGTTATTCTGTATTCTAAGAAGTTGAGATATCAAGTCTATTTCAGAAACTCAGGAAAAGAAAAAATCAAGGATTCATCTTTTTTATACAGCTTTATGGAAGCGAAGCATTTGAAAAGGGGAATTTTCACTTAGACATAGTTCATATAGTAGATGATGAAGGAATGATACACTTAGAATATTGCCATTTTGTAGATTTGAGGGAAGTATTATATTGAGATAGTAATTATCATTGGCACAAATACATCATATATATTCAGATAATACATGTCTTTTTTTAAGAGGTGTGTTGATAGAAGATCTTGCTGTATAGCCAGGGTGGTCTTGCCATCTACCTGCCTCACCCTTCCATGTGCTAAGACTTTAGGAACTACATGTGTGTGCCACTGTGACAAACTTGTGTATTAATATACAGTGCTTTTTATTTGGTTTTTTTCCTCTTATTAATCCTGAATTTGAGTAAGACTACATTGAACAATTACAGGAATTACAAGGACAGAGACACACAATTAAACAAAGCAAATTGAATAGTCAGCAAAATGCAGATCAATGAAGACTATATGGAGCTAATGACTTGATTTCTTTAATAATATAATCACAGCAGGAAAATGTTAGGTGGAAACCTTTCAACAAAGCTAATTTGAGAGGCATGTCAACTAGTTGGAATTTGTGGACCTTTGAACAAATGAAAAGAATGTACACAAAATATCCATCCTTGGAAAAGTAAATGCTGACTTATTGTAAGCAGATTTTAGAAGATTAATTGGTCATGAGTCTGAAGTTGTTAAAATAGCTGGGCATGGTGGCCCACACCTTTAATCCCAAGCAGAGGCATGCAAATTTCTGAATTTCAGGTCAACCCTGGGCTACAAAATGAGTTCCAGGACAGCCTGGGCTACACAGAGAAACCTTGCCCTGAAAAACCAGCCAACCAACCAATCAACCAACCAAACAAAACAAATACATAAATATAAAGAAATCACAGAGAAAACCTACGCTGAAAAACCCAGTAAGTAGTTAGACAAGTATAAAGAAATAAATCATAGAGAAACCCTGCCTTGAAAAACCAAATAAATAAATAGACCAATATAATTAAATGAAAGAAACTGTTGAAGCTGACAATGAGTATATTATGTTACTCTTTCTGTACTAAAAGGTTAAAATTTTTTAAAAAATATTTTGTACATTGCTTTTTATTTATTTTTTTCAACCTTTAATTTAGTATACTGAATGACTAAAGACAGCTTTTTATTTTTTTAAGTGAAGAACTAGTTTATAGTTTATTCTGGTGAAAAACCATAGATTAAATGAGATTAATAAATAATAATGATTCTTGTTTACAGATTTAGTGGTTATTTTTTAAATTGAAGTATTGCAATTTGCCCTGAATGAAAGTTCAAAATTCCTGTTCTCAGGGCTTATTATTTTTAATAGGATGAAAAATTTAGTTCCTGAATTCTGTTTTTCTGTAAAATTCTTCATAACCTGAAAATATACATTTCTGTGAAAGTTAACAGTAGTATGTACTCCAGTTTGTTACTGTCTCTCCCCACCCTCACCTTAGGTATAGTGCAGGACAGATAAGACTGTGTGCCAGGGCCCCTGTATCTTTTGTGGAAAGGTGCCATTGTAACTGAGCGTGGCACCTCGTGTCGGTAAGTCCAGCACTCAGGAACCTGAGTCAGGAGATTCTGGGAAATTCAAGTCCAGACTGAGCTACCTTGTTAAGTACAAGCATGCCAAGGTGAAGTAGCAAGATTTTGTCTCCAGGGTGGAGGTGGGGGTGTGGTGGGGGAAGTGTCATTAGTTTCTCTGAGGAGTTGGGCTGTTTTCTGAGATTTCATTGTAAACAAAAAAACTTTGAACTTGAAAAAAATAGATTTGTATCTGAAACTCCTGGAACACTAGATTTATTGTCATTTACTTTTGGATCCCTTGCTGCTGTTCCTTGTCTTCCCCTAACTCACAGTATTCCCAGTCATAGTTCATCTCTGAGCACCTGCACATGTCCACTCCTTCTTGTGGAGGTTGTCACTGTGGCACTTCTCCAGTAGCTGAGCTCCTACAGGCTTGAGGGCCGTGGCTCTCCTTCACTAAAGCATCTGTTCAAATTTTTACCGGTGTTTCTGTGCTTCCTTTTCTTTTGAGAGATTTGAAAGTTTTTGTTTCAAGATACAAATATTTTGTCAACTAAACTATCTGTAATTTTTTTCTAGTTTGTGACTTTTTATTTTGTTAGCACTGACTTCACAGAGCAAAAATTAATTTTGATAACTTTTTCTTATTTATTATTATTATTTCCAAGAATCATTTTGCTACCCAAAGGCCACAAGATTTTGGCTTTAATTTTTTTTACTTTATATCCTTAAGTCTCACCAATTTGAGTCTATAGGATGTGAAGTATGGATTGAAATTAAATATTGTTTTGGGGGGGCGGATATGGGTGTCCAGTTATCTCTGCACTGTTTGTTGAGGAGACTTATCCGTTCTCCTTTGAGATGACATGACACTTTTATCAAAGACCAATTCTCATTTCTTACAGATTTATTTTGTGGCATTCTTTTATTGGTTTTGTCTTCTATCTTTTTGGCAATACTCTTGGATACAACAGCTTTGTTTTCAGTCTCATTTATTGTGTGTGTGTGTGTGTGTGTGTGTGTGTGTGTGTGTGTGTGTGTGAGAGTGTGTGTGTGTGTGAGAGAGAGTGTGTGTGTGTGTGTGTGTGCGCGCGCGCGTGTGCGCGCGTGCATGTGTACGCATTGGGCAGCATGTAATCCGATGTCAGAGGGCAATTTCTGCAGTTGATTCCCTCCTTTCACTTTTATGTGGGTTCCAGGTATTGAACTGAGAATGCCAGGCTTGCCTGGGAAGCACCTTTATCCATTGGCCATCTTGCAATCCAGTATTCAGCTTTAAGTCAGGTAGTTTTAGAAATCCAGTTTCTTTTTTGAAATAGTTTTGGCTCTTCTATTTCTTTGCACTATCCTGTGTATATTTTAGAATCTACATAAAGAAAATACTGTTGGGATTGTTATTGGAATTATACTGAATCTATGAATCAGTTTGGGGAGAATTGATTTTTTTTTTTTTTTTCGTTTTTTTGAGACTGGGTTTCTCTGTGTAGCTTTGCGCCTTTCCTGGAACTCACTTGGTAGTCCAGGCTGGCCTCGAACTCACAGAGATCCGCCTGGCTCTGCCTCCCAAGTGCTGGGATTAAAGGCGTGCGCCACCACCGCCCGGCTGGGGAGAATTGATTTTGGTAACAAAACTGAAACCTTGAATTCATGAATGTAGTAGTTTGATTTATTCAGCTGAGCCTTGAGGTTTTTCCCATTATCATTTTGTAGTTTTCACCATACATGGTGTAAACATTTTTGTTAGCTGACTCCTTTGTTTTCTACTTACTTTTATGTACTTGTATTCCTTTTCTCATTGCTGCGATCAGATGCTTGACAAAAGCAGCTGTAAAGGAAGGATGGGTGTATTCTGCCTCACAGTACAGTCCACCATGGAGAGAGAAGGCAGAGCAGCAGGAGAGTGAGGTGGCAGGTCACACTGCATCCTCAGTCAGGAAGCAGAGAGACAGGAATGGTGCTGTCTACATTTAGTGAGGGTCTTTCCACTTCAGTGATCCTAATCTGGAAACTCCTTAGCAGTTAGGTCAAGAGTTGTCTCCTAGCCTGTCAAGTTGGCAGTCAGTATTAGTCTCACAAGACAGCTTAGTGTTTGAAACAGGGCCTGGAATATACCCAGTTAAATAGGCTATTCCAGCACAGCCTTAAGAAATCAACACCTTTCTCAGAGGGTTAGCTTCTGCTGCAAATGGTCACTTGTTCAAATGTCTGGTGTCTGTTAGTCTGGCCTACTGGCTCACCCAGCTGCAAAGCGTTCTTACATGTATGTTAATGATTGACTTCTGTTAGGGTTTATAGGTATGTCTAATCAGTACTTACAAACCAGTAGTTATAGATTGATTAATGTTTTAAGTGGAGGGTATTTATGTATTTTCCTTCTACTTTAAATTAGTTCATACTTTTATACTTCATAATAGCCTAAAGATTCCTTGATCAACATAAAAATATTTTTTTAATTGCATTATTTTATGGCCGTGGATGTTTTGCCTGCCTGTATTTCTATGCTCCACTTGTGCACAGGAGTCTTGTGCTTGGTCCCCATGGAGTACAGGGGAAGGTGTCTGATCCCTGGAACTGGAGTTGCAGACAGTTGTGTGCTAACATGTGGATTTTGGGAATCAAACCTGGGTCCTCTGTAAGAGCAGCAAATGCTTTTTAACTGCTGAGCCATCTCTCCAGCCCACATGGTCAGTTAAAAACAGACTACCAGAATGGAATAACTTTCTTGTTGTTGTTTTTTAATTTACTATCATCATCTTCCAAGCTATTAAGTGTATTCTATTAGTTGTGAATTTTGTGTAAGGCTTTCTCTACTCGTCTAAGAGAAATGCATGTTAACTGAGAGTGAAAAAAATTCAGTCATCTTGTCTTTTGGAGCACTACATCATCTGAAATTTTGGGTTATGGTACTAGCATACATACTATCTCAAAAAAGTAAATTCATAGCCGGGCAGTGGTGGCACATGCCTTTAATCCCAGTACTCAGGAGGCAGAGGCAGGCAGATCTCTGAGTTCGAGGCCAGCCTGGTCTACAGAGTGAGTTCCAGGACAGGCTCCAAAGCTACACAGAGAAACCCTGCCTCAAACATCCTCCCCTCCTCCCAAATAATAAATTCGTACTAAATTGAGCACTGATTCTGAAGTGGATTTTAAAAGTATTTTCAGAAAAAAACCTGAAATTCCAAAAATCTTATTTATTAAAAGTTGAACTTCTTATCCTTGTTAAATATGTTAACTTAAAAAAAATGTGTTGAGCCAGACATGGTGGTGCATGCCTTTAACCCCAACCAACACTCAGGAGAATAGCCTGGTCTATGTAGCAAGTGGCAGCTAAGTCAACACAGTAGGCCTTTATCTTTCTTTTTTCTTTTTTCTTTTTTTTTAACTTATTGTAAGATTGCCATGTTATTTGTCATTTCTTCTCCTATGTTTCACTCAAGGTAAATAAAGGTGATTTTAAGGGATTGGAGAGATGGCTCAGAGGTTATGAGCACTTGGCTGCTCTTCCAGAGGTCCTGAGTTCAATTTCCAGCAACTGTATGGTGGCTCACAACCATCTATAATGAAATCTGGTGCCCTTTCCTGGTGTGCAGACACACATGCAGGCAGAACACTGTGTAAATAATAAATAAATGTGTTCTCTGAGATTGATGGCTTGAATGTTGTTGTTGGGTTGTTGTTGCTCTTTGTTGTTTTGGGGGCCCGCTACCCAGCTCCCAAATAAGTCATACTCAGAGTCTTATTCTTACTTATGAATGCCTAGTCTTAGCTTGATTTATTTCTTGCCAGCTTTTCTTAAATTATCCCGTCTACATTTGGCCTCTGGGCTTTTTCCTTTTCTTACTTCTCTAATCTTACTGTCACTCTTACTTCATGGCTGGCTGGGTGGCTGGTCCCTGGTGTCCTAGTCCTTCTCTCCTCCCAGATTTCTCCTTCTCTGTATTCTCTCTGCCTGCCAACCCTGCCTATCCTTTCTCCTGCCTTGCTATTGCCTTTCAATTTTTTATTAGACCAATCAGGTGGTTTAGACAGGCAGAGTAATATCACAGCTTCACAGAGTTAAAAAAATGCAACATAAACAAAAGTGATAAACCTTAAAATAATATTCCACAACACGTGGAGGTTACAGATATCATTTGGATTCATTTGAGCCTCAGTTCTTTTGATGTTTTGCTTGAGTTAAAAAAAAAAAAAAGCAAAAGTTCAGATGTTGAGATGCCAATTATCCTGTTCTGCATGCATCTGTCCTGTTTTTTCCTTTTGCGGTGCTAGAGATCAGGTTCTTGTCCATGCTAAACAAATGTTCATGACTAAGCTACCTCCCTAGCTTGATTTGAATTTGGAGGATCCATTCATAGCAGACACTTTTAATTTCTTGTTACAAAACTATTTATGCAGACCAATACAGAGATGAATCTTGTAGCAAAACTATTTCATTGCCTTCTATATTATTTCTTTATAGAATATTTCTTCTTGGTATTCCAGTAGCAAATCAGAGAAAGCTTTACGGATAAATGCAATGGTGGTGGTGATGATGTAGTACAATGAAACTGCTTGTAAAGAGAGTAGATGAAAGTTAGATGTTTGTTACTTAACATTTCATGACTGACTTGGCTTCCTCCGGTGCCTGTTTTATAAGAAAGAACATGGATATGATGATTATAAACTTGCATATGTTTATTGAGGAATGTTAGTTGATGTAATCTAGCATGTTTATGTATCACTGTTGTCTATTTACTTATTGAGATAAAGGTCTCATTATATATTCCTGACTGACTTGGAACTCTATGTAGACCAGGTTGGCCCTTAACTCACAAAGATCTACTTGCCTCTTCCTCCCAGTACTAGGCTTAAGGCATGCTCCATGGTACTAGGCATCTTTATTTTTAGTATGAAGTAGTATTTGTGGTTAAGCAACATTAGGATGCGGTTGCTGTTTGGTTTTGAATAAGCCACAAGACAGATTTCTCAAAGTTATGCAGTTCTTTTTCATTCAATATAAATAAAACAATAGGAGGTCTCTATTATACCAAGTAGGTATAATCAGCTTGCAGTTATTTACACTGAGTTAGCAATCACTAAATTTATTAGGGTGGGTTGCTCATGCCTGTAATCCCAGAATCTGGGAGGCTGAGGAGGGGGATTACTATGAGTTTCAAGGCCAGTGAGGATTAAATTATGAGACCTTGTCTCCAAAAATACCAAAAAGAGTGTTAAAGTAGAATGTAGTCATCTCAGTTACCAAGGGACCAATTCTTAGAATTCATTGTTCTAATATCTCAAGATGTATTTATAATGTTTATTATGAAATAATTTCAAATCATTTTATCTTTAATCTTGTAATCACATTAATAGTCATGGTTGTTCAAACACCTCCCCCAAACCAAGTTTTTCTGAATTCCTAGCATCATAGTGAGTAGTTTTCATTCAGTTGCAAATGTTGATATAGAATGGAATCTTCTTTTTCGTTTCTTAGATAATCATGAGCACAATGATGAATCAACAGAAAGAGCAGCGATATTTAAGCATATACATACTTTTTTCTTCTAATTTAGTCACTTATGTTGTGATATTTTACACAGAAAGTTTAGTGGCTGCTTTCGTTTGCAGGTGAATAATCTAGGCATTAGAAATTAAAACAAAGAAACCAAAAAGAAAATACAGTTTTTTGTTCCAAAGGGTTTTGTAGTATAGGTAGGGAGACAAAAACAGCAATATCAGTGAACAGAAAAAAAAAAAAATCCATCAAGCAAATGGAATGACCTAATAGCTCTCCAGCTTGAGCTGCCCTGTTTCAGAATATAGAATGTAGAGATCATTGTATGTGCCCCAACGATCTGCTGGGGCTTTGTTGTTGCTTTCTCATGAAAGAGTATTAAATTTTTCCAGATGTGTTTTCTGTACCATTAAAAATATTATTTTTCCTTACTCTATTAATGTGGTTTATTATGTTGATTGACTTGCGTATTAGCCATTTTCTACTAACTTTTGTGAGTAATGCTTTATGCCAAATTCAGTTTATATGTTGTTTGTGGTTGGGTACCTCCGAGATAGGAGGAGTTATGACAAAGACCATATGATTTGCAAAGCCTAATACATTTTCTATTTACCTTTTCTTTCTTTTTTTTTTAATGATGAGGTTTCAGACCTTTTGTATCATATAATCATATAATACTCCGTACTACTGAACTGCACCTCTAGCTGCCTGTTTACTTTGGAAAATACTTCCCAACATTACAGTGATCAGTTTACACATAGTTTTTTAGTGTGTATTTCAGATATGCTGACTAATATGTGCTGATCAGCTGTTTTTGAATTACTTTTTTTTTTTTGGAGCTGAGGACCGAACCCAGGTCCTTGTACTTGCTAGGCAAGTGCTCTACCACTGAGCTAAATCCCCAACCCCTTGAATTACTTTTCTTACCATGTAGTCCTTTATGATTTATTTCCTTGTCATAGAAATAAGAGTGTAGCTTGAGTTTTCCTGCCTGGCCCACAGTCAGGGCAAATCTCTCTCACCTGCCAGTCCCATAGCTGCTCAGACCCGACCAAGTAAACACAGAGACTTATATTGATTACAAACTGTATGGCCGTGGCAGGCTTCTTGCTAACTGTTCTTACAGCTTAAATTAATCCATTTCTATAAATTTATACCTTGTCACATGGCTCGTGACTTACCAGCATCTTCACATGCTCTTTCTCATCATGGCGGCTGACAGTGTCTCTCTGACTCAGCCTTCCACTTCCCAGCTTTATTCTCTTCTTTGTCCCGCCTATATTTCCTGCCTAGCCAATGGCCAATCAGTGATTTATTTATTGACCAATCAGCAACACACTTGACATACAGACCATCCCACAGCACTTCCCTCCCCCCCTTTTTTTTTTCAAAAAGGAAGGTTTTAACCTTAACAAAGTAAGATTACATATAATTTGGGAATTTGGGCGTAGCTTTTCTTACTACTTCCTGCTGGAGGGGACACAGAAAATTTTAGGATTATGGAATAGTCCATGAGGCTGTATTGTCTGAGCCAGTTGCCTTCAAACCATTCTGGATGTTGGATCATCTGGGTCATGGTGTCATCGGAGACCTTTCAGGGGGTCTTGGCTGGTCAAACCTGATGTATCTTAATCTGGAACAAATCCATAGCCTTTGGCTTTCTGTGGGAACAAAAGCAGAGTCTCTTTTCCAAAGCAACATATCCTTATATCCAAATTTTGAAGTCAAGGTACCTTCAAAATATACATTTTGGCATAACTCAACAGCTTTTACAATCAAATGTTTTTCTGCAGTTAAAAATCCCAAAGACAATATAATCCAGATTCTCTGTGTAATATTTATCTTTACGTGGCTTATTTTTTTAATATTAATTTTATTGTCTCTTTAAAGACTTTATTTTTTTAAACTATGTATTTGTTTATATAACTGTATATATCACCTTTTTTGTCTCTTTCAAGCCTACGTATATTTTACACACATTGTAAACTATTACACCTGAATCTGTCTTATTGTGAATTTATTGCTTTAAAATGTAGCAGCTGTTGCTGCTGGCTCCGCCGACCTCAGCTTCCCAACATGGCAGTGGTAGTTTACCGTCAGCTCTGGGAGCTATCGTGGGTCTATGATTTTATCCAAGCAGCGTGTAGCCCAGAAACCTCTTTTTTTGTTTTGTACTAGCAAAGGCTAAATCTACCATGCAGCTTAATGTGCCACTTGTAGAGGCCTCATTCCACCATACTGCAGGTCGAGCGCACACGCCAGGAACCCGCCAGTAGCTCAAACCGGCAGCTGCCACTCATTTGAGAGAGACAATTAGGAACTATTTTTAGCTCCGTTTTAGAATCTTTTTTTCTCCGTTTTTAGGTGGAAACTCTTGCCGCACGTTGGGCGCCATTTGTAGCTTGAGTTTTCCTGCCTGGCCCACAGTCAGGGCAAATCTCTCTCACCTGCCAGTCCCATAGCTGCTCAGACCCGACCAAGTAAACACAGAGACTTATATTGGTTACAAACTGTATGGCCGTGGCAGGCTTCTTGCTAACTGTTCTTACAGCTTAAATTAATCCATTTCTATAAATTTATACCTTGCCACATGGCTCGTGGCTTACCAGCATCTTCACATGCTCTTTCTCATCATGGCGGCTGACAGTGTCTCTCTGACTCAGCCTTCCACTTCCCAGCTTTATTCTCTTCTTTGTCCCGCCTATATTTCCTGCCTAGCCAATGGCCAATCAGTGATTTATTTATTGACCAATCAGCAACACACTTGACATACAGACCATCCCACAGCAGAAGAGCACTTGTTCTAAGAGAACACTACAAAGCTCTAGCAGTTGGGAGGCAAAAACAGGAGGATCACAAGTTTGAGATCACTCTGTGCTATATATTATACCAAGACTTCATGCCCCAAACCTAAAATGTAGTGTTAATAATGTCTTTTCTAATTCCATTTCACGGGTTAATATCATTGCTGTATATTGCTCATAAAATTGTGGGCTTTCTTTTTTTCATAGGTGTACGTGGAATTTGATGACCTTGAATGGGATAAACGGGAGTGGGTTAAAGTTTATGAAGATTTTTCAACTTTCTTGGTGGAATACCACTTAATCTGGGCCAAAAGGAACGACCCTAGCAAGACTCAGGGATCAAAGAGCAGACAAATTCAGTGGCCTGCACTGGTAAGATTTGTTCATGTTTTATTAAGTGTTTTCAGTTGTTTTTTAAGATGAATAGGCATTGAATGTAAGTTGATATGTGTCTTGCCAATTATAGTTTAATATTCATGAAAAAGTGTGATCTAGCAGAAGTTTTAAAGCACTATTGTAATTACCAGTTTTCTATGTCAGTTTGGTTAACATTTTCAGCATATTTAGTTGCTCTATCCAATCAGTAAAAACTTGAATTTGGTTATAGACTGCTTGAGAAATAGTCATCCAAATGTTTTCCATATGGTGTGAAACAGCTTTGTTGAAAGAAGCTTTAAAGTGAAAGGGAGACACTCGAATTTACAAATCATCAGAATCACCTGAGTCTTGTTAATTTATATTAGGAAATGGTCTAAGAAAATATTTTAATAAAGTTCTCATTAGTTTAAAGATGTCTTAGTTAGGGCTTCTATTGCTGTAAAGAGACACCATGACCATGGCAACTCTTAGGAAGGAAAACATTTAATTGAGGTGGCTCACTTACTGTTTCAGGGGTTTAGTCCATTATGATCATGGCGGGAAGCATGGCAGCATGCCGGGAGACATGGTGCTGGAGAAGGAGCAGAGAGCTCTACCTACATCTTGATCCTCAGGCAACAGAAGCAACTGTCCACACTAGGCATAGTTTGACCTTAGAGCCTACCCCCACAGTGGCATACTTCTTCCAACAAGGCCACTCCTACTCTGTCCAGGCCATGCCTCCTAAATATTGCCACTCTATAGACCAAGCATTAAAACACACAAGTCTGTAGGAGTCATATCTGTTCAAACCACCACATAAGAGTTTTAGAAAACAAACATATGAACTAACAAGATTACTAAATTCTGGTAGGCAAGCCAGGCATGGTTGCATGTTCATTTAATACCAGCAATTTAGGAGGTGAAGCAGGAGGGTTGGATCAGGAATTTAAGATCAGCATCATCTACATAGTGAGTTCTAGGCTAGCCTGACATCCTTACTCTAAGAACAAAAGAAAATTTTATTAGGAAAATAACCACATTTAGCAGTTGTTACTGTTTACTGGCAAAATGCATAGCAAGTAATGATCAGGCAGTGTTTCCTTTAAAGTAATCTCATATTAGCCTGGTAGAAATCCTTTAAAAAACATTAAACAGGGTTGGGCAGATGGCTCAGTAGATAAAAGCCTGTGCTCTTCTAGAGGACCTGAGTTTGGTTCTCAACATCCGTTTTTAGTGGCTTTCAACTGCCTGTAACACCAGCTCCAGGGGATCCAAAGATCTCACCTCTGTGGACACTTATACACACACGGCATATACACACACAGATGCACACAAATACACATAAATAAAAATAAAGCAAATCTTAAAAAAAATTCACCAGTATTTCAGGTGTCTGGTAATAACTGATGAATAAGCCAGATTAGGCACTTTGAACCCCCAAACCCTAATAATGATTATTGAACTTGGGGCCTCATGCACACTAGGAAACTCCTCTGCTAATGAGCCTGTCTCTAGCCTTTGAAGTTTTTAAAAGTGTAATTTACTTACATAATTTTTAAAATATTCAGCTAGTTAACTCGTCAGTGCTTTTCTAAATGTCAAATACAAATGTACTTCACCTATTTGACACTCCTTTTGAACAGTTGAAGACGTGTATGATTTTAAAAAATAGAGACTAGGCATGTAACTCAGTAGTAAGAGTACTTGTGTAGCATCCACATGTTCATGGATTAAACATAAATAGAATAAATAAATAATAGAAGATAAAAAGAGTGAATGAAGTAAATTGAATCAATAGCCTTTTAAAAGAAATTAAAATATGAAAAATGATTTCCATGAACTATAGTTTTAGACAAAACTTCCAAGAAACAAGGATAATCATTTCATCCACAGGCTTAAACTAATTTATTGAATGAATATGTCCCAGCATTAAAAAAAAAAAATAAGCCAGGTGTGTACGTCCATACACCTTTGATTCTAGGAGGTGAAGCTCAGTGAGTGTTATGTAAGCCTGGTCTACATAGTGAATTCCTGGGCAGCCAGGGCTACGTATTGAGACCCTGACCAAATAAACTAAATTTCACAGAGTTAGATGTGTCACATATCAGGTTTGATGACTTGGATCAACAACAACAAACAATTCAGCAGTTCTAACATGTTTGAATTCCTTGTTTGTTTTTAGATTTGCATTAATGATGTGACACTAGTGATCATCTAGTTTCTCATTCTGGGAATATTTTAGTTGAAAAGAGAGTATTAGTCATCTAATATACAAGGTAGTATACTAAGAACCAAGCTTTTATGTTCGATTTCAAATCCTGACTACTATTTACTATGAGTTTCTGGGCTAAGATACATTATTTATTCTCTGATGGCTCACTTTGTTTATTATAGTAGCTACTGCACAAGATTTTTAAAAATTAAACAAGAAAATATATAGCTCGGAAATTCAGAATAGGATTGGAATGAGTTTTGGCCATATGTAGTCTTTGAAGGGTATCTTCACAAGATCATATTTACTTTTGATACCTGTTTTTTGTTAGAAGGCTTTCCAGAACCAACTCAGGTTTGATAATTTCCTGGAACTTATAGAGCTTAATTTCCTGGAACTTATAGAACTTAGTGAAAATTAATAAAACACCTAAGCCTACATTTGCTACTTGGGAGTTTTCAGCTAGTATGTATTCCTAATTAGCTAGAGGATTATTTACTCAGGGAAAGTGAAGGGCCAGAGCAAGAAGGACAGAATGGCATCGAAGTCAACATGGGCATGCAGTTAGAAACCCATCCAACCACCTCATGCAAAAGCAATTTATTTTCTTTTAGTATGTATGTGCATGTGTGAGTATGTGCAGGTGGTTGTGGAGGCTAAGATCCTTGGATCCTCCTGGAGCTGGAATTGCAGGTGGTTGTGAGCCACTTGATGTTGATGATGGAAACTGAATTCTGATCCCTTGAAAGAGAATCTTGTACTTTTAACTTTTGAGCCATCTCTCCTGCCCTCTTATAAGCAATTTCTAAACTGCTTTATTGTCTTTAAATTAAAAAAATAAAGAATATATTGTTTCTGTGTGTAAATGGGTGTGTACATGTGTGGAAGTCAGAAGATAGCTGTCACAGTTCTTTCTACTCTGTGGGTTCCTGGAGATCAAATTTAGGTTGTCAGACTTGGTAGCAAACAACTTTACCCACTCAGCTGTCTGTTGGTCCCTGATTGTGATTTTAAAAGCATTGTTATATTGGTAATATATGTGTATATGTATTTTATGTTTGCTTTTCTTTTAGTCTTTTAAATAACATTTTATGTTTTTTAATAATAATTTTTTAAAAATTTGTTCTATTTTATATATATCTGTGTGTGAATTTGTACATAGAAGTGCATGTACCAAAGGTGGACAGAAGAGGTGATCAGATCCCATGTAGCTGCAGTTATAGGAAGCTGTGACATGGGTATTGGCAGTTGAATTCACGTCCTGTAGAAGAGCAACTAATGTGGGTGGGGAGTCTCCTCCCCTCAGTTTTTTTTAAGGTGTTAGTTACTGTGTAGTACTGGCTTGCCTGGAACTTCATAGGTAGTACAAATTGGCCTCAAATTTGTGGCGATCGGGTCTTTTTTGCCTTTAATCTCAGCACTGGAAAGGCAGAGGCAAAGTGATCTCTGTGAGTTCAAGGTCAGCCTGATCTACATAGTGAGTGCTAGAACAACCAGGGCTATGTAGAGAGACCCTGTTTCAAAAAACAGAAATTTGTGGCAGTCCTTCTGCCTCTGCTTCCTAAGTGCTTGGATTATGGATGTGTGCCCTAGTGTCCATTTTTATTTCATGCTGGGGATTGAACTCAGAGCTTTGCGCATGTTATCCAAGCAACTCTACCATCTGAGTTATGTTCCTAGCTCAGCAGAAATGTACTTCTAGTAAAGGCTTACTACACTGCAGGTAGTTTTCTTTGTTGTTTATATCATTCCTTTGAGTTAAGTAGTGTTATCTCTGACCACTGTGTACAGCTGAGGCACAGTGTAGTTGGCTGGTTAAGTACCATGAAGAGAACTGGGGCAAGTGTGCTGAAAGGCTTATGTAACTGAATAAATAGTATTAGCTTTACAAGTAAATCTTAGTGCATCTTCTTGTGTATTTCCTGGGGCATCCTTAGTTAACTGTTGGCCATTTCAGACTTTGGAAACTGTTTTCTCCTTTCTTACTCTTTAAACTTTTCCTTTGTAAACACATTGATATTTTTTTATAAGCCTTGTTTTGTGTATGTTTCTGTACACATCTGTACAGTGAGGTGTATCTCCAGTCTGTGAATTCCTTGTATAGAACTACTTTGTTAAATGTGATTTTTGATACTTTAAGGTTCTAAAGTTGAAGTATAAATTATGAACAACTAAGAATACCTTTCCAAACCCATGTAATAGTCTCTAAACTGGGGAAACCCGAAGATGAGTGTTCAGTCTTAAGACATCCTAGGCATTTCAGGTAAGAAAAAAATGCTATCCTGAGTATTTTTCCTATTTTCTCTGAGGGTCAGTGTGTAAATCATATCAAAGTAATTCACTTTTACAGTATAAAAAGGAAGGTCTAAGCCATTATAGATCAAGTGTTTTAAATTTCTCTCCCACTTTCTAGTGAACAGTGCCAGAAAGTACCTTGTATTGTAACAGATGAGTATGAAAAATGTCTTGTATTTGGTAATTTATGAAGTGTGGTTAATAAGTATCTATGTGGTGCTGATGTATGGGAGCAGATTTTACCTCTTGTAGTCACCATCTATACTCTGGATAAGGCTTTTTATTTTCCTGTAAAATAAATGGCTTCAAACTTAGTTTTTTTTCTCATTATAATACAGCAAGTTTTGACATAAATAGCCCCATGGCACACAAACAAGCCCACCCCCCCCCACACACACACACAAACTGTGAAAATTAAAAATAAATTAATTTTACTTAATGAGAACTTCCTGTATTACTGTGATTGGGGAAACTGAGTCATAAATCTTATTATCAACATGTAAAAAACCCCTTTGCTCTGTATTAAGGAGTGTCAGGTTCTTTTGTTGAATCATAGTGTTATCTTAACATCATTGCTACATGCATCTTAATATAACTTGCTTCTTTAAGTAAACATGTTGCCTATGAACTTCTAGGATTTTCAGCCTATTAATTACTGGGTTGGATTTGACCAGTAGTTCTCAACATGTGGGTCGCAATACCATTGGAGCTGAATGACCCTTTCATAGGGGTTGCCTAAGACCACCTACATATCAGATGTTTACATTACAATTCATACTAGGAGCAAAATTATAGTTATGAAGTAGCAATGAAAATAATTTTATAGTTGGGAGTCACCACAACATGAGGAATTGTATTAAAGGGTCGCAACATTAGGAAGGTTGAGAACTACTGGAGTGTAGAGTATTCTAGTCCTAAGTCCTTATATTTAACATAATAAACTATTAGTAGAAACAAAACATGCCTGTGATTTGTGTACAGTTTCATGTTAATCATCGCTCAAGGCCAGTCTTTGAATGTGCATCTTCAGGGTCTCATGTTCTAAGGAAATACCATTTATCAGTTTCCAGTGAGTTCTATCAAGACATTTCAAAGATGAGTCTTTTTGTCAAATGTCAAAGCTTTGTGGCTTGTTGATAACACTTAAGTGCTTTCTTATCATTGGTAAGCATCTTTTGGCAAATGGGTAGTAGATGGCTGGAGAAATGGCTCAACAGTTTAGAGCACTATTTGCTCTTGCAAAGGACCTGAGTTCAATTCCCAGCATCCATGCAGTGTGTCTTAATTATGCATAACCCCAGGGGATCTGATGACATTTTCTGGCCTCTGCTGACACCAGGTTTGCATATGGTGCACATATGTATGTTCAGGCAAAACATCCATGCATATTAAATAAAATTTCACAAAACAACACATGGGTAGTATAGTCATGTTCCATATATGACTTATTTACTATGTGACTTCTCTCTGTGTAATGATCACCCACTGAGATTATAATGAAGCTGAAAAAGTGATGGCACCTTATAGATTTGTGACACCTTTTCTCTCTGTGTCTTTTTTTTTTTTTTAAATTAAGGTGATGTTATTTTTTTAAATAATTTATTTAACTTTATTTTATGTGCATTGGTGTGAAGGCGTCAGATCCCCTGGAACTCAGGTTATAGACAGTTGTGAGCTGCCATGTGGGCGCTGGGAATTGAACCCAGGTCCTCTGGAAGAGCAGACAGTGCTCTCAACCGCCGAGCCATCTCTCCAGCCCCCTTTTCTGTGTTTTTATATACTTAGCTTATGTTTTAATTGCCTGGGTATTCAACATAGTAATATGCTTTATTGATTTACCAACTAGAAGCAAGATTTGTGTACATATATATATTGTATCATTTTTAAAAGAATTGTCTACTGATGATATTTGTTAGAACATGTCCCCATAATTAGTTGATATACAACTATACTTAGCACATTTTTAGCTTTTAACTTTTTAAATTTTAATATAAAATTACAATTGTTTGGGGTTGGAGTTTTGGTTTAGCAGATAAAGTACTTAACTCTTCTTGCAGAGGACCCAGTTTTGGTTCCATGCAACCAAAGTAGTAACTTACAACTATATGTAACTTCAATTCCCGGGGAGTTGATTCTGCCTTCTGACCTCTGTGGACACCAGGCTGCCAACAGTGCGCAGACAGACATTCAGACAAAAGACAAAACAGCCAGACAAAAACATACAAATAAATGTATCTTTTTTTAAAAGTGAAAATCGTTTTTAACATGAACTTTAGGATACCTATCTTGGTTGATATTAATATAATTTCTTTATTGTTTTTTCATGATGAAATTTATTTATTAAGAGTTTCATGTATTTCAAGTTACCCTGAAATTCTCTGTAGGTGAAAGTGGCTTTGGTGTTCTGATCCTACCTCATCCTGGATTACAGATGTGTCACCATGTCAACAGTGACACTGGAGATTAGATTGTGTGTATGGGAAGGCAAGCACCCTTACCAACTATCTTAGTCACTGTTCTACTGCTGTGAAGAGACACCACAACCAAGTCAACATGAAAGAAAGCATGAAACTGGGGACATGCTTACAGTTTCAAGCATGAGTCTATGACCATCATGGGGGGAAGCATGACAGTAGGAAGGCAGGCTTGGCACAGGAACAATAGCTGAGAGTGTCCATCTGAATCAGAAGCATGAGGCAGAGAAGAGGAGACACTGAGCCTGGTGTTAGCTTTTGAAACCTCAAAGCCCATCCCTGCTCCCCAGTGACACACCTCCTGCAACAAGGCCAGACTTCCCAGCCCTTTAGAAATAGTCCCCCAACTGGGAACCAAACATTCAAATATGGGAACCCATAGGGTTGTTGTCATTCAAACCACCACACTAACCCCATGACTGAATTTATAAACAGAAGAAACAGTGTATAGCCCAGGCTTCAAGAGTACTTTTTTTTGCTCCTTTATGCCAGGAGGAACTAAAGTTGATGGGATGTTCTCCATTTTCAGTTTTTTTCTCTGTTTAGTTGTATGTATTAACAAGTCTATTTAATAGTTGCTGTGGTGTAAATGGAAGACCTTGATTTAAATTAGGTACTTCATCAGTTTGGATATTCCTCATAAGCAGTTGTAAGTAATGGAGTTGCTATACTATAAAGAGTCCTTTTGAGGCCTCACAGAGGTTAATGCTTTGCTAGTAAAACATTACTTAATATCCAAAAAGTTTTGTTTTTCATTTACAGTTCTATAAATCAATAACGTAGTACAGCTTCACATCTCACTGCTGTCTGTTGAGACTTAAATCTGTGAGAGAGAGTTTATATGTGTACAATGTATTCTTGGGATTTTTTAATTTAACATTTTATTTCCTATTTTATATTTCTTCTTGGTAATTCTAAAGAAATAATATAAGTAAATCTAATACTGTCTCGTAAATTTAAAAAGCAGAGTTGTGCATATTTAACACTTTTCCTTTTTACAAAAGAAGTAAGATTAGTGTGAAAAATCAGATGGATAGTTATATTTGTTTATATACACTTAAAGGGTATTTGTCAATACATAAGGATACATAAGACACCAAAGATCATAGTTACCATTGTGTGTATTTTCAGGAGAGGGGAATCAGCCTGGTGTGATGGAAACAGAAGAGGGGAGAAAGGTGTGTGCGTGCGTGTTTCAAGCTGGTTTGGAATTGATGATCTTTCTCAGGCCTGTTTCTTGATTACCTGTATGCATTACCACACTCCCATTATACTTTTTTCCTCATGTTGTTTTATTTAGTTTGGATATTTTTTAAATATACAGTCTACTAGTAAAAAATTAAAACATGTTTATCATTGATCCTTTTTTAGATGTTATAATTTTTTTTTTTAAATTTTTGAGACAGGGTCTTATTATATATTCCTGGTTGTCCTGGAACTATTTATGTAGATCAAGATTACCTTGAACTTAGAGATCTACCTGCTTTTGCCACCATGTCCAGCACCAACAAAATTCATTTCTTAGTTTCTAATCTAATGCTCTTGTATTTAAAAAATTCTCCCAGCACTCAGGAGGCAGAGGCATGAGGAGCTGTGTGAGTTCGAGGCCAGCCTGGTCTACAGAGTGAGATCCAGGACAGGCTCCAAAACTACACAGAGAAACCCTATTTTGAAAAAAAAAAAAAAACAACAAACAAACAAAAAATTTATGAGATTGGATATTTATGTACCTGTATAAATTATTTTTGTTTCTTTTATTCTATGCTAAATAATAATGGAAGTTTATTTATAATGTTACCTGTGGGGGTCAACTAGTGGAAAGCTGTTGTGTGACATTTAAGTCTTAAACTATACTCTTTACTAGTAGATTAATTTTAAAATGGCATTCTAAGCCATTAGAATGTGGTGGTATGGGCCTCTGTTCTCAGTAATGTGGAGGTAGAAGCAGGAGGATCAGGGGAGATCATGGTACCCCTCAGATAAATAGAGAGTTTGAGGCCAGGCTCTGTGTGATACCCTGTGAGAACAGTTGTGCAGATGGCTCAGGTTAAGGCACTGGCCACCAAGCCTCTGACTCTGTCACCCTAACCAAATTGTGGAAGGAGAGAAATGGCTTCCTCAGGTTGTCCACTTGACTTTGCCTGTGAATGATAGGGTTCACAGGAATACCACCCTCCCTCTGAAATATTAGTAAATGTATTAAATATTTAAATCCACCATCAAAGGCATTTGAATTAAACTAAGTTGTATTAATAATGTGGAATGATACTTGAAGGACATTAAAACTAGCATCAGGGCTAGGGTGTAGCTCAGTGTTCATGCTGGCTTCTCATGCTAGAGGCCCTGGGGTGTGGGGGCACTAGGTGCAAAGTAGAAGGAGAGACCAGAAGTTTGCTGTTTTCAGGTGTATCCAACGTAAAAAAATGTCCATACGTCTTTTGGCACTGCAGCACAACATCATCACATGTAAATTAATGCTCTAGGACCTTGCATTTGTGTTACAAAAACCAAAAGAAGACAAAATAAACCCCCCATACAAAGCTTATATTTAATCAAGTTTACAGTTTTATGTTTGGTTATATTTGTAGCCATCCTTCTTTGGTGGCATGTCAGCTGTGGGCCACAGGTTATACACACAAATGTTACTTAATATGCACACTGACTCATAGATGGTATTCATTTTGCACATTTGGAGAAAACATATATTTACTGGTACTGGCTGTCCTCCCATCCTGTCCCTGGTCATGATTGGCATCCCCCCCCATCAATATCTGTTTCTATTTGTTTAGGATCTTGTAAGATTAATCTTAAATGGTCTTATAAATAACAAACAAACAAGCAAAAACGGCAGCCAGGTATTGGAGCGAAAGCTGGAAGATCAGAGAGACAGAGCAAGCCACAGCCAAACTCACCTCGCCAACTCCTCAGCCGATTCTGTTTCCACAAATCCTCAGACTGTAAACCTCTGAGTCCTCACCTGGAAGGGATCTCAGCTGAACTGCTTAAAAGCCTCTAGTTCCTAGTCCCTTATATACCTTTCTGCTTCCTGCCATCATTTCCTGGGATTAAAGGCGTGTGTCTTTCCCAAGCAAGGACCTGAAATCTCAAATGCTGAGATGAAAGGTGTGTGCCACCATACCTGGCTCTGTTTCCAGTGTGGCCTTGAAATCACAGAGATCTGGATGGATCTTTGCTTCTGGAATGCTAGGATTAAGGGTGTGTGCCACTACTGTCAGGCCTCTATGTCTAATCTAGTGGCTCTTCTGTTCTTTGACCCCAGATAAGTATTATTAGGGTACACAATGTATTGGGGGACACAATATATCACCACAGGATCTTAAGTTATACCCATAGATATAGGTCAGTTTTTCTTCCCTGCAGCTTGCAAATCTTGTTTATCAATCCTTGTAATCTGCTGGTTTTAGTTACTTATTACTTTTTTTTTTGGTTTTTCGAGACAGGGTTTCTCTGTGTAGCTTTGCGTCTTTCCTGGAACTCACTCACTCTGTAGCCCAGGCTGGCCTCGAACTCACAGAGATCCGCCTGGCTCTGCCTCCCGAGTGCTGGGATTAAAGGCGTGCGCCACCATGCCCGGCTCTTATTTATTACTCTTAAGGTAAAATCTTATACAACATTTTAAACACATAGAGATGTAGTTAGAGTTTTTTTGTCTTGTCCACAGTCAGGACAAATCTTTGTCACCCGCCAATCCCACAGCCGTCAGACCCAACCAAGTAAACACTTATATTGGTTACAAACTGTATGGCCGTGGCAGGCTTCTTGCTAACTGTTCTTACAGCTTAAATTAATCCATTTTTATAAATCTATACCTTGCCACGTGGCTCGTGGCTTACAGGCATCTTCACATGCTGTTTGTCATCGTGGCGGCTGGCAGTGTCTCTCTGACTCAGCCTTCCATTTCCCAGTTATATTCTCCTCCTTGTCCCGCCGATACTTCCTGCCTGGCCACTGGCCAATCAGTGATTTATTTATTGACCAATCAGCAACACATTTGCCATACAGAACATCCCACAGCATAGAGAAATACAATTTTTGTGCAGTGAATTTTTTTCTTTGCCAGTGATTTTCTAATTTTTTCAAATATTCACAATGTTGATTAAAACACAGATAAGTGTTGGGTACAGTCATTGAAGTCATCATTGTATCATTGTTGATGGCAAAATGATAACTGCTTTGAAGGAATTTTCTAAATTAAAAACTACACAGAAGGGATTAGGGGTGTCAACTTGGTGGTAGGATAGATGCTTAGCATACATGAGGCTCTGGATTTCATATCTAGTACTAAAAAACAAACCACTGTGACTGAATACTTTTTCAGTTTGTAGATTAGCACACACAGAAAATATAATAATCATATAGCATACCAAATTAAATGAAGGTGGCTTCTTAAGTATCTGGGGTTCCTTGTGTGTTAAGCCCTTCCCAGATACTTTAAAGGCTACATAAGTAAAATTCTGGGACACTACCTTGTTACCTTACTGTATTCTTACTAGTTGGAATTAACTAGTTATTATTTACTTTTAAGAATAATAATATTAGTTACAAATTTTTCATAATTTCTTAATTTATGAAAAGTTGCTGCTTTTATTGTTCATATATAATAGTGATTTGAAAAACAGTGGGGTCAGAGGTTTGTCTGTGAATATACTTTACCTCATTATTATCTTTGTAAGGGGAAAACAAAATAATTGACTCATTAGATGCAGATAATGAGTGCCTTTTAAAGACTACTGAGGCATCTGGCAAGTTTATTAGTGTGGACCATATACTGAGTTCCTCAGAGGGAATAGGCTAGTCTCTAGATTTCTAATTCTGAAAGCACTGTGCTCTACCTTTGGCTTTTGGAAGTAAGTTAAAGCAAAACAGTTCTTTGGCATGAAGTGCATTCCCTTAGTTGACATAGATAGCACAAAATGATGATCAAGCCCAGGACATGTAAAAACCATCATGGATCCTTTCCACAAAATAAAAAGAGGACAGCGCTTGGAGAAGAATTTGTTTATAATAGATCTTTATATATTTGTTTTTTGAGTCAAAATATGGATTAATTACTCTTTAGATTTGTTGCAAGACTATGTAAACTTGGAGTTGCAGTTGACTTTTTATAAGTAAGGTTTTCTTATTTACAAAGTATATCATTTCTTTCCTATATCCCTTGTGTTTCCATCTCTAACTGTGCTCTGTCATCCAGTGGAACTGGCCCTGAGATGCTTCTTTGAGAAATGATACTTGACTAGAACATTTTAAAAACTTTCTTGAAGTAGTATGCATGTGTGTGGACTTAATACTTTGGAAGTAAATCTTCGATGTTTTTAAATGGAATCATTGTGTTGGAATACTTCCTAACCTGCTAATCCAGAAACCTGATGACATTCTATTTCCTGGTTCTTTGACCACCCCTTCCCCCTTCTTGTGATTGTACTTTTTTCCTTTTTTAGTTTGTGGAATGTTCTCTTTATCCCTAAGTTTATGAAATTTGATTGTAATGTTTCTTTGAATCCCAGTATTGAAGCTTAACTTTCTTCAGTCCTGGGAAATATTCTTTAATCCTCTTCTCTCCTTTCTATTTTCTGTTTTCTTCTTTGGTGATAGGCTCCTTGCCTTTTCTCTTAGGAAGGAACCTGTCTCTTTGGTAAGGATGAGTCTGTCAGGGTTCTGGGTACAAAATGAGGGGGAAAGACTAAAGTACTTGGTCTTTAGCTATTAGTTGCTAATTGGTTTAATTATGATGAAGTGCAGAAGTGACTTTGGGTTATTCTCTAGAGACACTCTTTTTATTGTTTTTTTGAGACAAGTTATCTCTTCCATTGTAGACTAGGCTGACTTTGAATTCAGAGATCTGCCTGGAATGCTGGGATTAAAGGAGTACCAGCGCTGCCCTGCCCAAGAGAAAGCCTCTAATAAAATACATATAATTACCTTATCTAGTGTTATTTAAGCTTTGATAAATGAGGTAGAATGATTGACCACAGTGCATCCTTATCCTAATGAATATGATAGTTGTGATGAATGATCATCATTATCAGTTTAATCTCCTGGGAGATATACCCTGAGCTGCTCAGTGAGGGAGTTTTCAGAAAGGTTTGACAGAGAAGGGAAGACCTACCCTGAGTGTGGACAGCATTGTTACATGGCCAGTGTCCAGGAGTGAATAAAAGGGGAAAGGAGATAAATGGTTGAGCAGATTGTTCATCTGTTTTCCTGCTTTATGGCTGTCATAGCTGCCTCATAGTCCTGCCACTCCACCTTCTTATACAGTCACAGAGGACTATACCCTCAATCCAGGAGCCACAATACACCCTTCCTTAAGTGGTTTTATTAATTATTTTGCTACAGTAAAAAGAAAAGCAATACGTCTAGAAATGAGGCCCTTATGCAATTACTTATATTTACTCCAATGTTTAGGTAATATATTACTTTAATAGTAGTGGGATGTTAATAGTTACTGTTATTTAACATTCTTACAATTGTCCTATAGATTGAAAGATGGAAACATTTAATAATAATTATTGTACTTGCATACATACATATTTTCAAAATATTTTGGAATTTTTAAAGATAAAAATGCAGATTAAGTGTTAATGTATTAAAAAGAATGTAGCTTCCTCTCACACATAACCAGTCTAAAATTTAAAGATCAAACTGCAGAAGCTATAATGATCCAAAAATTAGTGTATCCCATATACTCTGGTGTGGAGTTGGGGATTGAACCCAGGATCTTACATATATTAGGTAATTGCTCCACCACCAAGTCGTAGTCCCAGCCTTCATGGAGGTATGTGTGAAGTACATTATTACCTGACTACTTACTGCTGAAACACCTAATGGTTTTTACATACCATCTGTACTGACGCTGTTCTCTGTTCTTTGTTGTCCTTACTCTTCCTGGAGATCAAACCAGTGCTTGTGCCTGCCTGGCAACATTTCAACTACTTTGCTGCAGTCCTAGCCTGTATATTATCTAGTTTAACATGGCCCATATACAATATTCATTACCTGAAACTGTATCACTCGTTTATGTATGAAAGAGCTAGGACTATAATAATAGTCTTAGTTTATGTTAAAAAAATTCAAGACAAAAAGAAGCAAAGTTTTATTTAAGTCCTTTTCTCTTCTACAACATGATCCTCTACCTAAATAATCCTATGTATTAGAGGCTAAGAATTGTTCACTGTGAATTTTATTAACAATGTGGTGAACCATCCTGAGATACTTCTCATCATTCATGCCTTTGTCTATATGTATTATCTAGTTTCACTAATCTTTTTGTATATAATTTGGATACAGCTGCTTCTGAAATTACCATAGATTGCATGGTAAGAAAGTTTTACCTAACTCTAGATTAGATAGGCATTAAAAGTTTACAAATAAAATATTTAGTGGTAATAAGTCAGAAAGAAATTTTCATTGAAACAGTTCTTTGGCTTACTTACAATTTTAAAATTTTATTAAAGAAAAAAATTTTATTAAAGAGGAGTGTAAATGTACGTACAGCTGGTCACGTGACATCCAGACTCCAGGGCAGACTGAAGAGCATGCATACATGCCTAGTGCTCAGCTCACTTCCCCTGCTCTTAGCCCAGGACTCAAACTCAGGGAATGGTGTGACTTAGTTAAGCTTTCTATTGCTGTGAAGAGACACCATCCCCATGGCAACTCTTATAAAGGAAAATGTGGTGATATTATGTTCCCCAATATATTGTGCACCCTAATAAACTTATCTGGGGTCAGAGGACAGAACGACCACTAGATACAGAGGCCAGAAAATGGTGGCACACACGCCTTTCATCCTAGCATTCCAGAGGCAGAGATCCATCTGGATCTCTGTGAGTTCAAAGCCACACTGGAAACAGCCAGGCATGGTGACTCATGCCTTTAATCCAAGGAAGTGATGGCAGAAAGCAGAAAGGTATATAAGGCATGAAAACCAGGAACTAGAGCTGGTTAAACTTTTGGCTTTTGAGCAGCAATTCGGCTGAGATTCATTTGAATGAGGACTCAAAGTCTGAGGAAACAGGATCAGCTGAGGAATTGGCAGGGTGCGGTGGCTGTGGCTTGTTCTGCTTCTCTGATCTTCCAGTGTTGACCCCAGTACCTGGCTCCAGGTTTGTTTTTATTGATAAGACCTTCTAACAATTTGTGATACAACTAATGATAAATGTTAATTTTTTACAACACCATTAAAATATTGGCTGAATATTTGATACTGCTGGCCAGAGAGCATCCTCAACATTTTTCAGAATTGTGATTGATATTCTGATGATGTGATTGTCAAGACTGAGAATGATACTTTGGAATAAATACATAGTACCAAATGGAAGAAATAAGTTTAGAGCCTTTTCAAAAATTGGAAATTCTGACCTAAACCCCAAGCTAAAGTCATTATATAACATTCAAGTCAGAAACTCAAATAGCATTTTTTTCTGGGGGGAGGGGTTCGAGACAGGGTTTCTCCATGTAGCCTTGGCTGTCCTGGAACCTGCTCTGTAGACCAGGCTTGCTCTGCCTCTGTATATTCGTGTCCAGCCTGGTCTACAGAATGAGTTCCAGAGCTATGCAGAGAAACCCTGTCCTGAAAAACCAATCAATCAATAAATAAATAGAAAAAAAGAATGCAATATGTGTACGTATATTATATGCCTAAAAAGTAAAATAATTATTAAAATGCACTTGTTTGATTAGCCAATATGAACTTATTTTCCAACATTGTCAGGAGCATGATTTTCAGAGGAAATGGTACTAAAAGTTTTAGGACTAGTTCTTGGAAGGATTATTTCTATTAAGTGGATCCTTTAAAGGAATCTTGGTAAGCACCTTTATATGCTGTAGAAGATGCAGCTAAAGAAATAACACACATTTATATATTTTAAAGTTTGGCAGTAAAGTATATTCTCAAATCTTGGAGGTGTTTTTTGGTTTTGTTGTTGTTCAGCAGATTAAAGTGACTAAGGAATTGCTATCTATGATTTCTGGCTCTATTCCACCCATTCCAAGTTCTCAGTGGTCTTACTGTATAGGCTAATATCATAGTTGGTGTTCTTGTTGTAGCTAATGGTACCAATAATAAGTTCATTTTGCGTCTTAGTAGAACTTGACATTTAGTTTCCTGCCAACCTAGCAAAAAGTAGTTTACTAATACAAATGATTAATTAAAATATGCTATTTTTTTCTTCTTCTTGAGAACGTTCCTATTTGAAGTAAGGTAGCTGACTTATTTTTCTTTCTTAAAAAAAAATTTCTGGCTGTGAATCCTAAATTCTCATTCTCTCAGATGTAGCCAGCAGTCTGAGAATGTCTATGTCTGAAAAACAGAGACAGCCTTATGCCCAAACTTCTGTTACCAGTGCCTTTTGATATCCAGTATGAATTATTTTAATTGAATTTCTGACAGTGGCAAAGGCAATAACTAACTATTCACATTTTAAATAGCTTTCAAAAGCTGGAGATTTGTGTAAACTTTTTGCGGGGTACTCATTTTGGAGTCATAAGAAAACATCTTATTTGTCCTTTGCCTTTCTGTAGTTCTAGCACTGTGAATACTGAAGCAGGGGGATTGCAAGTTCAGCTTGCTATGGTCTACATAGAAAGTTCCAGGCTAACTCATGGAACATAAAGCTATTATAGGATATTGTTTTTCCAAATATCAGATATCAAAGTCCTTGAGTTTGGTTTTCTTGAGTGATGTCTGACTTTCTATCCCGGGCTGGCCTGGAACTGTGATGATCCTCTTCCTAGGGTCTTGTTCCAAATGCTGGGATTACAGTTGTCATCACCCTGCCCATCTTCAATGTAATTCTCCTCTTCAATTGTTTTTTGGTTGTCCTTTTTTTCTCCTGGTAATCTTACTTTCCTGTGTAGCTGAAGCTGTAGAAGTTCTTTTATCCCGATTTTACCTATCAAGTCTATTAACAGAATACTTACTGTTTAGATTTACAGTTCTGTTCAGCTTTTTTTCCCCCTTTTTTTGGGGTGGGGCACGTAGGATATAACCATAGGCCAGTGGTCTAGCAATGATAGACTTTTGGGGGGAAATGTTTGTCTTTTGAGTTTCACTTAGTCATGAGTTACTATGCTGATTTTTTTTTTCATTAAGATGTCAATAAGCCAGTGAAACTATTAAAGTTTAATCAAGCAAGGTGGAGATGATGCTCACTTGGTAGATTACTACTTGCCTAGAATACACAAGACTCCTCCTTCCTTCCTTCCTTCCTTCCTTCCTTCCTTCCTTCCTTCCTTCCTTCCTTCCTTCCTTCCTTCCTTCCTTCCTTCCTTCCTTCCTTCCTTCTTTCCTCCCTTCCTCCCTTCCCCCCTTCCCCCCTCCCTTCCTCCCTTCCTCCCTTCCCCCCTTCCTTCCCTCCCTTCCCTCCCTCCCCTCCCTCTCCTCCCTCCCTTCCCTCCCTTCCGTCTGCAGGCCAGAAGAGGGCGCCAGATCTCATTACAGATGGTTGTGAGCCACCATGTGGTTGCTGGGAATTGAACTCAGGACCTCTGGAAGAACAGCTAGTGCTCTTAACCACTGAACCATCTCTCAACCCCCCCAGCTACATAGTATTTCATAGATGAATATTAAGAGATTCATGTCTTACATCCCAGATTTTTGTAGATATATACATATAAATACAGTTGTTTTATTGTGTTACATTAAAAGTCTAAATGCTATAATGGCTACAGAGGCAGAAAATAATTGCTTGTAGTACTCTGAAAAGCTATAGAAAAGGCTGTTTTTCATAGATCTTGGAAAGAAAAAGTTGATTGAAATTTAATAGATGTGGGAAAACATCTTGAGTTACAGCAAAGGAGAATAAATGAAGGAATAGATATTACTTAGTGATTTAATGTATATAGTTATTATATGGAGCTAGACAAGGATAAAAGGCTGGACATAGTTGAAGTTTATGTGTAGCATGAAAGTGATTACCTCTTAAAGTATAGCACACATGCATGAAACACTGGAGGAAGTGACTTAGATTTGTATTTTAGTATCAACTGAATGGTTGGGAATAAATTCCAGAGGATAAATTAAAAAGGGGGTCTGGGCATATAGCTCAGGGAAGTCGAGTGCTCCCCCACTCCTTCCTTGAAGTCTTGGATTTGATCCCTAGCACCACAAAAAACTGTCCGTAATGATGCTTGCCTGTGGTCCTATCACCTGGGAGGTGGTGTCAGGAAGATAAGAAGTTCAGAATCAGTCACAAGAAGAAAGGAAAGAAGATCACAGAGAATATATTGGTACAGTGAGAAAGGTTAAAGGGAAAAGGGACCTAAATGTGGCAGTTTTTTTTAATATAGCTAGTATTTAGAGCCGTTATGCTTCAAAGTATAGAATTAGTTAAACATTGAGAAGTGAAGCCAGCTAGAAGTTTGAAGTGATACCAGTGAAATCAGAGGAAAAGAATTAGATCATGACAACTTTCATTGCTAAGGAAAAGAGGAAAAGAAGTTTTTAAAACATGGGCTATCAGCAACATGAAATGCTTCTGGGTTATCAAGGACGGGCTAGTCCTGAGGTGAGATTGGGTAGAAATCTAGATTATGTTGGAATTTAAAAGTAGAAGGATCCAAAGTGTTTGAGTCCTGTTTTAATGGCCAATGGGATTGCTCAGTGAATAAAGGTGCTTGTTAAGCATGCTGGGCAGACTGAGTTTGAGCCCTGGAACCCATGTTAAGGCAGAGGGAAAGAACCATCATCCTAAAATTGTCCATTGACTTCTATCGTGAGCCTTCTCACTGGCCCACCATTATAGTCTTCTTAAATTCTTTTAAAATTTTTATTGTGTGTGTATGTATACATGTGCTCATGTTTCACAGTGCACTGTGGAAGTCAGATGCAGCTTGCAGAAATGGATTTTCTCCTTCCACCTTGTGGGTCCTGGAATTCAAACTTAGGTGGCTGGGGTGGCAGCAAGTGCCTTCATACACAGGGTTTTATAGATGTATCTTTATTTTGCAGATCATTGTGTATATCCTAATATCCTGGGCTCAATGAATGAAGTTTTATTTTCATTTAAAATGTTCTCAATATGTTGTCATGTTATTTCACGTGATTGAAACATATTATCTTTAACATTCATACCAGCCTGAGATTATAGTTAGTGGTAAAGCTGTTGCCTAGCATATGTGAGTCCTAAAGTTCAATACCTATTATGGGGTGGAGGTGTGGCAGTTTATACCAAAGAAGGTTTGTCTTTTACAGACTTTCTGGTTAGCTTCATCTTTGAGTCAAATTTAATCTTTGAGCAAATGCTTAACAAGCTATGGATGTTTCAGTTAATATTTGTTGAGTGAATTGCTCCCTAATCCCTTTTTGCATCCAAAGCTGCCTGACAGGTTTGACCACCTCTTGTTCTAATGTGAGCCTGTGGGGGTGGGGTATTGCTCCATACTTAAGTAGTACTCTTTTGGAACCTAAACAGGACGTTTGAGGGTTACTGATGTTAAATTTAATTATACAAGAGCAGTTTCAGATAGTGTCCAACTTAAGATGACTCGGTCTACTTCTTAACTTTATAATAATGTGAAAACAATAAGCATTCTGTGGAAACTGTACTTTGAATTTTGAGTTTTGATCTTTTCTTAGAGGCTAGGCATATATGTACTCTCTTGGGATCCTAGGCAGTAGAACCAAGTAGCAGATCTAAGTCAGCCAGGAAATCCAGTGGGTGAAGAGCCCAATACTCCATAGAGACTGCCAGCCACTCATTAAATTAGTTGAGATAATCAAATGTTAGTATAAAACATAGTTTGTATTAGATAATTTTGCCCAACTTGTACATATTTGTAATTGCATTTAAGAAACACCAAGCTTATGGGCATGGTGCTGCATGCCTTTAATCTCAGCATTTAAGGCAGGTAGATCTCTATGTGTCCTGGCCAGCCTGATCTCAGGGCAGCCAGAGCCATCCTGTGTGAGACCTTGTCTCAAAAAAGAATAAGTGGTGTTGGAGTTCTTCAGCACCACACATAAGTTGTGATTTAGGTAGATTCTATGCAAAACCAAATAGCAATAAATTTTATTTTCAGGCATATAACAGGAGTAAAATGTTTACTAACTACTATTGATCTAGTATTTGAAGACTGGCTTTGATACTAAGAGTATTATTAAAAATTATAATAATTAGTAAATTATAAAATACATTTAATTAACTATCAAATTATAATGTCAAGTATATTTTGCAGGCATCAAAATCAAGATACTTTAGTCTTAAAAGTGATAGCCATCTAAAATTTTGTTCAGATGACTGAAGAACCTGGAAAACTGTTGCTGTTGATTCATAATACACTGCTATCATTGGTATTTTCATGTAAATATTGCATATACACACAGATAAATAGATGTGTTTTATATACATATACATATATATTTACTCAACAAATATTAATTGAAACATCCACAGCTTGTTAAGCATTTGATTCAAAAAGCTAACCAGAAAGTCTGTAAAAGACAAACCTTCTTTGGTATAAACTGCCACACCTCCACCCCATAATAGGCATTGAACTTTAGGACTCACATATGCTAGGCAACAGCTTTACCACTACCTATAATCTCAGGCTGGTATGAATGTTAAAGATAATATGTTTTAATTACGTGAAATAACATGACAACATACTGAGAACATTTTAAATGAAAATAAAACTTCATTGATTGAGCCCAGGATATTAGGATATACACAATGATCTGCACAATAAAGATCCATCTATAAAACCCTGCTTTGAATGGTTAAAAGGACTAGGAATGTTTCAACTAAGAGATAAATCGATGTGATATAATATAATATAATATATATATATCTTAATTTATCATGTTGAGGTGGCAGTGTACACAAAATGAAGCCGTTGATCTAAAAACATTAACCTGATATTTTTTTTTTCATTTGTACAAGAGTAACATACTGTTAAATATGTAAGGTCTTATCTCTGTGGGGTTGATACAGAAACTAATAAAGTGTTTCCCAAATAATGAAAACAACAGCAACAAACCTTTAGTTACATAGCAATTCTAAGGGCAATTTGGGATGCATAAGGATTTGTCATACACCACCACCCACCCCCATGCACCCCCCGCCAAAAACTAGAGATTTTGCTTAGTGGTAGAATTGAATACTTAGTGGACTGGAACCCCATGGTTTAATCCTTAGCACGGCAAAAGTTATGATAAATGAAATAAACCTTACAGAGAAAGATAAATACTTTATTATTTGACTTATGAGGGATTTTAAAATGTTGGACTCATATAAACAGAGCAAAAGGGCTTGGAGAGATGGTTCTGCAGTTATGAGCTCCTCCTGTCCTTGCTAAGGACCTGTGTTCAATTCTCAGCACCCACGTTGAGCAGCTCACAATCTCTAGTAACTCCAACTCAGGGGGATCTGATACCCTCTTCTGGCCTCTTTGGGCACCTGCACACGTGTCATATACTCCCCCACCCCACACATAAATTCAACAACAGCAAAAGAAACAGTATAGAATGATGATTCCCAAGGAGTAGACAGATCTTAGTCAAAAAGTTTAGACTTTCAGTTAATTTGAGTAAGTTGTGAGGCTCTAGTGTATACCTTGATGACCATAGTTAACAATACTATCATCTATCATGTACATTTGAAATTTCCTAAGAGAAGTATATTTATATTTTTCTCATACACAAAGAGTAACTAGATAAAGTGGTAGATGTTTAACCAGCCTGGTTATGGCAGTCACTTTACAGTATGTGAAGAAATCATACATTATACACCTTAAATTTATAAAATTAGTATCAGTTATGTTTGAATAAAGATGAAAAAATAAACTGGAAAAATGTGCTGCATACATTTTTAATACAAGATTAAACATTGTCGTTCTAGGGCTTCTCCTTTGTTCACAGTCTAGAGCCAGCTTATTCCGGGTTCATAGTTCATGTGACCTGAGAAATTTTTTTTGTAGCTTCACAGGCAGTTTAAATCAGCCTTGAAATCTTTTCTTGAATGATTAACTATACTTCTGGCTCTTCAAGTCTTTTCTTGAAAAACTTCCTTGTTTCAGTTCGGATGCATAGAAAATAGGGATCAGAGATGATTAAGTCCTCATCTGTTCAGAGCTTCAAGGGGAAAGTACCTTTGTGTGTGTTCATAGTGTTCACAGATTGGTTTTAGGTTTTCTCTTGCTATGTCACTTGGGGAAGTAGCATTGCATGTCTCCAACCTACTGTTTCTGCTGCTTGGTATTTTAGGAAGGAGAGAGACTGCTCCTTGAGAGGACATCTTTCTACCTGGTATCAGAGTTTCTCCTTTTGTCTTAGGATTGTCACACTTGTTAAAGAACCTCTTCATGAGTCACAGCTCCACACTGAAAATGGCTTGCTTTCTGATGTATGCTATTATATTGGTAAGGTATTTAAAGAGTGTTGTGGTTACTAAGAAAGTAATTAACTGAGCAAAGTAGCATCTGCCAAGAGAATGTCTTAAATCCTGGACTCTGCTGATCTGTCCTGAGATGTACTCTAGGCCAAGTGTTTTTAAATCCTAAAAGTTACAGAACTCGCCGGGCGGTGGTGGCGCACGCCTTTAATCCCAGCACTCGGGAGGCAGAGGCAGGCGGATCTCTGTGAGTTCGAGGCCAGCCTGGTCTCCAAAGCGAGTTCCAGGAAAGGCGCAAAGCTACACAGAGAAACCCTGTCTCGAAAAACCAAAAAAAAAAAAAAAAAAAAAGAAAGAAAAAAAAAAGTTACAGAACTCTAGTTTAAAAAATGAGTGAGGTGATACCCTGTCTGTTGAAGAGTGGGGGTAGTCAGAGCTGTTAGTGGTAGAGTACGAATTTTGCACCCCATTGAGCCTACTGAAGCAGTGCTTTCCAAACCTGACAGAGCCTCGGATACAGCTACGGAACTTTTTAAAAATAAGGATCCCTGGGTTCCACATACTCACTGTAAGGTGGGGGAAAGGCTTAGAAATATATGTTATTTGAAGGTTTTCTATATAGTCTTGGAATTGCCTAAAATTGTGGCTCCAAATAATAACTTGTATATTTCTGGGAAAGCCATAGATAGCACTTATTAAATTCTAAAAGGGTTGGCATTCTCAAATATGCTAACATTAGAATTGCCTAAGAACTTGTTAAAGCATAGGTATACATGCCTTGCTCTCAGCTTCTGTGTCTGTAAGTCTATCACATGCCCAGGAATTTGCATGTTTAAACTATTAATAGTTCATCGGTATGGTCGATGCTACTAGACAGGAGGACCGTTTTGAAAAACAACTGTTCTAGACCTTGGCTAACCGTGTGCTTTCAGCATCAAGTTCTGGCAGCAGAGTAACCTTTCAGGATGCTTATCAATTAATAACAGTAATAAATAGAAACACAAGCAACTCATTCTAATTGTCACTGCATGAAGGTAAAGAAAACTTATTTTTAGCAAAGGAAGTAGCAGAGCAAGAGCCCACAGGCAGTTTTTAAAGTTGACCTACTAACACAGTTCAGCTTCATGAAGAATTACTTCTACATACTGTTTGTAAGCTTGAGGCCAAGGGTTGGACCCCAGCCTCAGGAAACAGAAAGAGAGACTGAGATGGAAGCAACGCTTATGCTTTTGAGACCCAATAGAAGCAATATAGCAAATAATCCCTCACTGTATGCGCGTGAGTGCGTGTGTGTGTGTGTGTGTGTGTGTGTGTGTGTGTGTGTAAAATGCTCAGTGGACACTCAGATGATGGTTTTAGTTTTTTGATTTCTACACTAAAATTTGTAAATTTAAAGTAATGGTCATGTTTCCATGACAATAAACTACTGTACAAAGTTAAAATTTGGCTTAATGAAAGAGATTTAGAATCTCTCTCTGAGATAAAGAAATCTGAGAAAGCAGGTGGTCAAGGTGTTAATACTTGGAAGCCTTCAAATTCTTAACGAATGGCAATGGTTAAAAAGGTATAATGTAATCTAAAGCCACAGGAATTCTAAAGTTTTTGCCCAGTCTGTTTAACAGACCATATGAACGTTGAAGAAAACTAGGGCTATGGAATAAGTCTTTATTATAATCCCCGAAATATCTAATTGTGAAAATAGATGTCTTAATCCAAGCTTGTGGGATGCATAATGAAGTGATTATGGAAACTTGGAAAATACACTTTAGTGATAGTTTTAGACTGTAAAAGGGCAATGAAATTAGTCATATGTAAACATAATGACAAATATCCTCTTCTGAGAATGTATACTTGATAAGAATCAAGGCCATTTATTTCAGAATTAACTTCATTTTATTCTGATTTTGTAATTATTACCATTTTAAAAAATTATTTGTACTTTATGTACATTGTTGTTTTGCACGCATGTATATCTGTGTGAGGGTGTTGGATCCCTGGAACAGGAGCTAGAGACAGTTGTGAGCTGCCATGGGGCTGCTGGGAATTGAACCCAGGTCCTCTGGAAGAGCATCCAGCGTGCTTAACCACTGAGCCATCTCTTCAGCCCCCTAATTATTAGCATTTTAACATATGCTTTACATGTATGGTTGTGTCAGCTTGTGTAGATTTCTTATCCCCATAAATTATAATTGGTTTTTTATTGCTAAGAGATAAAAGATCTGTGGATCACAGAGATCCATCCTGCATACTTTCCATGTGGTTTGGTGTCTGTTATTTGAGACAGCCTTTATTTAGCTTTTATTTGTTAATACGTTTTCAAATAGGATTATGCTACTTTGTGTTGCTGCTACCAATATAATATATGAACATGAAGCAGTCTTTTCTGCTCATTTGTAGTATTGGTGATTTTGAAAAGTTTGATTTGATAGTGTTATCTGTACTCTTAAAGCACTAAGTAATTTGAAGAAGAAAATAGTAGAATCTTAAAGTAATTTATGAACAACTTTTCATCTGCACCAAAAGTGGGGTTTTTATTCAGTGACAAAACTGATAAGTTTTTATCTAAATCTTTTTTTTTTCTTTGACTTTTGAGATGGAGTCTTTCAGTGTAGCCTTGGCTAGTCTAGAACTCATTCTGTAGACCAGGCTGGCCTCAAACTCAAGAGATCCACCCGTCTCTGCCTCCCAGTACTGGAATTAAAGGCGTGAACCACCACACCCCACTTTTGTATGATTATTAATGGTTTTAAAATTAGATTTGTTTCCTTGTGTCTTCTTCAGATACATGTATTGGCTTCCTGTTTTTAGACTCTCTAAATTTCTTCCATATTAGTTTCTGGAAATCTAAGATTCTCTTACCCTATACTTAGATAGCTAGATTTGTGAGATACAAATGTAGGACACAAGTTTTTCTTTTCTTTTTATTTTTGAGATAGGTTCTCACTATGTAGTGTTGGCTGGCCTGGAACTTGATATGTAGACCAGACTGGCCAATAACTTAAATATCCTTTGCCTCCCATGTGCTGGGATTAAAGGTGTATGCCATCTTGTTCTCAAGCTTTCCTTTATTAAATTTAGGGGTTAATCCTTGTTCTGGTTTCGTTTTTTTTGAGACAGCTTGCCACTATAGCCCAGTTTGGCCTAGAATCCAATATATGTGAGCTCAGTGTTCATACGCCATCCTGTCCCAGCCTCCCAGGTGCTGGGATGTTCACAGGCATCTGCTCCCATGCCCAGCCCTTATTTGTTAGCTTGAAGATGGTTATAAGATGGATGAAGAATGCACATCCCAGATTAACACTGCTGGTAGTCAGTACCTGTAGAACTGTCATCGAGCCCATAGTGCATTGACTTGCCCTTTGCAGGATATGTTGATAAAAAATTGGTTGAAGTCAGGCTTCTAGTATCTTAGTATCATATTCCTCCATTTAAAGTTCAAAGGTTAACGTTTAATACAACAGATGGCAGAATACTTTGCTCTCTGCCACTCCATGCCAACAATCATGGAAACAATATAGTTATTTCATACTTACAGTATAAAAATTACTCTACTTCCAGAGTACTGTGATTCTTACCGCCACAGCCTGCAGAGTTATGTTGAAAGAAAATTAGTAAAGACTCACTATTAGGAGGCAGAAGGACTAATCAGGGTAATTCTGAAAGAGAAGTTTGAGGTGAGAAACTCTTACACAATTCTAGAGTGTCAGAGTGTGTCTCACTAGTAGAAGAGAGCCTAGAAGGGACTAGAGGTCAGTGAGAAAGTGTGAGGTACTAGGTTTGATTGTCCAGCATCTTAAAGAGAAACAAAAATCCAGAAGGAAAAGATTTGTTTTAATTACAAATTCAGTTGTAATACAGAATTTCAAGACATTATTAGTGTAAAATTTTGACAAGATAGCTGCAAAATGCTGTTATCAAGAATATAGTGAGAATGAAAGGGTGATACTAATTCTCCAAGTTGATTTTTAACACTTAAAATAGTATGTTATAATCACTAATGTTGTATCTTCCAAAAATACCATGAATTGTGCTAGGAAAATAGCTTGTCTTTAATTTATCTTTTTATCATCACAGCCAAGCCACACAAGACCCCACATAGATTGCTTGACTGAGTGTTCTACTACTTAAGGGAGAGGGTGAGGTGAGCTTCTGTTGTTTTTTAAATCTGTGTGTGTGTGTGTTCACAGGTATGTGTGTAAAGAGTAAGGGAGTCTTCCTTGATGGTTTTTCTGCCTTATTCTTCAAATCAGTGTTTCAATCAAACCCAGTGCTTGCCAATATGGCTAGTTAGACTTCTCTGAGGATGTCCTCTCTAACATCAGAGTTAGAATTACAGGGGAACCAACCTGCACACCTGCCCTTTACATGGGTTATAGAGATCTGAACTCAGTATCTCTTGCTTTCTTGATAAGTGCTTTTAAAATAGCTAAGGTGAGAGGAAGTCAGAAGATGAGTTTGTATTTTCTAGAAATAAATGTAGAGCTCAGTCTAAAGGCATAAAGCTATATTCTACAGTCTTTGCATTGTGTGCAGGGTCTGTATAAGTTGAGTAAGGAAATATTAGTCCTTTAGGTATTAGGATACAGCAATTTTGCACTTACATATTTTCATAGATAATATAGAAAAAAGTTTGCCCTACCGAAAAATATTTGCCAGAATCTAGTTAGACATATAAGGCCATATCTAGTTGAGGTCCTTGTAACTATGATTGTTCATCTTTTTTTTTCCCTATTAATATGTCTTTGTTTGGTATTTTTGTTTTTGTTTGTTTGTTTTGTTTGTTTTAGAGACAGTCTCACTACGTAGCTCGCTGTTCTTGAACTCACTATGTAGACCAGGCTAACCTTGAGCTCACAGAGATCTACTTGCCTCTGCTTCCTGCTAGTATTATCTTTTAAAATAGTTGGTAATACTAGGCCATTGAACACAGAAGAGGTTTATTCCCTAGTATTCTCCCCTTGATTCTCACACTGACAGGTTTTGTTGTTCTTGGGGTTTTTCTGGTCTTTATTGTTGGAGAAATCCCGAGGATTTCACTCTTCCCTGTGTATAAAGGTGTAGGATTTACTTTTATAGACCAAGCTGAATTGTGACTAAAATGCCCATTTAACTGTTCATTGCATTTACAGCCTTCTTACATTATTGGAAAGAACCAATTTTCTTTGGAAAGCCAGACAGCAATGCCTTCCTTTTAGCCTCTGTTTACTTTCTCACCTCTGTTGATTTATTCAGCTTGTAACCTGGAAACCAGCTAAAGGGGAAGGAAGTCAGAGATGTGTATTTCTGGGCAGTAACTGGAGTAGTTTCCTCTTCCTCTGGCTGGGTTCAGCAGCTAGAAAAAGCTTCTTATCCTTCACCAGAGGGCAGGGCGGAGGTTGATGAGCTCCTCACTTTCTCTGTCTGATCTGCATTTCCCATTCCTGATAAGCTTTAATAATAAGAGAATAAAGGAGACTTGGTAAGACCTAGCAGCTTTCTATAGCATCATTTCACTGTTGGGTTTTTTGTTTTTGTTTTTTTTTTTGGTTTTTTGAGACAAGGTTTCTCTGTGTAGCCTTGGTGGTCCTGGAACTCCCCCTGTAGACTAGGCTGGGCCTCAAACTCAGATACTTACTTGCCTTGGCCTCTTGAGTGCTGGGATTAAAGGTGTACGCCACAACTGCCCGGCTATGTCACTGTTTTTATGTGTGTTAGAAATTTGTTAGATTACAAGAGCAAACATATTAATGTGTTTACAAACGTGTCAAATGCTAGTTCAATATTTAAAAGTATCCTGTTGCATGTCATTAGCTACTTGTATGTATCTGTGAATCTTTGTTTTCTATCAAGAGTTGTCTAGCTAAGTTCTCTAAAGACATCTTCTTACTTTATTTCAACATTGATATGGTTTGAAATATGTTTAAAATGACTATTTGGTTTCTCAGTAATGATACTAGTTATTTTGATTTTATCTTAAGAAACATGGATGGTTGACTGTGGCAGTTGGGTTGATCCTGTGGTTCTTTGTGCTGTTGCTTCTGTTGGAGTCTGATAGTGCTTGGGCAGCATTTGAAAAGTCTGTTGCACATATAATCAAACCTGAGTATATAGTGCATTATTACAAGATTAATCCTGTGAAATACTAAACTTCGACTACTATGTGGTGTAAGTTGTAGAATGAAAAAGGTACTTAAAATTTGATACTTAGCCGGGCAGTCGTGGTGCACACCTTTAATCCCAGCACTCTGGAGGCAGAGACAGGTGGATCCCAGTGGGTTCGAGGCCAGCCAGGTCTACAGAGAAAGTTCCAGGACAGGCTCCAAAGCTACACAGGGAAACCCTGACTTGCAAAACAAAAAACAAAACAAAATTTGATACTTAAATCCTTACCTTTATGAAACATTTGGTGGCTCTATGTTGTTTGGGACTCAGAAAGAGACTGCCATATGTATTCCATTTGTTGTCCTGTGTAACATATATGACCTGTTTTCCCCTTCCTATGTGTGTTTTTCTGTGTCATGGGAATGAGTTATTAGGATTACATATTGTAATTTTTAATCTTCACTTGACAGCGTTATTTAAAATACTTTATGCTAAAGTAACATTTTAGTACCATCCGTTGTCTGCAAATTAAAGCATTTTATTTTAGCACCACCCATGCTCTATAAAATGAAGCCATATTTCCTCCCATACTTAGACTAATCATTATCTCTCCCTTCATCTTCACTCCATTCCCATTCTTGGTTTTAGGGATAAGGCTTTAGTCTAGCCCAGGTTGGCCCTAAGTTTATGCCAATCTTTCTGTACCAGCTAGGAACCACCACACCCAGTAAAGCTTTATTTTCACATTTTTATTGCATGTGTTTATAGTAAGTATGTTTCTTCATGTGATTCTTAAATGGAACTGAAAACATTTCAGGTAAATATTAACACTGAGGTCTCTCTGTGTCAGGAGCTAGTATTTTATGTTATAAAGATCTAAAATTTGATTATACTGACAGATGAGTAGATATGACCTAGTGTTTAACATGGAGGCACAAATCATGTTTTACATCTCTGGTCTTTAGGTTATTGAGTAGCTGAAGTTAATGTTTCAGAATCACATAAGCCTCTGTTTATAAAATGAGAAAACACTGTTTTGGTTTAGAAGAAATAAATGAGTAACACATGTAATTTTAAGTCTTTTAACATTTATTAAAAATTGAACAGCAATACACAAGGAATTATAATATCTACCAATATAACCAAAGTATCATTTTGATTATAATCAATGTGAATTTATGATATATCTTAGCATGCATTTTCTTTTGTTTTCTACAGACAGCACAAATCTTACTTCAGAGAACCACATTTTAGATGCTCCATAGCCACACACTTAATGTTGTACTTCACAGCATAACCCTAGAGTTATGAGCCAGCTTTCCCTTTGAATAGGGTGTTTCTGAGATGGTTTTTATATCTTTTTTTTTTGTTTATTATACCTATTGGTTTATTTTTTAAGATTTTGTTTTGTTTTCTTGAGACAGTGTTCTGCCTTCCTTTGTTGGCCTTGAACTCACAGCTGTCCCCTCACTCCCATGTGTGTTGATATTACAGACCTGCACCACCACATCAAGTGCTTGTCTTTTCTTCCCCCTTTGTTTATTTGTCTGTTTGTTTTTGGAGAGACAGGGTCTTGGGCCAGACTTTCCTTAAACCCCTAGGTAGCCGAAGATGACCTAGAAACCCGATCATTGTATTTCTACTTTTCAAGGAAGAGAATGAACCATGCATGAACCAGGTCACTCAGCTTCACAGTTTTTAAAATTCCGTTTCTCTTGAGGTTTTTTTTAATACTTACTATAAGACAAAATAAGTTTTTCTCTTATTTTTGAGATTATAATTACAGCGTTTCCCTTTCCTTTCTACAAACCCTCTCATATTTCATCCATCATCCAAACCTTATTGCTATATTTCAGATTCATGGCCTGTTTCATTGATTGTTATTGCATGAATGTATATGGTTTATATGTATACACACACACACACACACATTCCGGAGTATAATCTGCTTGGTCTGTATAATGTTACATAGCAAAATAATTTTTAAAAGCCCAAGCCACAGTTTTTAAAAATAGCTTAATGATAAATACTCTTTATTTTTGCCAACTTGATATTACATTTTTTATTTTATTTGCTTTTTCACCTTGGTAATTCTGGAAAAAAAACTTTGTATTTGCTTTATGAAGGAGACAGTAAACTTGAGCTCTTCGTCTCGCCACTAGTCTGTCTTTGTCTGTTGTTAAAATTATGAGCCAGTCTCTATGGCCGCAGCCAAATGAGTAATCACCAGTAATGTGACTCGTGCTGGAAGTGACTCCATCAGCACCTGTGACGGGGGATTAGTTACAGTTTACAGAGCACCGCCTCTTCCCTTCTCTCAGTGTGCCCTAAGCCAAGTCCTCGTTCTCATTTGGGTGTCTGTGCTGTTGGAAGCGACTGCAGTGTGTTTCCATGCAGACGGTACAGTGGGAAAGCTTCCTCTAGCTAATGGATGGCTGTTCTCTTTATTTGGAGTATCTTACTGGTTATGTAAGCGACCTCGGGAGAAATTATCCTGACCCAGATCGGAGGATGCAGTAGTGCTTCAGTTGCAGGATTTCTTCGTCGTTAACACCACTGTGCTGATGACAAAGAGCAAGTTGTAATCCTCATCACTGCCAGGGCTGAGCCGGGCAGACAGAAAATCGTCATTTGCTGCTGGGAGGCTTGTTAGGTTACAGCCTCTGCTTCGTTTTGTGGTCTTGGCTTTTCTTCCTATACAATGACGGCGCTGCAAGTGAGCTCAGAAATGCTTGGTTTGAAAGCCTTTGCCTGTGATTGTTTTTGAAGACTAAAGAAGTATTTATGCGTGATTCGGGAAAAAAAAAATACTGCTCAAGAACAGAATGAAATGTCAGCTATATTTACTGACCTTTAAAGCCTTGGGCTTGGATTGCTGAGATTTAAAGATACTTTAAAATTCTCAAGAACTAAGTACGGTTTGTATTTTTCTGCTTCCTTTTTCTTTTGTCTTTATTACATTTGGTTTTACTTCTTAGCCTTAAAAATTGAGGTCATTGCCTTTTATAGTTCTAGGCTCAGCGTTCTTAGTTTTAAGATTTCTAAAACTGTTTAGAAAGAGGTTTACAGTGCTGCCGATAATTTAGTAACACTAAAAAATTAATTTTAAAAACTAGACTTCAATTGTTTTAAGTATTTGGGCCGACGTGTTTAGACGACACTGTTTTAAGGGAAGTAGGAGTATTGTTTTGTGAGGGTTTTTGTGTTTTCCTTTTTTTGGTGGTGGTACATCTTCCCTTCCCCACCCCCAACTTGTTTTCTAACAGTATCATGTTTTCAATAGACCTGCTTGGGTGGGAATTTGGACTTTGTTCTTTCAAGTAGCTCCAGTCTTTTTTTATTTATTTTTTTCACTTTGTAGGCTAAACCTTGACTTACAAAATGTGACCTAGATCATTTTTAGTTTCAGTATTTTCCTCTGTTGAGATTTAGACTTGTATTTTTGTAGTTAATGAGCTTGATTTTTTTTTTTTTAAACTTGAAAAAGGAATTGTTAAATGTTAACCGGAGATTGTTAGAAACTCTGACTACAGACATAAACCCCATGAATTTCCTGTTAAGTACTGGATGGTGAGCTTTAATGTGTTTTGTCTGAGCAGCTGAGCTGTACTTGAGAACTGTAGATGATTTATTTAAAAAGATTTTTCGGGGAGGGCTCATCTGTTGGCCTCTTCCTCATGTCAATGGAATGTGGTGCAGCATGGAGCCCCAAACAGGATACAGTTGTCGAGCATTCTTCCTATAGCGCGGTCGGCCTTGCTAGAAATACAGGCTCGCAGCAGCGTTTATTTTTAAAGTTTGATTAACACTAACAGATGACATTAAGAGAACTCTTAATCCACGAATAAAATGGAAAAAGTGTTTTGTTTCAACTAGATGTTCAATTTCAAGTTAGTGTCTTTCATTTGGGTTTTCAAAGATTCAAGTTCTTTGTGATTAAGGCCATATTCTACTGGGTTTGCTTCCCTTAGGCTGAGGAAGTTCCTCATAGAATGTCTTTAGAGTCCTGAATTAGTTATGCATGAGTTTTAGTTTCTGTACATGCCAGTGCACCTACAGCAGAGAAACTTTTACTATGGATTCATTATTAAAGCAACAAAATCCATTTGTTTTCATTTTAATATGAACATGTTTAATTTTTTATGTGTTAGATACAAAAATTAACATGGTTACATAGTGGATTGCCACTTTAAAAAATCATCGTATATTTTAACTGTATTTTTCATGTTTGTATTTATATTATTTTAATAAAGTAAATTTTTTACACTGGCACAGTTGGTAATTTAATATATTTTAATGTTTATTTAACAAACACTAGTCTCTGCTTGTTGAGGGTATATTTGTAATTTAAATGTAATTGTATATGGTATCATTTGTAAATCAGCCTTTTTATTTATTTGTCATACATTATTTGACACCTAAATTTTACCAAAGGCTTTCTGTTAAAAACCTTAAAATTCGAGGAATTATTTTATCTAGAAATTAAACCCCTTTCCAAGTTAATTTAAAGTTATTTAAATTATGTTAACTTGCTAAATTTTACCTCTAAATCGCTGGTCCACCTTGAAAAGGAGAGCTCTTGAGAAGATCTTCTCAGGAATGTTTTTGATATTATAAAATGACTGGGTCTCAGGAAATGCAAAACACCTGTATTATTTGTGTAAGAAAGAGGTACTTAGGACTAAGTTTACTTGTGTCAAATCCTGCTAAATTGTCTTTAGCCACTTAGATAATAATCTTTTGTGTATCGTTTTTGTTAACCTTTTTGGCTTGACCTGAAGTGTTTGGAAAAGAAACAGATAATGTCCAAAGATTGAAAGTCCTCTTGAGAAGGAGCCAGTGTTCATTCATTTACCAAAGCTAAACTAAAAGAAGTATAACATGAAAAATTTTCTTTGTAGAAATAAGATAAGTTAGTAGCTATTCATGTTGTTAACATATTTCATATAAATGAACTTTTAAAAAATAGGATTTTGTGAAATAGTAATTTTAGGAATCTAGGCCCAAGAAATAAAGAAAATTGGTATCAGTGGGCATGAATAGATATCCAAGCATTGTGGGAATTTTCTATTTTGAAAAAGCAGTTTCTCACACAAAATACTTTGATAAATATCTAGTACTTGAAAGGCTAGACTGGAACATAGTAGAAAGTCATTGTAATTAGATTGAATTAATCAGAAGTGTTGAAAATAAGTACAGTATACAAGAGAGGGGGTTTGTTTATTTGTATGTTTTTTATTCTAGAGATACAAGGCTTCTTGTGCATGCTAGTAAATTAGCACATGTTACCCTTTTTCTGAAAATTTTCAGTGTAATTTCAAAGATAGAAAATGTTATTTGTTCACATAATTCATTTAATGTAAAATAGAGTAGAAATGAGGTATTTTAAAATATTTATTTATTCTCATGTACTGATCAAAAAGGTTATAGATTGCAGGGAATCCATTTAAGTCCTGTTAGAAATTTCTTAAATGTAGAAATTAACTGTTTAAGAACCACTTCAAACTAAAAATCTTGACTTTTCCCCCCAGAGTACTTTGTATTTCTTTAAGACTTAATAACTACAAGAAAGGGTAAACACAAGCACCAGCTTTAGGAATCCTGGAGACGTTTATTGTCTCTGAAAAAAAGTTTTGTTTTATGTCCAAATGGTAACTCAGGTTGATTTGTAATGAGGAAACTGTGTGTCTCTCTGTGTCTGTGTCTGTGTGTGTGTGTGTGTGTGTGTGTCTGTCTGTCTGTCTGTCTGTCTGTCCTGTCTGTCTGTCTGTTTAGAAGCCCAGTTGGTTATTGCATTTTTCAGGTTTTGATTCTTTTATAGGAAAGCCACAGGTTTTTTAAGACGGTAGAATTTTGTTTTCATTTTTAAGTTTTTAGAACAAACAGTATAGATACAAGAATACATTTCATTTTTATTGAAGTTGACTGCTAAGAATAAGAATGTGGTGATAGTCATCTAAAGAAACAAACATGGTGTTCTTATTTCTTCCCTCTAACTTTCCCACCTCCCTTACTGCAGTGTGATCTCAGACTCACTTTCACAGTGCCAGAGACAGGAGATTTGGCTGCTGAGTAGACTGTGTGGTCTTTCTTACTGACCTCTTCCTGCTGCCCTCTCTGCTCTCATTCAAGTAACTGGATCTGCATTTGTTCTTGGAGCAAGACAGGGGTGGGGTTAGATCAGATGCTTCCTGCTCAGTATTAAAATTAGATGATAACTTCTCTCTTGATGGTTTAGAGAAAAGAGGGCACATGTGTTTGACTTTTTCAGAAGCAGTTTCATCTTTTAGTGTTAAGCAGGAACATATTAAACAGGAACATATATATACATGTGTATCATCTGGTAGTCCCTGTTCAAAAATACACATCAGCTTAATACAGTGTAATTTTTAGCTTGCTTATTGTGGTTGTATTTAATTCCTTTTTAATGAATACAAAATAGTCTACGGTTTGAATAAAAGCATTAGATTATATACAATTGTGACAATGATATTTAAACATGTATTCATATGTACCCTTTGTATTACACTTTGAGGATAAAACCAGAAAATAACCATTAGATTTTTTTTCTCTTTTGACAGACCTTCAAACCATTGGTTGAAAATAGTATACCTAGTTCGATCACTGCAGTAGAATTCCTTATAGATAAGCAACTGGATTTTTTAACAGAAGATAGTGCCTTTCAGCCATACCAGGTAAGAAACAACACTACTTTCAAAAGTTACTTGTTCATTAAACTTCATTTCATAATTAGGTTTTCTTAAACTTTGTTTTATTTAACATATTAGGTATATAAGGAAGCAAGTGCATTCAATATATTTTGATTATAACAATTTATCAGTTAGTATGTGCTGAGACCTTCCTGTGAATCAGGAAGGTTCTTGCTGTTGTTAGGATTACAGGAGTGAACGCAGCAGTCTTAGTCATTCTGAATGTTAGAAAAGAACTGGTTAGACACTACTATGACTTCTGTTTATTTCCAGTTCTGTACAGGTGAGAGGCTAGGTCTCTAAACGCATTTGAGATTAGTCTTTACTTTGTGAATACATCTCTTTTTTGTTATCTTTCTTATTTTATTTAAGGAGTTGTTGGTTTTGCATTATTTGAAATCAAACTCAAGGCTGTGATCAAGATAGTCACTTGTTTTCCCATTGAACTATACCAACAGCTCTTCCCCCCCCCCTCCCCCAAGAGGAACTTTTCAGTTGTTGGTAACTGAATAGTAGTTTAAGGAAATGCATTTTTAGGAAACGTGTTTCCCAGTAGACAGTTAGATTTAAATTATGGGAGGAAACTCATCTCAAGTATGAACTATTTGATATGATACATACCTATAATCCTACCACTTAGGAGGCTGAAGCAGGAGGATCTTTTTCAGGGATAGCCTGGGCAACATAGTAAAACTGTCTGAGAAAGCATCAGAGTATATTGGGGGCGGGCAGTGGTGCTGGAGATATATGTCAATCAATGGCTGAGGACTGGAGTTACCAACACCAACATCAGGCAAGTCACAACTACCTGTAACCCCAGCTCTAGGGAATCTAATGCCCTCTTCAGACCTTTCTGGTGCAGTCGTGTGGAATATATACACAGAGATGTGCACATACAAAGATAGGTAAAAATTAAATCCTTTGTCTTTTAATACAGTAAGAGAGAATAGGTTTTTAATCTTCTAACTTATTAAAATTTTTAAATTAAGAGTGTTTACATTTTCATAATTGGACTTTAGCTTCAGTATTTTAAATATATACACATACATTTGTTGCAAATACTTTTCTAATTAAATGTTTTAAGTAATATTATAACTGCATTAAACAAAAAATGAGGGAACTACGTTAGTTTTTCCCTGGTAAGTAGTGGAAAGTTCATTGCTGTTTTGTATCATACTAGTTCCTGTTATTCAGAAAATGAAGTGTAGAGCTGTTGTTTCCATGGGAAGAACAAGGATTTAAGTTACTGAGCAGTGAGTTGTGCCAAAGTTGTAACACTAAGGGAATTGAAGTAGTTCTTTTCAGTTTGCAAAACTAAGATAGCAGTTCCTTTTCTGTAAGTATTGTTTCCTAATTTCAATCCTTTATAGATTTACATATGTCTTTTACTGTCTTTTTCTTCTTTACATAGTGTAGTTGTTACTGTTTTATTTTGTTGTTTGGTGCTGTGAGCTTTTATTTCTAGCTTACATTTATGGCTAAAATTCACAGCAAGTCCCAATTGAGTAATAGAGGGGTTGGAACTTTCCCCTTGGATTTTATTTTGCTTTTGTGAGTGCTGCCTACTGACTCTGAGCCTTATTATCATTTGTTTGATTTCTAAAAGCCATTTAAATGTGCATATAGATGAGATAAAGAGTATCTCCAATTCATAATGTTTTCCTCCTGCTTGCTTTATTAGCACCATGGAAATTTAGTTTGGATCTGAAGTATAATAGTTATATATTATATAATACTGCTTTTAAAAATAGAGTCTCTGCCGGGCGGTGGTGGCGCACGCCTTTAATCCTAGCACTCGGGAGGCAGAGCCAGGTGGATCTCTGTGAGTTCAAGGCCAGCCTGGGCTACCAAGTGAGTTCCAGGAAAGGTGCAAAGCTACACAGAGAAACCCTGTCTCGAAAAAACCAAAAAAAAAAAAAAAAAAAAAAAAAAAAATAGAGTCTCAGTGGCCCAACTGCAACATGCTTGTTAAGAAGAGTATGCTAACACTGGTGGGTTGCGTCGCCCCACTTCCCAACATTTAGAGACATCTTTCAGCTTCTGGTCATTTGTTTTCTTTTTAATAACAAAAGCACAGGATCTAAAATTTTAGGTCGCTTGTTGAATTGTGTGATTGTGCTTGTTCAGAAGTGATCTATACTGCTTTTCTAATAGATATGAAAATCAACCTGTGGCCTAGACAGATTTTGTATCTCTGAGACTTGAGGTGACTCACTGAAGTTGCCCCTTATTAGACATTTAATAATTGATGTTTCCAAACAGCAGATATTAACCTAAGAGTACTTGACTTTTAGAATTTGTTAGTTTTATAAGAAAGCGATTATTTACAAGCAAGTGTTTTGCTTTTATTTTATTTTATTTTTTTAGACAGGATTAACTCTATAACCCAGACTGTCCTACAACCTATGAACTTCATGTTTTAGCCTCCCCAGGGCTGGTATTATTGGTTGTGTGCAACCTCACCTGATTACAAGAAATTTTTATATTTAGTATAGTTTTTTAAAAAAATCTTGTTAAAAGTATCAGTGTATTTCCTCCAGTTCATATATTTTTAGCATGCAGAATAGACATATGTGATATAAGTCTAAGATGGTTTAACATCATTTCTCATAATTATTAAAATTAATGTGTAAAATATAGACACATTTGGAGAAAAGAAAAACTACTGGAGTTTCTTTAATCAAAGAGACTTAATTCCAGAGTTCTTTTTGTAATCCGTCATCTAAGTAGTACCTATAGTTCCTTGGCATCTTAAATGTGGTGTCTGTTACTTCCTTGACCTCTCAACTCTAGAGGGTAATAATGAATAAGTCAAAGGACTTTGGATACTAGCCTTGCAATTTATTGTCACGTCTTTTTTTTTTTTCACTTTAAATTTCATGAAGCAATTTCTTTGTGATCAAGTTGATAGTTAACTTTTAATAATGACTTAGATATGGAGGAGGAGGACTTATCTCTTCTTTAGAAATGGGTTTTTTTTGCGTATAATTTTTAGCCTATAGTAATGAGACTTAAGTTTCATTAAAAAAAATTCCTAGAAATGATGCCCCTTAACCCCAATCCCTGAATTCTCAGCATTCTGTTCTGTAGGAGTATGATTTACAGTTGTACAGCCCCCTTTTTTTTTTAATTTGTATTTTTTATAAGTATAGTAGTGGATGTTTTGCTTGCAGGTTAGGTATGCACCAGTGTTCATGTAATGCCTGTGGAGGCTGGAAGATGGCATTAGATTCCCTGGAACTGGAGTTACAGAGAGTTAATTAGGTTCTAAGAGAGTGCTGGCAATCGATCTTCTGAAAGAGCAGACAGTATTCTTAACCACTAAGCCATCATTCCAGACTTGGAAACCATCCAACACACACACACACCCCTAACTTGGAATGAACACATAGATACAATGTAAGGAAATGTTTGAAAGTAGATGACTTAACAGTTGGTACAAGTCCTTTCACTTGAGTTCATTGGTTTGCGTTCTGCCCTTTTCCGTGAATGATTTCAGGGTATCTAATATCAGATTACATATATTAAGTTATTTGCTCTGGTCAGTTTTTAGGTGACATGAAATTGGATGTTTTCAATATTTTGGAAAGAATTTTGACTGGTGAGAAAAATTGAATCAGTACTTCAGATATTACAATTAAATGCATTTTCATTAGGTCACAGTAGCAACGAACATCTTTGACATTGTTAATTTTATTTTGTTTTTCTTTTCCTGTGCACACAAAGGAGTTGTTTCCTTCTCTTAGTTTTCCTAGTTTCAGTTAATATTCTTTGAAGCAGAGGTGGGGGAAAGAGACAGGGAAAGCAAGTAGAGAACTCCATAGCACCTACTGCTGTTTTTGCTGGGGGAAGGTGGTGGAGTGAGGTTGACATGTCATTGCTTCTTTAGTTGAAGCCTTTTGGTTGTATTATAGTTGATTTTGCTCCACTTGGGAACGTGATACAGAAGTTGGTATTTTTCCAGTTAAGTTTGATTGTACTTTTGATCAGAGTTTAAATGATAAAGTCAGAACATTTAACTTTCAGCTTGATTTTGAAATTGGCTTGTCCTGCATTTGGCGAGTAGCCATGCACACACCTGCAGTTTTCAGGTTGGTTGCTTCATACAGGATATAGAAGAGATTAGTTCTTGCCTGAGAACTGTATATGACTCATGAATTGAATATGATTTGATCTGCTTTGGTAGTACAGTATTTTCTAGGGATCACAATCCTGCTTTTTTCTTTTTAATTGAAAATAGTTTTTTTTTTTTTCTTATACAATATATCCTGATTACAGTTTCTCCTTCCTCTACTCTTCTCAGTTCTGCTCTCCCATCTGGATCCACTCCCTTTCTGTCTCATTAGAAAAGAAACAGTCTTCTAAAGGATAATAATAAAACAAAGTAAAATATAACCATCTCATCTTCTACCATGTTGCTCCCTGAACCCTGAGGGGAGGGATTTTATAGAGACATCTCATTTAGAGTTGAGTGTTCCAAGGTCTCTCATTGTACATATCATGTAGTTGTGGGTCTCTGCATTTGTATCCATCTGTAGCAGGAAGAAGCTACTCTGATGATGACTAAACAGGGCATTGATCTGTGAGTACAGCAAAATCTTGTTAGGAATTGTTACTGCTTTTTTTATTTTTGGACAATAGTATTTGGGTTTACCTTAGGTCCGTGGGCTATCTAGTCTAAGGTTCTTGGTCACACAAGCAGTGCTAAGTATGGGTTCCATCTCAGGGAGCGGGCCTTAAGGCAAATCAGATGTTGGTTAGTTACTCCCAGAAGCTTTGTGTCACCATTGCACTAGCATATCTTATAGGCAGGACACCACTGGAGATCAAAGGGTTTGTGGCTGGGTGGATTTAAAGTTTCTCTTTTGGTAGTATGCAGAGTACCTTCCTGTGCCAAGGACACTAGAACGTAGGAGTGGGCTCGATGTAGGAACCAGCGTGACTTCTCTGTGTTCAATGAATTGTGTAGGTGTTGTCTTCAGCAATGGGGTCTTGCTATCAGTTTGTGGAGAGCAACCTGTAGTCTTGACAACAGCCTGGGTTGGTTAGGGATTCCCATGGGACCCCTTTAGCCAACAACTCAATTAGATGCAACCCAGACCCTATACTGGAAGCTTCATTTGGTTACAAGAGATAGCCAGTTGGGGCTCAGACTCCCTCATTATTTGATGATTTCATTTAGATCACCTTCGTGTATGCAAATATTTTAGAAAGCTGCTGCTGTTATCAGGTTCCATAATATCCCTCAGATGGCCCTTAGTTTTAGCTGTCTCTCCCCATATTCCCTTCCTTGTCCCCCTCTTCTTTCCCCTCCCTACTTGTTCTTCCCATTCCAGTCGCCTGTCCCCAATCTATCCATAACTATCTATTCTGTTTCCCTTTCCTAAGGAGAGCTGTCTGTCTGTCTCCCTTAGTTCCTTACTCTGTACTCAACATCCTGTGGTTCTTTGGATTGTAGCTTGGTTATCATTGACTTAACAGCTAATAGCCACATATAAGCGAATACATTTGTTTTTCTGGGTCTGGGTTACCTCCATCAGGATGATTTTTTTTCCTATTTCCATCCATTTTTCTGCAGATTTCATTGTTTTAACAGCTGAGTAATACTCTGTTGTATAAACATACCACATTTTCTTTATCCATTTTTCTGTTGAGGGGCATCTAGTTTGTTTCCAGTTGCTGGCTATTATAAGTAGAGCAGCAGTGAACATGGTTGATCAGTTGTCTCTGTGGTAGGATGAAGCATCCTTTGGGTACATGCCCAAGAGTGGTATAACTGCATCTTGAGGTAGATTGATTCTGATCTTCCTGACAACTGCCGCACTGATTTCTATAATGGCTGTACAAGTTTTCAGTCCTGCTAGAAATGGATGAGCATTCCCCTTACTCCACATCGTTGCCAGTGTGAACTGTCACTTGTTACTGATCTTAGCCATTCTGACAGGTGTAAGATGAAATCTCAAAGTAATCTTTGATTTGCATTTCCCTGATGACTAAGGATGTTGAACATTTTTTTAAGTGTTTCTGAGCCATTTGAATTCCCTCTTTTGAGAATTCTGTTTAGATCTGTACCCCATTTCTAATGGAGTTGTTTTCTTGATATCTAGTTTTTTTTTAGTTCTTTATATATTTTAGATATTAGCCTTTTATTGGATGTATAGATAGTAAAACTCTTTCCCTATTCTGTAGGCTGCTGTTTGTCTGAATGATAGTGTCCTTTTCTTTACAGAAGCTTTTCAGTTTCATGAGGTCCCATTTATTAATTTTTGGTCTCAGTTTCTGTGCCAGTGAGTTTAAGACTATTCCCAGCTTTATCTTCTGTCAGGTTCAGTGTATCTGGTTTTATGTTGAGGTCTTTGATAACCATTTGAAGTTGAGCTTTATGCAGAGTGATAAGTATGGATTTTATATGAATTCTTCTACATTCAGCCATCGCTTTGACCACCACTGTTTGGAGAAGATGCTCTTCTTTTCCAGTGTGTACTTCTGGCTTTATAAAAAAAAAAAAATAAAGTGTCAATAAGTGTGTGGATTTATGTCTGGCTCTTCAGTTTGATTCCATTGTTCAGCATGTTTTGTGTCAATACTGTGCTGTTTTTGTTACTATAGCTCTGTAATGCACCTTCCCATGGGAATGTTGATACCTCCTGCAGTTCTTTTATTATTCAGGCTAATCCTCTACTTTTAATTGTAATGAAAGAAAATTAGACAAAGGACACTAGTTTAAATTCCTATATTTTTATGAAGAATTTGCTTCTCCAAATTTACGGTCCATTTTTGTCTGTTGTTTTTAATGTCTATTATAAAACTTGGGTGTTTTCCCTAGCATAAGGTATAGTCATCGTAGAATTTAATGAATATGTTTATATTTGAAGCTCTGGATCATAATGAACTAAAAGTTGATTTGAAATGAAATTCTTAGTGTTATTCCTCTTGGTAGTTTATAAACATTGAATCATTGTACTCAGTAAGTAGATAGTACTGCTGTGAGTGACTGGCTGGCTATAGCAAAGTGGGCTGGTTTGGGTAACCGGAGTACTTCTTTAGTTTCTGAGCTAGAGAGTGCTTCCAGACTTAGAAGACTATTTATTGACTTAATATTTATGATTTGTGTGGATGCATATGAGCCATGTCTGTGTAGAGGGCAGAGGAGTTTATTCTCTCCTTCAATCCCGAGAGTCCTGGAGTCCTAACGCAGATTGTCAGGCATGGTGACAAGTGTCTTTTACCCATTGAGCCATCTTGTTGGCCTGATGAGTCTTTATTATTTTATCTTCTTTTTTCCCCCAAGACATTTTTGCTTGTGCTTTATTATGATTGTTATAAGTTTTCCACACTGGAATGCAGGTGTTTTTGTTGTTTTGTTTTTATTCTTCTCTCATACATTACATACCTACCGCAGTTTCTCCTCCCTCCTCTCCTCCCAATCCCTCTCTTTTTATTTATTATCTTTTTTATGTGTATGGTTGTTTTGCTTGCTTGTATGTGTGTGCCACATGTGTGCCAGGTGCCTGTGGAGACCCTAGGTCTGAAGATTGTGAGTCACCATGTAGGTACTGGGAATTAAATCTTGATCTTCTGCAAGAGCAGTAGGTTTCCTTAACTGCTTAGCCACCACCCATCAAGAGTCTGCCTATATATTTGTAACTTCTCTATTCTTTCAGTGATTAAAATTATTTTCTCAAATCCTTGTACATGCTAGGCAAGCACTCTCCCAGTGCCCCCAACCCAGTTTGGGCCTATTTCAACCTATAATTTTCCCACCATTGATTATATAAGTATATTGACTGAGATTTCAGGAGATTCTTAAGGTAATTGTTACCCAGCACAATTGGTTTACTAAAAATAGCTCAATCAATTGTTTCTTATGAATTTCCATTAGTGTCCTTTGGAGTTGATTCATAATCAGGAAATAATAATTCAAGTAAGGTAAAGTATAGCCTCTGGTTAGCCAAGGGGGAATATTAGCTGGTGGTTTGGTTAAAACTGGGCATATGCTATTCTTTCTTGATTTAAATAATTAATATAAATGGTACACAGACAATGAAATTCCAATAATTTGTTTGTAAGCAGATCTGTTCCTTAACATACTTTGTTACTTTTAGTAGTTTACAAAAGAAAATAAACCAATTGTTGTTACTATTACTTTAGAGGGCTAAGGAAATGACCTGCTTTTTCAAACTTAATTTTGTTTATTTATTTATTATTATTAATATTTTGTTTTTCAAGACAGGGTTTCTCTGTAGCTCTGGCTGCCTTGGAACTCACTCTGAAGTTTATGGCTTCAAACTCAGAGATCTGCCTTCCTCTGCCTGAGTACCAGGATCAGAGATGTGCACTACCATGCCTGGCATTGCTTTTTCAAACTTAAAAAGCTTGTCAGTCCAGTTCATAGTACAGGCATACACTTTAGAGCAGTGGTTCTCAACTTTCCTAATGCTGTGACCCCTTAATACAGTTCGTCATGTTGTGGGGATCCCCAACCATAAAATTATTTTCATTGCTACTCCATAACTGTAAATTTTGTTACTGTTATGAATTCTAATGTAAATATCTGATATATAGATGGTCTTAGGTGACCCCTGTTAAAGGGTCATTTGGTTCCAAAGGGGTCACCACCCACAGGTTGAGGATTGCTGCTTTAGAGTTTTTTCTTGTTGTTTGTTTGTTTTAAACACTATAAACATTCCTATGGGAAACAAGGATTTGACCTGTCGAAAGTGTATGTATATGTGTGTGTGTGTGTATAAAAATTCATTTTAAGATAATGACAACCAGAATTGGAAGTTGGTATTAAAAGATGTATTTTATCAAGCTCCTGCTTTCTGTTTGGTAGACTCTTGTTATGTAACCCAGGCTGGCTTTCAACTTGGAATCTTCCCACCTTAGCGTCCAGAGTTCTGGGGTGGCAGGTATGCACCACCACAACTGTGAAGTTGAGGCCGGCCTAGGCAATAAGGAAGAGCCTGACTTCCCAAATAAAAGACATTCCTTGAAGCCAAAATACCTAGTGAGGGCTTTGGGAATGTGAAGCCAATAGAGACTAAAATTGTTTAAAGGTTTAAAGTCTCAGGAAGGAGGTAAATCTAAGGATGAAAGTAAAAAAAATAGTATTAGGATTGATTGTGTAATCAGCAGTTAGGAGATAGATTCAGGAAACAGAATATTACTAGACTAGCTAGAAAAAGATTTGTGTTTTTAATAGTAGACCTAATTAATACTAGATCTGTAGGTTAGGATCAAGGAAAGAGGGAAAAGATTGTTAAGTACACTTAACCAGCAAATATATGTTAAAAATGTGTATGAACAGTGGTATGCTGATTGTTGCAACATCAAAAGGGGCTAATTGACTGATTAACATGTTTTGCCCTAGAACCTGAATGTAGGCACAGTGATTAACAACAATGATTTCTATGTCTTTCCTGTCAGTCATGATTTAAAATCTTGACTTGGGGAATTAGAAATTTTTACACCAACAGTTTTCACATCTATAAAATACAGGCAATTATATACACCAGTGTTATTAGGAAGAGTAAAATGAAATGTCACTTGCGTAACAAAGTTGCCATTTGCCTCTTCTCACAGTATAGTGTGCTTAAGCTGTTTGTAACTCTTTCCTGCCATTCACACACTTGTTGGGCATTCCTTCACCTCTGTTGATATTTTAATATTGTATTTGTCTTCTCTAGAACCTCTACCACTGTTTCTCCACCCAACAAATTTTCAGCTGCCAGTATAACCCTGTCATAAGTGTCTAATTATAGAACATATTTTCTACAGTGGTTTTTGTTTCCCCTTCTCTCCCACTTTCTCAGAGGAAAATTTAGGTAGGATTTCATGATGACTACAGAACACGCTCCTCTGGGGCGGGTGTCAAGCTCTATTTGCTGCTAATACTTGGTTATCCTTCCAAAGTATTTTAAGTGCGTATCAGGAGTATTTAACAATGCTCTCCCTCAAAAACAAGCCTGATTGTGCATGTGGGTACACATTGAACCTCCCCTTTCTTGTTTCAGTGTGTGGGGAGTCTTTGTGAAGGTAATATCTTGGCCTGGGTCAATCCTTTAAACACTGGATGAAGTAGTTGTACTCAATGACTGACCTTTGAAGTTCCTTCCTAGCACTTCTATCAGCTTCCTTAAGGTGAAAAAAAACAAGCCATTTCTGACCAACAGTCAAGCAGTCAAGTTAAAAACCATAGTGGTCTAGTCTGAGAGAAGAGGCATCTTATTGAAATTGGATTTATCTCAAGAAGGAACTTTTGAGTTATGGAGTACTAGATACAAGTGAAAAGTTCTACCAAACCAGAAAACCAAGACTGTTTGGGTTAAACAGCACTTACTGAGAGCTTTTTATCTTGTTTTTCTGTGTCTGTTTTTAAATTATATTTTGGCAGGAATTAAGTACATTCCCTAAATTTTCATAAGCAATTTGCCTTTTCCATTTCCAGTGTGCATTCATGTTTGTTATATTTCAAACCCTGGACAAATGACCAAGGTTCCTATTTAACATATGAAAGCGAACCTGGCTGCCAGGTTCCCCAAGCATCTCTCAATGCCTACCTGTTACAAGGTATGGATCTCAGCATACCCCACCCTCTACCCTGAACTCTCCAGCCCAGGGTTTGGGCTGCCCTTCCCCTAGAGGTTCTTCCCTAGATAATCCAGACATTTTGGTTACCCACCCTCTTGTACCTTTGGCTTCCTGACTGATGCACCTGGTTCCCCTCTCACCCTTTTTCTATTCCCTCCTCCTCCTCCCACATGGCCCAGCTCAGTCTGGTCATGTGCACTCTGGACTCTCCCAGATGTCTCTGCCTCTGACTATGCTCTCCCACATATCTATAATAAACTTTCTCCTCCACCATACCTAAGAGCAGTCATATCCTTTCCTTTTTATTTTCTTTTTTATTCAGTGTTACCATTTGAATGAAGTTTAGAAGTACTTTTCTAAAACAAAGTAAGTTGAATCAGAACATTGAGGTTATAGCATGTCTATTGTGCCAAGAATGTAAGAAATACAAGATCATAACAATAGCTGTGAAATGACTACTGATGGATTATTGGCTTGGTAAAATTAGCATCTTGGGTAGTCATGGCCTGGGGGTGGTCTAGATGAAGCCAAAGCAGGAAGCCACTCTTCTGTAGTTCTTGGCTTTATCCCATTTCTACTCAAAAGTGACAGCTTGTAATACTAGAGCCAAGCTGAAGCCTGGATAATAAGAAATGGACCTCAAAAGCAAGAGAACCAGATACTAAAATAAATTATTGTGCTTCCTTACCTAAATGGTTGTGTGTGTGTGTGTGTGTGTGTGTGTGTGTGTGTGTGTGTGTGTGTGTGTATAAGAATTAGTAAGTTCTCTCCAGGTCTTAAATATGTTATGATGATCGCACACACCCCTTTATTTATTTGTGGTGCTGTTAACAATTTAAGTATGTTAAATTATGCATGTAAGCATTGGATTCCAAAAATTCTACACCATCACTAGTTAGTGTTTGAGAAAGAATTTTCTGGTTTCTTCTCCCAGTCAAAATAGGATCATAATATTTATTTATGCCTTTTTCCTAATGCAGAGTTTTACTAAAACCCAACTATGTTATTTAAAATCACAGTTAATTTGTGATGTTAATTTATGTTTTAAAAAATACAATAATTTCCAAAACATTTTTATGTAATATTTATGTTAGCCATGCATGTAAGATTCTTCGGATACCATCCTCAGCACCTGGGGGGAGGAGAGATAAAGGAGAAGAATATATGGAACCAACTACACAAGAAAAGGAACAGTAAGACTTAGGGAGTTTGTAATGGTGATGTGAAGGTTCATACAGCTAGCAGAAGCAAAACGAGAAGCTCTCCCTAAGGCTTTGACATTGAACAGTTATTTTCACTGTACCATAGTGAGCAATCTCATGGGAATTCCCTTGTATTTACACCATTCTCTTGTATTCCTTATAGTTGGTTTATTTCCTAACTATAAGACTAAGTATTTTTTCCCCTAGTTTTTGTCAGTACAATATCCCTAGACTTTCCACATAGACATAAAGCTATACTCAAAATCTGTGCATTTTTTTCAGATTCATTTATTTTCCATGCCGAGAACCTCACCTGGTTAAGATGTTTTGCATTTGTCCTACTTTTTCCAGCAGTCTGGTTTTCTTTGTGGTAACTGTATTATTTTGAAGACGTAGATTTGCTCAAAGTTAAGTTGAAAAAAAAAAAGTATACCTCTGTTGTAAGCCTGTGAAATAAATGTCTTCCTAACCTCTGACTGGAGATAAGACAGTTCTCCCTCACGGTTATTAGCTAATAAGTAATGAGTTGGAGGCTGTTAATTTGTACCTGTGGGATCCTCTTGTACTAAAATTCTGTGTCTTCATATAGCCTATAATCTGAGGGAGAAAAGGATACCTATGGAATACAAAAGTACGTAAAGGCAAAACATTGCATATCATCAGACACCAGGGAAGTGAAGGGAAACTGACTTCAGTTGTCGTTTGTTCTAGGAATATAGAATTAGCTAAGCCAGTAGGACATTAAAGTTTGTTAAGTGCAGGAAGTCAAATGAACAGGCAGAATGCATATATTGAATGGTCCATTTACATTCATCCTCCTGTGAAGGTATAGTGGTGATGAGAAGGGGTTGGTTGTTTGTCTGTCTGTCTATCTATCGAGGTTTTTTTGAGATAGAGTTTCTGTGTAACAGCCCTGGCTGTCGTGGAACTTGATTTGTAGACCAGGCTGGCTTCGAACTCACTAAGATCAGCCTGCCTCTGCCTCCTAAGTGCTGAGATTAAAGGCATGCACCACCACTGCCTGGCGGGAAGGGGTTATTTTATTTGTTACAAGGTCTTATTGTGTAGCATGGAGCTCATCTTTGTAGACTAGGCTGACCTAAAAGCTGAGAACAACCTGCTTCTGCCTTCTGAGTGTTGGTGTGCACTACCACCCCCAGCTGAAAAGAGATCTTTTAAAAGCAATTTTAATTGAATCAGCCACCTTACTGGTTTCACCCTCTTTGTCCCCATTGCCTTTGGTCAAAGGAAACACAAAGCAGAGCTTTAACTTTTAACCATTTAAGCAAAATTACAAAGTTCAGTGGTACTAAAGTACCTTAACAGTATTGTACACACATCACCACTGCCCAGTCTCACACCCTTTTCATCATCACTAACAGAACCTATGTTAATTAAGAGTAATACCCTATTTTCTAATTTCACCTTCTCCACGTTCTGTTAACATATATTCTACTTTCTTTGTGAATTTGCTTTTACTAGGTATTGCACATAAGAAAATTACACAATGTCTTTTTTTAATGGTTTGTTTCACTTAGTATGCCGTCTTCAGCTCTCATCCATGTTATAGCTTATGCTGGAATTTAATTTTTTTTTGTGTGTGTGTATGAATATTTAATTGTTTATTCCACATTTTATTTTTCATTTTGTACGATATTTGGGTTTCTTTCTTTTGGCTATGATGAATAATGCTACTGTGAATAATTTCTGTCTTCCCTTTTAGTTTTGGACATATGCATATATTTATGCACACATATATATTTAAATGTAGAGTTGTGAAAACCTATGGAAATTTTATGTTTTAAACTTGGAGCCAACCATGGTCATGAACACCTGTGATCCTAGCCAGCACTTGACTTTAATTCAGAACTTGGAAGACTGAAGCAGGAGGTTTGCATGTTTGAGATTAGCTGAGCTACTACAGAGTGAAGCTGTGCCAAAAATGTTCCTCACTCCTTCAAAAGAGAAACACACACACACACACACACACACACACACACACACACACACACACACCTACATACCTACAACCAAACTGTTTGAGAACTAGCCAGCTCTTTTCCACCCTGGTTTCACTTCATTTTGTCTGTCAAAAATACACCAGATTCTGATTTCTTTGAATCGTCAATGCTTGTTAGACTCCTTTCAGTTTGTGTGGCAGCCATTCTAATGAATATAAAGCCATACCTTAATGTTTTCATCTACGTTTCCCTATGATTACTGACAGCTTCTCACCATTTCAGTGAGAACAGTTCTTTAATGTACTTTGCTCACTAAAAAAAGGAAATCCTTTTGAGTCAGGAATACTAGATATTCAGGGCACTTATCAGTCCTTATTTAAGTACATGGCTTGCAACTTTTTTCACCATTCTGTTGGTTTTCTTTTCCCTCCTGATAACATGCTGTGATTGTACAAATGTTTTTCTTTAATGAAGTCTGAGTGGTCTGCTCTTTGTTGGATGTGCTTTTGGTGTCACATCCAAGAAATCACTGCCAAATTCAGTTGTAGGAGGATTTTCCTGAATGTATTCTTCAGAGTCTTATTTATAGCTCTTAATTGAAAATTGTGTCTAATCCATTTTGATTTAATTTTAAGAAATAGTATCATCTAAAGGACCAAATATCTTATTTATTCAACATTACTTGTTGGAAAGATTGTATATTACAGTGATTATTAATTATAGTTAAAGTGAGCTAATAATTTATACTATAATTTATTTCTGTACTTTTTATTCTATTCCCTTGGTCTATATCTGTCCTTATGCCAGTTTCATATAGTTTTAATTAGCTAGGATTTAATTAATTAGGATACCAATCCCATTTCCTTACAGCTGCATAATTTGTTCAAATGATTGTCAGTCCAAAATAACTCACGTAACTATTACTCTATTTTGTCATTGAAATTTTATGAATGTTCCAGATAAATCTTAGTTTCATAACTCCTATATAAATTATTAAGCAATAGATTAGACCTTTACAGAAAATAGATGTTTGAAGTTTGAGTGACAGAGTGATCCGGTGGTTGCTGAGCTATAACATGTAGCCATTCACTTTTTTGCTGGACATTCGCTGTAATTGTGAGTTAAAGATTGATGAAATACTGAATTCTCTTTCATGGTAGGGGAAGGGGTACACATCTAATTACAGAATCATACTGCAAATTCTGAAATACTAGTTTGTTTAATGTGTTTGTAGACTACCACATACGTGTATCTTAGAAATAGGATTCTACTAGAAATTAGATGGGGACCTGGAGATGGGTTTTGGTGGTAAAGCACTTGATCTAATGCTCAAAGTCTTGGGTTTGATTTGCACAGCACTAAAAATAAGGGAAAGAAAATGTGAAAGACAGGAATGTTTCCCAATAGGGTATAGTATTTTAGGGTTCCCCTTGGAACAGAATCAAAGAGTGAGGGGGTAGGAAGGGGAAATTGGCTAATGAAATTTGAGGATACTAAAAAGTCTAGAATCTATATAATAGGCCAACCTTGAGTCCAAAGGCAGTCTGAAATAGGAAGGACCAGTCTTCCTTAGAAGACCTCAGTCTTTAAGACCTTGAGCTGATTGTGGTGAGTAATCTGTTACTTAAAGTCTGAATGGTTAATTAAACCCAAAGTCCTTTGTAGAAACTTGTAAACTGATATTTGACCCAATACCTGGACACAATAGTATAGCTAGGTTCACACAAGATTGTCCCTGGTGCTATTGATACTTGATTATTCTGTCTTGAGTTCTTGAAGGGCAGGTCTCTGGGCTCTGTAGTAAATGCTTTTGTCATTTTCTCTTCTTGATTGCCAACCCTCTTTCCTCCTCCTCTTCAGTGCTTTCCAGTCCACAGCATCTGTAGACGGTGTGTGTGTGTGTGTGTGTGTGTGTGTGTGTGTGTTTTGTTTTTCTTCCAGACAGGGTTTCTCTGTTTCTCCTGCCTGTCCTGGAACTTGATTTTGTAGACCAGTTGACCTTGAACTCACAGAGATCTGCCTGCCTCTGCTTTCCTCTGCCTCCCTAGTGCTGGGTTTAAAGGCATGCACCACCATACCAGGCAGCATTCTTAGACTGTAGTTTTAAGATACTTGAGAATGTGGAAGCCTTCAAAGCAATATTGCCAGGTTAATTTTGAAATTATCAGCCGACAGTAAGGCATTTATATGGCTTGTTAGGTGCTTTCAGAATTCCAAATGTGAGGCTGTCTCTTTCTTTTTTTTTAACCCTGTTCTGTGCTTGGGAACATGCCCTGGGCCTTGTGCTTACTCACTAGACAAGCACTGCTGCTTAGCTCCATCCCCAGATCTTAATGCTTTTGCATGGTTCTTTTCTGTCTCTTGGTCCTCAGCTGCTTGTTTCTCCAGGCTGCCTAATAGTCCTTGTTACCTATTACCTATTCAGTTCAATTCCATACCATACTTTACTCATTGATTTCCTGTGGTTGCTAAACTTAGCTATTGCTAAAGGCTATTAAGTAAATCTGAGTAATAAGCTTCCATCACATTTGTCTGCATAGCCCATTGATCAATAATTGGTATAAAATGTAAACTTTTGTATGTTTTAAATTAACTATGTCCAGATGTTCTCTGAATGGAAATCAGTACTACATATAAGTCTGCTTCATAGTTATTAGTGTGCATTGTTTTTGCCATTCAGGGAGTTGCATTTGTTGTTGTTGATATACTGGTTACTGTAATCTATACAATAAATCAAAATCTAGATTTCTAACATTATATAGTATGTGGACTTCAAGATTACAGTAGGTAAAGTTCCACAGCTCCACAGAAAGATGACTTTTATCTTGTTTCTCTCACCTCCATGTTTTATCAAGGAATTAGGTTTCTTGCATGCTGATTAAGACTCTCCTATGTACAAGATGCTGAAGACTGAAGACTGTTAATTGTGGATACTTCCCAGTTGGGTCCCTGTAGTCTTCAACTTGTAATACCTTCCAGTGCTTACTAAGCCTAGTGTTAGAAGAAGAAAGTTCTCTTAATGTTTATCTCATGTGTATGAGCAAACTTGTATTAATTGGTAGCATATGTCTGGTATGTTGCTAGTGTTGGGAAACATTGCATGATAGTGCAGCAGAGATCTCACCTATCAGAACACTGGGCAAGACATAAGGTCATATAACTAGTTTAATTACTACTACTGATGTTATAACTATCATTTTGTGGTGCTTGGTATTAAGCCCAGGGCTCCTTTCAGACTAAGATCTTGCTTTACTAACTGTGGTAATACACCTTTAGACCCACATGTTAATTTGTATAATTTAAAAATCTCTACAGTGTAGTATACAATACCATTTGCATTATATTGGTGTTATTTTCTATGTGTTAATGTATGCAAAAGCACACATGTTGTGAAATTTTTGTGATAAAGAGAATATATGTGGTATTTGTGTCAGACTGTAGGAGTGTGGGTTCAGGAAATGAAAAAGCACAGTGCTTGTCTAGTATATGTGATGGGTTTAAATCCCTGGCAATATAGAAAGGGGGGGAGGGTTGCCTTTGTATATAAATATCAGTCTGTGTTGTATATACTTTTAAGAAGCCTTTAGAAGTTGGAGAGATGCTCAAAATAAACCCAGGGTTTCATACATAACTAGTGAAACATTTTACTCCTGCTCAAAAATAGTGGATTACATAATTATTAAATTCTGCATTCTCCTAGTTTCCTCGTTTTTTTTTTTCAATCAAGATTCTTCTGTTCTATGTAATCTCAACCATTCTTGTTTTGTTTTTAATGTGTATGAATGCTTTGCCTTTGTGTATGTACGTGCACTGCTTGTGTGCCTGGTTGTTTGAAGAAGTCATAAGAGGATTTGAGATCCCCTCACACTGGAGTTACAGATGGCTTTGAGTCACCATCTGAGTCCTTGGAATTGAGCCCAGGTGCTTTGCAAGAGCAACAAATGCTCTTAATTGCTGAGCCATCTCTCTGACCCTTCACACCCATACCAAGTGTTCAGCTTCATTATGCTTTTTATATTTTCTGTCACGTTTACTTTTAATTTCAAATGTTAGATTAATTCTGGGGTGGCATTACAGCTAAATGATATGACACTTGCCTTGCATGTGGAGGATCCGTGTGATTTGATCCTCAGTAGAAAAAGGAATAATTCTGATTGATGGATTTGTTTGTTTGGGCTGATGTTTTGTTTGGAGTTTTAAGCTTTTGTTTTACCTTTTTTACTTAACACGTCCAAAATTTATAGTGCCCAGTGTTGAAAACCGTGCTAGCTTCAGTTCAGATGTCACAGATGGGATAGTGCAGACACGTTCTGTTGACAGTGTATAGTGCTGAACACAGAAGGAAAAGCTCGATCACATCCCGCATTGCAGTGCCACTGGATTGTCTCCACTCTCAGGTGAGCCCTTCGCTTCTGCTGGCATCCTTTTGTGTGCGTCTGTGAACTTGTATTTACTTACACAGTTACTCCAAATGATCACCACTGTACTCAACTGCCTTCTTTTCTACTAGTAGATGACCTTTCTCCTACTGCACAGAGGAAATTGAGGTTACAGGCAGGAACCCCCTTAGCTTCCTGTTCTTAGACCTATTTTTGTACCTTTTCTTGCCTGCTTTTTTTCTTGTCTCAAAGTAAGTCCATTTGGTGTCTCTTCAGTTTTACAAATACTTCTTGGTTACTTTCTTTAGTTTCTGAATAGGAGGAGGAGGAGGAGGAGGAGGAGGAGGAGGAGGAGGAGGAGGAGGAGAGTGAAGGTAGGTGGGGTTGAGATGAGTAGGTTAGAAGAGGTCTGGTGAGATGGACCAGCAGGTGAAGGCAAGAGCTGCTAATAATGATTGGAGTTGGATCCCCAAGAGAGAAATGACTCCTGTAAGTCACCCTCTGTCATCTTCATCAGACACACATAAGTAAATACAATAAAGACTTTTTAAAAACAAGTTTGTGTAAAGGAAATGAATAAAGCCTGAAGGGAGCTAGAAATCATCAACTGGAACAGACAGTGGAAAGGCCATAAAGTAAGAGCATTCAAAGAATAGAAGACTAGAAATTAAGAGACGTTAGCAGTTATAAGGGGATTCAGGTGGGGCTTAACAGGCTACAGTGAAGACTTAATTTTCATTGTGATTAGTTGTTTTGTTTTGTTTTTTCGAGACAGGGTTTCTCTGTGTAGCTTTGGAGCCTGTCCTGGAACTCGCTCTGTAGACCAGACTGGCCTCAAACTCACAGAGATCTGCCTGCCTCTGCCTCCCAAGTGCTGGGATTAAAGGTGTGTGCCACCACTGCCAGGTGTGATTATTTTATTCTGTTTATGTATATGGGTGTTTTGTCTGCATGTCTGTTTGCACACCAGAAGAGGGCATCTATGGAACTGCAGTTACTGACAGTTGTGTACTACCATGTGGGTGGTGGGGATTGAACTCAGGACCTGGAAGAACAGCCAGTGCTCTTATCCAGTGAACCATCTCTTACACCCATAGAATAGTTTGTTTGTTTGGATACTTGATAACCAATGTATAGCTCAGCACAGGATTGTCAGAACATCTGATAACATATCCAATGGAATTATAAGTTTACAGTTATATCTCTACAAATCAAATAAAGAGAAGCCCCACCCCACCCCCGACAGAGTTTCTCTGTGTAGCTTTGTGCCTTTCCTGGAACTCCCTCTGTAGACTAGGCTGGCCTCAAACTCACAGAAATCGGCCTGCCTCTGCCTCGCGGGTGCTGGGATTAAAGGCATGTACCACCACTGGCCAGCCTCTGTTCCTTTTTATACATGTGTACACCTATAAATATTAAATAAAATAACACTTTCGCATTTGCATCAAATTGGTTTCTCCCTTGGAGTTTTAATATTATGTGGCTTCCTAATTTGGTTGCTTACTATTTTACAACTCACCCTAAGTGATGTCAAGTTTCAACTATTTTTTCCTGTGTTCTGAATAAAATTCTAGCTAATACCTCATAGTCTACTAGCATTTAATTTATAACTTTATTTAGCTATTTATAGGGACTTTTATGATAAATCCTTATTCTCATAGAGCTTAAGTACTATAGGCAGTATGGTGGATAATGAATATAATAAGCAAACACCATGATAAGCATTTTAGTAACTTCTATGATGAAATGAAAAAATACAGTAATGTTAGAGCCATTAGAAATTGAGAGGGTGCCACCTGGGTGGTGGCACAGTCCTGTAATCCTAGCACTGTGGAGGCAGAGAGGCAGAGCATTATGAAGCAATACTGTGAGGGAGAAAGAGAGAGGCTAGAGAATTTAATAGAATGGGCAAGGCTGGTTGGTATCATTGAAAAGATGAGAACGGTATTATATTGTCTAGTGTAGTTGGTTTTCATTCATTCATTCATTCATTCATTCATTCATTCATTCTCTTACTCTTTTGGAGGCTGCTACATAGCTTCTTGTTATTTATGAATGTCCAGCCTTAACTTGGCTTATGTCTAGCCAGCTTTTCTTAAATTTTTAAAATTATCCTGTTTATCCTTTGCCTCTGAGCTTTTATCTTTCTCTATTCTGTATACCTTTCTTTACTTCCTACTCCATGGCTGGCTGTGTAGCTGACTATGTCCCCCTCTCCTCCTTTTGCTCCTATCTTGTCTTCCCAGATTTCTCCTTCTATATATTCTCTCTGTCTGCCAACCCCGCCTATCCTTTCTCCTGTGTTGCTGTTGGCCATTCAGCTCTTTATTAGACCAATCAGGTGGTTTAGACAGGCAAAGTAATGCAGCTTCACAGAGTTAAATAAATGCAACATAAGAGAATGCAACATAACTTTGCATCATTAAACGAATGTTCCACAGCATAAATAAAGGTAACACATCTTCAGCTGATATTCCACAACAGTCTAGCATTGTGATTCAGCACTTCATTTTTCTGTTTTGATTCTTCTGAATTCTAGCTAATGGTGCAATCATCATTTTCCGGTTTCATTATCTCATTTTCCTGTTCAAATTATTATGTGGGACTGTTTTAGGTTCTTGTCTGTCCCTTGTTTATTGGTCTCCTACAATTGCTGGTTCTTGACTCATCTTCACTTGGCTACATTATTTAAAGAGCTCCCTGTCTGCATTTAATCCACATTGACGTATTTAAGAGTTCTGTACACACACCATATTGTTTGATCCTTTTATGTTTGCATGTGTGTTTTAGTTTGTAAAGCTTTTTTTTTTTTCTGATCTCCTGTTCCTAGGGCAAATGCATTTTTGATGATCAACTCAAAAAACTCATTCATTTCTCAATTTATGAGAAAATTATTCTCTCTTCTGTGGTAACCTTTCCTGTTGTACCTAACTAGCTCTCTTCCAGTCCTCACTAAAAATTTGCTTGAATTCTCTATCCTAAATGAAGTTTATTTGCATTATGTCTCTTCCATGGGACTTGCAGAGTTCTTGGCAGGAATGCCGTTTCGTATGTGTTGTCAGTCCCGTGACATAGTTGTCAGTGTCACTAGGTTTTAAAATCTTGTGCAGTGAAATATAGTGATAGTAAATGTTACCAATAAGAGAACTTCATGGGCCGGGCGGTGGTGGCGCACGCCTTTAATCCCAGCACTCGGGAGGCAGAGCCAGGCGGATCTCTGTGAGTTCGAGGCCAGCCTGGGCTACAGAGTGAGTTCCAGGAAAGGTGCAAAACTACACAGAGAAACCCTGTCTCGAAAAACCAAAACCAAAAAAAAAGAGAACTTCATGGTATCACAGGCAGAGAGGCATTTTCAAACCTAATTAGACAAGCTGTCTTATCCAGTCTCTTGTACCAAAGAATATAAGAAGCCAAAGGAAAATGTTTTAAAAGTGATGTTTGCAGCTTGATAGTACAAGAGGTTGTATAAGACAGTAAAAAACAAGTTACTATTTTTATTATGATTGAATCCTAACATAGTAATCAACAGTAATGACTCCTATGAGTATTTATAAAAGCTTAAATTGTGTTTAGTAACCTATTTAATAAAAGAACTCACACTTTCATAAAATTATATAGTTTGAGTAATTTTAAAAATAACTTATAAAAAACTAGTTTTTCTCTCTGCTAGAGATTGAATGACTCCATGTCCTCTTATATGCATTCTACCACTGAGCTACATGCTGAGCACAAATATATTTTCTTTCTAGAAAATAGATACAAGCATTCTAACATGGTTTAGTCCTTTCCCGTCCCACCTCCGTCTTCAAACAGGGTCTCATCGTTGTCCCTGTGTGGTCTGTAACTCTTTCTATATAGACCATGCTGGCCTCAAGCTCAGGGAGATCTGCCTGCCTTTAATTTCTTAGTGCAGGGATTAAAGGTGTACATCACTACTTCTGGCTCCCCGTTTTGTTTTTAATAAAGGAATTCTTACCTATATTAAACATCACTTTAAAAGAAGTGTTGGAAATCATTGTCAAGTATATCACGCATACTACCATCCGTAATAATACTGTGCTATTGAAGTGTTTTATATTACTTTAAAACTAGTTTTACGTTGCCCATCCTCCATTTGTTCGTGTGTGTGTGTGTGTGTGTGTGTGTGTGTGTGTGTGTGTGTGTGTGTGTGTGTGTACACATGCCTGTGTCTCTGTGTGTTCTAGTCCCACACCTCTTAAGTACTGGGATTAGAGGTGTGTCCAGCTCTTTGTTATTGGTGTTTTTATAACAACACATATCTCATGTATTTGCAATTGTTCTATATAGGTATCAGCAAAGCAAACAGATTTAAATATGTTATAAAAGACTAACTCCAGGAATTGCTTATATGCCAGTTTGAACTAGATTTTCTTTTTAAGGTTTATTTTTATCTTCTGTGCATAAATATTTTGCCTGCATGTATACATGTATATGTACCACATGCATGTCTAATGTTCACACAGGCCAGAAGGTACGAGATTTCCTGGAACTGGAGTTATGGGCAGTTGTGAGCTATTAAGTGGGTGCTGGGAATTGAGCCCAGGTCTGATGAAAAAGCACTGATCTTAATCCCTGAGTTATCTCTTCCATTACTGTTACCATTCTGAAGAGAAATGGTATAATAGTTCTCAGGTGTATATACATTTATCCTTTCCATAGAAATATGAAAAAAAAGTGAAAAACAGTTCTGGAAATGGATAGTGTTTGATTAACTTAGAAATTATATTCGTTTTATTTTATATTTAAAGCATTTTAAATGAATGTTCATTTTATATGAAAAGTATATTAGTTTATATTTGTTCTGTAAAAATCAGAAAGTTATAGACAGAATTTTACATGTACTGTCTTAGTTATGTTTTCTATTGTTGCAACAAAATACCATGACCAAAGCAAGTTGAGGAGGAAAGGGTTTATTCAGCTTACACTTCTACTTACTGTTCATCACTGGAGGAAGTCAGGACAGGAACTCAAACTGAGCAGGATCCTGGAGGCAGGAGCTGATGCAGAGGTCATGGAAGGGTGCTGTTTACTGGGTTCCTTCACATGGCTTGCTCAGCCTGCTTTTTTGTAGAACCCAGGACCACTAGCCCAGTGATGGCACCACCCACAATGGGCTGGGCCCTCCCCCATCAATCACTAATTAAGAAAATATCTTACAGCTGGACATATTTTCTCAATTGAGATTCCCTCCTTTCAGATAACTCTAATTCCATGTCAAGTTGATTTAAACTAGCTAGCATACTGTCATTCACTGTTAGTTTATACCCAGGAAGTTTTAGAAGAATGCTTTATGCAGATTTACGGTTTTACTAAGGTGAGCTCCTCTGTCACGGATTTTTTTCTTTTAAGCCTAAAGTGTCCTGTAAGAATATTTTTAGTTATGACTTTAAAAAGCATTCAGCAAGTCCTAGGCTTAGTTTGAGGAAGCTGCAGATAGTAAATTGTGGTCAACAGATGTTGTAAGCAGGTTACTCCGCTGTGTTCAATATCTGTTAATAGATGACTTGAAAGAAGATTGCCTCCTAGATGCTCCACCACCACCACACACACACAGTAGCCCTGACTGTCCTGGAACTCAGTCTGTAGACATGGCCAAACTCAGAGATCTGCCTGCCTCTGCCTCCCTGGTGCTGGGATCAAAGGTGTGCTCCAATACTGGCCTTTTTAAAAAAGTTCACCATTATTATTTAACATCAAAAAGAATATTATTGTTTCCTTCCTTTAGAAAGAAACACATTTTTCTTTAAATAGATTTTTTTTTTTTTAAAGACAGGATCTCTCTTTAATGCAGCCCTTCTTGTCCTAGAACTCACTATATAGACCTAGGGTAGCATCAAACTCACAGAGATACATCTATCTCCCAGAGTGGTGGGATTAAAGGCTTGTACCGGTGCCTCGGCCTTAGCTTTAATTTTTATAATACCGAGGTTTACACTGGTAACCTAGAAGGGAAGGCCTTATTACTAATGATACTTGACAAATTGTCAAAATGCAGCAGTATCACACTTCTTATTTTATCAAAGGATTTCATTCTGAAGATGAGCTAAAAACAACAACAAAAAAAAGCCCCTGAAAAAAATTAAAACAAAACCCCCATGGATTATTTGTACTTCTTGCCTGCCTCCCTACCTTCCTTTATTTTCAAAACAGGGAGTCACTCTGTAGCCCTGGCTAGTCTGGAACTCTCTATGTAGGTAGGCTGGCCTTCAAATCATAGAGATCTGCATTCCTCTGCCTCCTAAATGATGGAAATAAAGGCGTACCACCACACCCAGCATTGCTGATCTCTTTGAAGGAAAATATCATTGAACAGGGAAATAGGGCTATTTAGTTGTTTTGTTTTAATAAGATTTGAATGTTAATCTTAAAATTGTTGAGGGTTATGGTAAATTATATTTGATAAATTATAATTTTATTGATAAATTAATTAGCTTAGAATTTCCTCCATTTTATAAAACCATGTTACTGATAAATTGAGACCCAGCAGAGAGCTTTCAGAATTTTGATTCTACAAGTACATTCTAGACTGTTTTACTTTCCAACTGGACAGTTTGGGGACAGTAACTAATTTGGGATCGTTTTTTTTTTCTATGAAATTATAATGAATAATTATCACAGTTACTGCTAGGGTTAACTGAGATGAACTGGCTGGAATGGTGTTCAATCTTAGCATATACTTAGCAGCATGAGGGAGGGAGGCCCTAGATTCAATTCCTGGCAGACCCACTCCCTGAGATTATCCTTCGGTAAGACACACTCCCATGCCAGAGCCAGCTTGTGGAGGTCAGAGGACAACTTAGGAGAGCAGCTTCTCCTTCTGCCATGTCAGTTCAGATTGTCAGGCTTGATGGTAAACGTATACCTGCCAATCTGTCTCTGTGGTGCTTATTTTGTTTTTAGAACACTTTTAGACAGTACTTTCTCTGTGTCGAATAGTGGGCTGGGTGTCAAAATAGCAATCTGTAAAGGCTGGAAATTGGTTGATGCCATGGATCATTTACAGTTTAAGAGGCTGCTTTTACACTATGTTGAGATGAAAGTATTCATCTAGGGTGAATTTAGAGTGGTGACACTAGCAGTCCAGAGTGCGAAGCTTAAGTTCATGACTTTGCTGGGAGTTACAGTTGAGTCATTGGCAAGGCTTTGCCAAGTATCTTAGAGCCCTTTCTCAGGAAAACAATATGTGTATGTAAGCTTTATGAAAGTGATGGGTTATCGGACCAGGATACTTCAAGTAAGCTTTCTGTTGATAATTGGAGATTGACTACATTTTTATATATTGATGGTGTTCGTGTGTGTGTGTGTGTGTGTGTGTGTGTGTGTGTGTGTGTGTGCGCGTGCGCGCGCGCGCGATCATGATCAGAAGCCAGGGCCTTGCACTAAATGTACACACCCCCACCCAACCTTTTTTGTTAAATTGTAATATTGGTGAAATAAGGTGCCTTACCCTCTAATAACCTATTTAACACACCATACCAACTGTGAAGTTTGCCTAGTGTTTTGCAAGTTAAAAATCAGTTATTTAAAGTGTGTATATATTTTCTTGTTGTTTCACTAACTTTATCTTTGAAAGACTGAGGATATATTTTACTAGTAGATGCATGCTTAGAATGTTGTGAGGCTCTGGATTTAACTCCCCCTGAAATTTATCATCAAATATACAAGAAAATGATTCATATTAAAATCTGTTGATTAGTTAAAAAAAATAGGATTCCTCTGGCTTAGTTTTAAATTTTATCACTTAAACATTAAAAGTAAACATTACTTTTAAAATGCTACAAAGTTAAAATTATTTTTGTGACTAGCAGTGTGGTTTTATAAGAGCTTTATTTCAATTGTACTCGGTATAATTTTTATTATATTAATAAAATAATTTTCATGGTTCTTCAAACCCTATGATGATTTTTGTTTGTTTTGTTCTTTACTGTGAGCATATATGATTTATGTTGTTATTTATTATTGTGTATACACATGTACATGCCTTTGGAGGCTGGAAGAAGCCTTTAAATTCCCTGGTGCTTGAGTTACAGGCAATCGTAAGCTATTTATTAGATGTGGGTGCTGTGAATAACAAGGGTTCTTCTTACCTGATAAACCATCGATCCAGCCCCTTGTGGGTCTTTTTGATGTTTGTTTTGTTTTGCTGTTTTGTTGGTACTGCAGTTTGAATCCATGCTTTCTAAGCAAGTACTTCAACAGTGGGTTTCCTGGAGTTTTTAAAGGTAAGTAGTTTTCATCATAAGGGAAGTGCCAGTGACACACAAAGGGTGTTTTAAAGGGTTTCATCAACAAAATTTGTAAACTAGGTCATTGTTCTCTGTAATAGATCCATTTTAGTTTTTAAAGATTTTTTTTTTTTTTAGCTAAATGCTTTAAAGTTTCTTCTGATGGTATTTTACAATAAAGTCAGTTTATATGAGCCCCTTTATGGCATCAAAATTTTGCTCTTTATTTTTTCTCATTATAAAAACAACATGTGGTCATTACAAAATAGAGAAAACATGAAGTGGAGAGGTGGTTAAGACACTGGTTGCTCTTCCAGAGGACCTGGGTTCAGTTCCCAGCTACCATATGACAGCTCACAACTGTCTGTAACTCCAGTTCCAGGGGATCTGATGTTTTTTTCTGGCCTCTGCAGGCATTGCGCTCACAAGGTACATAGGGATACATGCAGACAAAACAGCCTGTACACATAAATAAAAACTAAGTATTAAAATCTTAAGTCTATATTTTAAAAAACCTGTCAGAAAACATGTAAAAGCATAGCAAAGTTAATTTATCTGTGGACCTACAAGATGACTCGGAGGGTAAAGTTGTGTGCCTTACAATGCAAGTTTGATTCCCTGGACCTGTCCACGGTAGAGAGAACTCATTCCCTCAGGTTGTCCCCTGATACCCACTTGGACACACACATACTCAAATGTTAAAAAAAAAATAATCTGGTTGCATATTAAATACATTATGTTTTACATGTCTATTACACTTTTATTGTGTATAAAGACTTTACAGGGCCAGAAGGATAGAACAGCAGGTGAAGGCATTCAGTCAAGCCTGGTGGTCTGTGTTTGGTCCATATTGTGGAGGGAGAGAACTGGCACCCACCCCACAAATTGTCCTCTGACTTCTACATGTCTACTGTGGCACAAAGGCTTTCATGCATACTCTCACACACAAACAAATGTAACAAAGACTTTCCAAAGCAAGAACATATTTAAGGAAGTCAGTAGGGTTGGAGTAATAGTTTAGTGGTAGAGCACTTTATATATATTGTTGTCAGTCTTGGAGTTCTACCCCCAAGACAGAAAAAGAGGGTAGGTAGTGCTATGGCAACTGAAACCAGCCTTGCCAGCCAGATGACCTCAGGTCATAACTGTTGGCGAATCTCCTCATTCTATGTGCCTTAGTTTTGCCATCTGTAAAATGGAGACATTATTTGATGCTACAATGGTATATTGAGGATGAATTGCCATAATAAAGGCAAAAGTTTTTGTATGGCATCTGTTGTATAAAAATCCTGTGATCAAAAAAGCTGTGCAGACCAATACTTTGATTTTGAGTGTGGTTTTCAAGTTGGAAAAATAATGATGTAAAGGAATGCTTTTGTGATCTTTTCAGCCAAGATACAGTGGGTTATCTTTGTTTGTTTGCTTGGTTTTTGAGATAGGCCTGCCTCTGGCTGACCTGGAACTCAATATAGACTAGATTGGCCTCAAATTCACAGAGATCTACTTGCCTCTGCCTCTCAAGTGCTTGGACTAACTGCATGCATGACCAGGCCTGGCAAGACAAATGGAGCAGCTTTCCTTTAGGGAAATATCTTATTTTCTAGATAAAAATTCTGGCCTATGATAGAAGATTATATTAAAATTTTTTCATTTTTATCATTACTGTTCAGTTGTTTTCATTTCATCATGGTGTGAAGTTTGTCTTTTGCATTTTACATTGAGTTTAAAGTTTGGTTTTGTGTTACTTGTATGATTTTTTTTTTCCAGCACCAGTATTACAATGTTTGGGAGTAGAAATGTTTGTAGTATACAAGTAGAGTTTAAGTAGTTTTTTTTTTTTTTTTTGGTTTTTCGAGACAGGGTTTCTCTGTGTAGCTTTGCGCCTTTCCTGGAACTCGCTTTGGAGACCAGGCTGGCCTCGAACTCACAGAGATCCGCCTGGCTCTGCCTCCCGAGTGCTGGGATTAAAGGCGTGCGCCACCACCGCCCGGCGAGTTTAAGTAGTTTTATATAAGTAGGCAGTGATGCTGTTTCTGTTATTCCACACCAGTTAGCTTTAATTGGTCATGACTGGCATTCCATTAAACACTATGATTGTTCTGTTAACACTTTGGAGAGAGCTTTAGATCAGAATCTCTTACCCAAGCCAAAATATCAAAGTTAGCTAAGAGAATAATTCAAAATATTCATTGAAAACTGAGAATACTGTAGTTTGATCCTTTTTTACTTTATTAAATAAAGTTTATAGTAACAGGCCTTTCTTTTGTTGACATTGATTTGTCAAATATTTGAATAGTAGCAAAGTTTAAATACAAAAAAAGTTGAACACAACAGTTTCTTCAATAGTTAATGTGTTATGTGTGTGTAAAAAAATCTCCTAATTATAAAAATGGGAATCAAGAGCTGCAGAGATGGCTCAGCAGTTAAGAGCACTGGCTGCTCTTTCAGAGGACCAGGGTTCAATTCCCAGCACCTACATGGCAGCATACATCTGTCTCTTTCTAGTCCCAGGTACCCAATGGCCTCTTGTGATGTTTGCAGGCACCAGACCCATTTATGGTACACAGATAGACATGCATGCAAAACACATACACATATATACACATACACACAAAATGGGAAGCAAATGTTTCACAGTGTCCTAGTTTACTTTCTGCAATCTAGGCAATTATTTTTAATCTCAGAGAAAGGTAGTACTACAAGCCTAAGACTTTAGAAGTTAGAAAACACCTACTCAATGTGTAAACCACACTGTCCTTGAAATCAAAGAGATCCACTTGTCTCTGCCTCTCAAGTACTAGGACTTAGTGACTCTTGCACTACTAGATTAAATACCTTGTATACATACTGTTTTTGGCAGTCTCACTCAATCCCAGGCTTCCCTGAGCTCACTGTAAACCAGGCTGTCTTAGAACTCAATGCTGTAGTTGTTTTTTACTTTTTGCTCTTTGGGGGCCCACCACCCAGCTCCCAAATAAATACACAGAGACATATTCTTACTCTTTCTAGCCATCGTTTCTTAACTTTTAAATTATCCTGTCTATCTTTTGCATCTGGAGTTTTACGTTTCTCTATTTTGTCTTTCTTTATATCTTACTCCGTTGCTGGCTGGGTAGCTGGGTGGCTAATACTGGTGTCCTCCTTCTCCTTTTCTTTTTCTTATTTATCTCTGCCTGCCAGCCCTCTTATTTCTCTCTCCTGCCTAGTTCAGCTCTTTATTAGACCAATGAGATGTTTTAGACAGGCAAAGTAACACAGCTTCACAGAGTTAAACAAATGCAACACTTTAAGCTAATATTCCACAACACAATGCAGTTCTCCTGCCTCCATTTCCTCAGTACGTGGATGAGCCATTACATAGGGTTTGAGGTTGGCATGCTAGGAAAGTGTTCTGCCACTGAGATACATTCACAGCCCCGTTTCCATATTTTCTGTTTCTGTCTTAGTTTACTTTCTTGTTGCTGTGATATAGTGCCCTGGCAAAATTAACTTAGGGGAAAGGGGGCTTAATCCTGCTCATATTTCATGGCAGGTAAGCCAACATGCCAGGAGCTTGAAATAGCTGTTCACATCACTTTCATAATTTAGACTAGAGAACAATGGGTGTGTGATACTTTATTCATTTTATACAATCTAAGATCCAGACAGTTGTATGGTGCCACCCACAGGGAGCAGATTTTTCCCTTCTCTGTTAATGCAGTCAAGATAATTGCCCACAGGCATATCCAGAGGCCACTCTCCAGGTAAATCATCTGTCAAGGTGACAACAGTAACTTCTACTCTTCTTAGTAAGGGAAATATTACTGACTTGAACTCTTCCACTTGTCATTTGCTAGGGGTTATAACGGACATTAAACAGGATGTAGCTTATAGAAAGAGGGGGTGGTCACCAGGAGTGCTATTCCTTCAGTACCCGAGTGACTAGCTTTTGGAAAAAATGAATATATCTTGCATTAGCAAAAATAAAAAATCTTCTATATAGGTAATTATAGTTCATGTCTTTAAAAGGTTTAAAAAGTATTGTAGGTTTTTAAAAAATTATAGTGTGTGTGTGTGTGTGTGTGTGTGTGTGTGTGTGTGTGTGTGTGTGTGTGTGTGTCTGTTGTGCATTCCTTATGCTCTGTAAGGTCAGAAGGGGACTTTGAATGCCCTGGGACTGTAGTTACAAGTGGTTGCAAGCCGCCATGTGGGTGCTGGGAGTCAAACCTGCATCTTCTACAAGAGCAACAAGTGCTCTTAATTGCCTAGCCACCTCTCCAGTTTTCCCTTTCCCCTTTTCTCTCCTTTCCTCATACTCAACTGTGCAGACCAGATTGGCCTGGACCTTGGAGCTGTCCTTTTACCTCAGCCTTCTAAGTGCTAGAAATGTATGAGTCACTGTGTCTGGCTTTTGCTTGCTTCTGAGACTGTGTGTCTCTTAGGTAGCTCTGGCTAGCTTTATTTAAACTTTTTAACCTCTTGCCTCCTCTTGGGTGTTGAAATTGCACATGCATACCACCATTACTGCAAGTATTGAATGTTGTAGGAAAAAAGTATCATATTTTATAAAAGCCTATCAAGGTAAATGGCTGATATCAGTAACTGCCTTATAAATAAGGGGATTGATAGACAGAAATTTGAACTTCAGACATTCTTAGTAACAAGATTTATGGTACCAATTTTTTGTTGTTTGGTGCCACTTTTGAATATGATAGTAATTGTCAAGGATCAACTCTCACTACAGAATAATTTCTTATGCTTTATTGTTGTAGTTGCTAAGGAAACTAGCTTATGAGTTTATGCTTTTATATTAAGGAATTTGCTAATATGCTTAGAACATAGAAGACAGTAATTTATAGTACTATTGTTGGCAAAGTGTTATGGACCCTTTTCTTTTTATTTATAATTTCAGGACGACATTGACAGCCTAAAGCCCATACTCAGGGATAATCCACAGTTGCATGCAGAAGTGAAAGTCTGGGTGAAGGAACAGAAGGTCCAGGAGATTTTTATGCAAGGTATCTATTTTGAAGTTACACATCATTTTTGAAACTGAGCCAACTTATTTTCTTTTTTGATTGCTCAGTTTTCTGTAATCTAATAGTTTTAATTGTATGCAGTCTGCTAGAGAATAATTGGCAAACCATAGACATTTTGATGAAGTTCTTAATTTCACTGATTTATTATACATGGAATTGTAGCTACATAGTTGTTTTGTTGATAGAGAAATTTTCATAATGTGGAATGTTCAAGGTGTGTGCTTCCTGGAAAAAGAAGCATTGTTTGCAGTGTAGTGCTGCCCAGAGTCGTAATTGATCTCTTTTGAAGAATGCTGTTGGTATCTGATAAGTGTGTGTGTACCTTCTACAGCATTTATCACAATACAGCTTCAGTTCTGTTTCCTTTGTTTAGTAAGTTACAGGGTTGTCTGTTGACATGTGATTTTCAAATCAGAACTTCTTTATAATTCCTGGTAGTTTATTTGAATAGCAGTAAAATCATACGGTAAATATAAAGTTTCCATGAAATTGGATTAAAATTAAGACTTAATGTCTTGAACTATTGATGTTCTATTGAATGCAAAGAATACAACTTTGTTGTTAAGTTCCCATAATTATCTCAGTCTTTGGAACTCATGCTAGTCTTTAATTCCATCACTTTGGAGTGAGTTTGAGGCCAGCCTGATCTACATAATTAAATTCCAGGACAGCCAGCACTAAATAGTGTGATGCTGTCTCAAAAATAAACAAAACAAACAAAAATTCGTGTCATTAAGTATTAATAAGCAGTGCTTTTGAAGATGTAACTGTTTTGTTTACTGTCCTTATGTACAACAACAGATCATCTGGGTATTAACCAATTTTTAGTATAAAGTACTCTTTAAACTTTCCTCATGGAGACTTTCAACATAAATAACTGTCTCCTACCCAGTGACTCTCAGGCCTCTGTTAATCATGTCCTGTCCAGTAGTCATCACCTTTATTCTATCCATTTTTTTTTTTTTAAATGAAGCTACCATACTGTTGTTATCCTGGGGTGGGTTGAGGGACAGTTTCTTGTTACAGATGCAAAAAAGGAAGTTCCAAATTCCATGTGTTTAATATTGTCATTTAAAGAGATTTTAAAAATTTTTTTTAAAATCCAGAGATCCAGAAAAATTCAGTTGTGGTTAGATGATGTGTCTGTTCATTTTTACTTTCCCTACGTACTTTATACTTTGATGATACAACCAAGTCAAGTTTTTAAAATAACTTTTTGTTTACTTGCAACCTTAGGGAAGAAAAGAATAAAGTATTAATAATCCCTGTTTATCTTTGGCTGACTCCAGATTGTGTTCAGTGTGGGGTATAAGACTGTTGTGCTTTACAACTCAGCCTCTCTTAGCTGTCCCATTAATCAAATTACAAATTATTTTCCCATTTCAGACATGAACTCATTTTCCCAAAAATGGCTAACTAGTTTTACATCCTTACTGTATTCTAGACCACTATGGCTTTACATTGTGTTTATGATTGCAGAAATATTTTTTGTGTAGCTGTGTCTATAATGAGTCACATTCTGAGATAAAAGATACTTGTCTTCTAAGACATTTTTAAAACTGACAAGTTCTAACTCATCTGTCACAGAGCATTATTGCTTTTAAAAGGTAATTCCTATGTATACCTAAATGGGAAGTGTCTTCATTTAAGATATCCCTTGTGTTTTGTTTTTGTTTTTTTTTTTTGTTTTTGTTTTTGTTTTTTTTTTTAAGGTCCTTATTCTTTAAATGGATACAGAGTGAGAGTATATAGACAAGATTCTGCCACCCAGTGGTTTACTGGCATAATTACTCATCATGATCTCTTCACCCGCACCATGATCGTTATGAATGATCAGGTAAATAATTGCAATTTTGGTGCTGGGGATTAAACCCAGGGCTTTGCACATACTAAACACACCTTGCGTGTGCTGAGTGCATGTTACTCCTAACCCCCAACCCCAGCCTCTCAAGTAAACCTTTGAAAAGGATATTTTTACAAGGTAGTAGACACTATATAGCATTTCTGATAATATAACCCTAATAAATTTAAATGCATCTGATGTTACATAGAAGCAAGCTACTTTAGGTCAGGAAGTGATGGTGATTTCACATTTATTTCAGTACTGACAAAAATCAGTCCCTAATTGATTAGCCTTTTTTTCCCCCCTAAATTAAAACTTAACTTTCTTAAAACTTCAGTTTTTTTCTTCTCACCAATAATAAATATTTCCCAAATAGTTTCTTATTCATTTTTAAAACACATAGTTCTTATATCACATTTCATAGTTGAGATGAATTCCTTTTAAGAATTATGGTGAATATAAAAGGGAAAAGGTAATTTTATCCTTTGTAATTAAAGTTGGTTATGTGAGCAGGTGGTATCTTACAAATTTGAATTCCCAAATTGATTTATAAATAGTTCAGCTAAGTAAAGAAATTGTACTAATGTTATGCTGGTCAGTTTGTTAGATTTAATGTTTGTTTTGTGTCATGGATTAGGTACTAGAACCACAGAATGTCGATCCTTCTATGGTTCAAATGACCTTTCTAGATGATGTCGTTCACTCTTTGTTAAAAGGTGAAAATATTGGCATTACATCACGACGCAGGTCTCGTGCCAGTCATAATATCAACACTGTTCACGTATGTATGTTATTAGTAATGCAGTTTTACAAAATACTTTTCCTTAGACTATTCAACATCAAATAGTAATGTAATCACTGTTGATTTATTTTTAGGGTCATTATACACGTGCTCAAGCAAATAGTCCCAGACCAGCAATGAACTCTCAAGCTGCTGTACCAAAACAAAACACACACCAGCAACAGCAACAAAGAAATGCTCGTCCTAACAAGAGGAAGGGTTCAGACAGCAGTACACCTGATGATGAGAAGATGAAGGAAGAAAAATATGATTACATAGCACGAGGAGGTAGGATCCACTTTTTAAAAATTGGTTTTGAGAGAGAGATGGACAGGGTCTCACTGCACATCCCTGGCTGTATTGTAACTCACCGACCAGGCTGGTCTCAAACTCACAGAGATATGTATGATGAGTGCTAGTATTAAAGGCATGTGTCACCATGCCTGGCTGGACCCACTTTAATTTTTAAGGGCATGCTCATGAATAAAAATTCATTAAAGTATGCTTATTGATCATGAAAGATAAAACTGTTATCTTTCTCATCTTACAGAAAATCCTAAAGGTAAAAACAAGCATGTGGTAAATAAAAGAAGGAGCCCTGAGATGGATGAAAAGAAACTTAACGTGAAAAGGTTTCGGACTGACAATGTTTCAGACGCTTCCGAGAGCGGTGACTCAGAGAATGCAAGTAAAAGAGTGAGTGATAATTCCTCTGAGCAAACACCAGAGTATGAGCTGAAAAATAAAATCACTTCAAAGCTCAATGGAGAAGAGGGAAAATCCCAGGTCGCTGAGAAGGCGGGAGAAGAGACCTTAGTAGATGCTCAGCCTCCCTGGGATCAAATGCAGGAAGATAGAACCCATGAAAATGGGGAGAAGCCCAAGTCCATGGATGGCCACCTTCCAGAAAAAATGGCTCTCCGTTCATCAGAACAGGCCCTAGTTGCTGACCATAATCCTAATGATTCAGTTCTTCAAGAGTGCAATATGGAAAACAAACACGCAGTGGAATTATTACCAAAGGACAAGTTAGTATCCAGAACCCCGACACCCAAATGTGTTGTGGATATCAAAAATGACACTCATTTAGAGAGGGTGGCTCAGGAAAATTCAAATACTTTTGGCCTCCAGACACTTGAGAACATGGATCCTAATGTTAGTGACTCTAAACATTCAAATGCTAAATACCTGGAAACAGCAAAGCCAGATTCTGACCAGAGCTGGGTCAATGATGTTGTGCAAGTGGATTTAACTCAATCAAGTGTTATAAATACTTCTTCAGGAAATGATCACCGAGATGTGGATAAAGAGAGAAATCACTATGTCTCTTACATGTCTTCATTAAGTACAGTTTCTGTCACAGAAGATCAGCTGCATAAGAGAAGTCCACCCCCAGAAACTATAAAATCTAAACTAACTATTTCCGTAGATACTCAGAAGACAAAATCCAGTTCTTCACCTGAAGTTGTTAAAGCCAAGATTACTCATTCTCCTGACTCTGTAAAGTCTAAGGCTGCTTACGTGAATAGTCAAGCTATTGGTGAGAGGAGGCTGGCCAGTAAAATAGAACATGAGTTATCCAGATGTACTTTCCACCCAGTTCCTACTCGAGGTAGTGCACTAGAAACTACGAAGAGCCCTCTAATCATTGACAAAAACGAGCACTTCACAGTTTATAGGGATCCTGCTCTTATTGGATCAGAAACAGGAGCTAATCACATTTCACCTTTTTTGAGCCAGCATCCTTTCCCTATTCATTCCTCATCCCATAGAACCTGTTTAAACCCAGGTACCCATCACCCTGCCTTAACACCAGGATCCCACTTACTAGCTGGGTCATCTAGTCAAACTCCATTACCTACCCTTAACACTCACCCTCTCACTAGTGGTCCACACCATTCTGTCCATCACCCTCATTTACTTCCCACTGTGTTACCTGGAGTGCCTACTGCCTCCTTACTTGGTGGCCACCCACGCCTAGAGAGTGCTCATGCCAGCAGCTTGAGCCATTTAGCACTAGCACACCAGCAGCAGCAACAGTTGTTACAACACCAGTCACCTCATCTTCTTGGACAAGCCCATCCTTCTTCATATAATCAGCTTGGACTTTATCCAATTATTTGGCAATATCCAAATGGAACACATGCATACTCAGGACTTGGTCTACCTTCTTCTAAGTGGGTTCACCCAGAAAATGCAGTTAATGCTGAAGCTTCATTAAGGAGGGTAAGTGACACTGTTACTTCCCCCTGAACATGTATTTGTTAATTAACCTCTATAGGTACTTTAAAACTATTAACAGATTTTCAATTGGTTGTCTTTGCAGTTGGTTAATAACCTCACCAGACTTAACTTTCATAGATCATAGTATCTGTTAGACTGATTTTTGGTATATATGTTGGTAGTGAAAGTACAGGCTTAAAATTTGTGTGTAATTATTAAGGTTTTTTTAAAAATACATATAAGTAAATTTTTTCTTGAAATGATATTATTTTAGCCCTTGGATTATGCTCATTGGCTGTTTCAAAGTTTGAATTTTTAAGTGCCTTGCATGCTTTAAGGCCATTCAAAGTTAGAGACTCATAGTATTTTGCAAAGCTGCTGGTGCATAAGATTGGAGAAGGTGGTGGGATAGGACTCACACTATTTCATGCCATGTGCTTTCACCAGCAAATAACTGTGCACTAATAGTAGTGCCACACAATCAATAAAAAAGTAAAGGAATAGATAGTACTATTAAACTCCTACCATGAAGCAACCTTGGCCTTTGTGCTACCCAGCGTACTCTTTAAGTGTACCTTAGGACTGTTAAATACCACCTTGCTTACAGTAAAAGCAGCACTAAATTGATCATTTTTATCATTTTCAGGAATGTAGTGTCATGTTTTTCAGTCTTTTAAATTTATTTATTTATTCATTCATTCATTCATTCATTCTTTCTTTATTTATTTATTTACTGTCCACCCATCCATCCTGTATGTGTGAGATGGTGAGTCATCAAGTGGAGTTCAGGACAATTTACTGTGGGTGTTGGCTTTGTTTCTGCCACGTGCCTTCTGGGAATCTAACTGGCAGCCAGGCATGAAGGCAGGTTCCTGCAGAGCTACCTTGCAGCCTAGGGTCAAGTATCTTTGAACAATATAGAGCCCTCAAACTTCTTACCTTGTAAAACAACTTTTAATTCCCTTCCTCCCAGCTTTTGATAACTATATGTTTACTTTCAGTTTCTCTGTTTTTTCTACTCTTATAGACATTTCATGTAAGTAGATTCGCTTAATATTTTTCTTCTTACCTGTGTTACTTTGTTTAGTATGTCCTTTAGGCTCATCCATATTGACACAGGAGACAGATAGATGGCCTTTATAAAGGCTGCATTTTACTTTATTTCATGTGTCCATAGTAGGTAGGCAAACATTCATTCATTCATTCATTAGTGCTGGAGCCTTATCCATGCTAGTCAAGGGCTCTACCACTGAGTCTGCCACATTTTTTTATCCATTCTTTGTCAGTGGACATTTGAGTTATTTTCACTATTTAGCTTTTTAAAAGAGTGTTTCCATGAAGATAGGATAAACTTAACATTTTCCATGCCTATGTTTTGGGCAAGATGCATAATATGTTGGGAGTGATGATTTGGAAACCAGTGCTACTGGATTTCTCATTTATTTCAGGAATAATAGTGTGTATATTTAGCATTGCATTGGAAATGACAGTAGACAAAGGTATGGTTGTCATGGTGCCAAAAGTTTGTCAGAAAAGCTGTTGTAATTTTAGGTGGTAGTAATGAGGTCACCAAGATCATTAATCCCAAATTAATAATGGTTGATGATAGTGAGGGACACCAACTAAGCAGATGGCAATCTTAATAATTTTGAAAGATATTTCTTGTGGTTTATTCTAAGTAACTCCCCTTTAGTTTGCCTTTGTATGAGCTTTGGATTCCTTTAATAAAATTAACAGTGATTGTTAGAATTTTGTTCTGCCCCAACACTGGCACATTTAGTATTGGTAAGATTTTAGTTCTAGAGTTGTGCTTCCATAATCACAAGTACATCCCTCTTGATTTTGTTTCTGAGATGGGGTCCTGATTCTATTTGCATCTTTGATCATGTGCCGTTGATCATGTATCAGTTAAGTCCTATTGAGATGTAGAAGTTACATAATCTAAGTCAAGGAAGATCACTAACCACATTTTTTACTTCACCAGAATTTAAAGCAAGCCTGGTGACCCATGTACCCATTTTGTGTGTGTGTGTGTGTGTGTGTGTGTGTGTGTGTGTGTGTGTGTGCCAAAAATATAGTTGGAATTGCACAAAGATAGGCTAGAGGAACACAGAATCCAAGAGGTTGCAAATGGATTTGAATCTCCTTTCATAAATTCCAAACTCTGTAAAAGAGATGATCCAAGGACTTAACAGACTGTTTATAAAACCAGAAAATGTTTTATGCTAGTCAAGTTTTTATTTATTTATGTAAAATTATTATGCAAAAAAGTAAATTAAGCCGGGCGGTGGTGGCGCACGCCTTTAATCCCAGCACTCGGGAGGCAGAGCCAGGCGGATCTCTGTGAGTTCGAGGCCAGCCTGGGCTACCAAGTGAGTTCCAGGAGAGGCGCAAAGCTACACAGAGAAACCCTGTCTCGAAAAAAAAAAAAAAAGTAAATTAAAATAACAAAAGAAAGATCTCTTAACCTCATGTTTGTGATCAGGGTGATCAGACAATGTAAGCAGAAGCCACTAGATTAGGAAATCATTTTAAATGGTACTTCATAAGGCAAAAGCTTTCATCATAGTCATAAATTACTGTGACTCAAGACTTCTGAGACTTATGTAACTATGGCCTTCTGTATCATTTTATATTTAAGTGTTTTTTTCTGTGCATCATTGTGCACTATTCTCTTGTGAGGTTTAGAGCTATAACTTACCATTAAGCTATCTTTATGATACATGCTACCCTTGTATTATTGTTGTGAGTTATAAGATTTATTCCTTTTAGTCAAAATAAAGGTGGTTTGAATTTTCCTGGTATATGACTCAATCCTGATAATAGATTTACAAAGCATACTCTTGAGTTATATTGAGTCACAGTATAGAAAACAGTTTTTAAACATGTAATCACATGTATGGGGTATAACGTATATGTCACTGTCACTATATAAATACTAACTCAACAGACAGGCAGCATATTGTCGTGGAAAACATAACTGTGTTATGCTTCCACATCTCCAACTTTAGTGGCCTGTTGGTATCTGGCTTATAGAATACAGTGGAACACGTTTAGGCCTTAAATGTAATGATCTGGGAGTTGTGCATAAATTCTTAGAAAATTAAGTGTTATATGGGGAAAATTGACAGACAAACTTGATTATAATTTCTTCCAGTAGAACAATGTTTTAGGGCTAACATTCTGCTTTTGCTGTGAGCAGCAGATTCTTCTGGTGTTGGGATCATAGGAAGTCATAAAATTAGGCCTAACTGAAGATCTGCTTTTAGTGAAGGAATAGTTCTAGAAGTTACTATTTTAATGCTAATTAGTTTTCAATAGAATGTGGAAAGTTCGTATGATTAATGTTGGTTAAAGAATTGAATATTTCTCGCCGGGCGGTGGTGGAGCACGCCTTTAATCCCAGCACTCGGGAGGCAGAGCCAGGCGGATCTCTGTGAGTTCGAGGCCAGCCTGGTCTCCAAAGCGAGTTCCAGGAAAGGCGCAAAGCTACACAGAGAAACCCTGTCTCGAAAAACCAAAAAAAAAAAAAAAAAAGAATTGAATATTTCTCATCAGATTCATTTTCAAATATGTCAGGCTTAATAAAAATACCATGGTCTGTCTTGCTATAAAACTGAGTACTGGGACTAAGTACATGACAGCATACTCAGCTCAGGAAGTTAGCTTTTTTTAATAACTAAAGTCTAGCCTTTTTGTTTTTGTTTTTTTAATAGAATTCTCCCAGTCCTTGGTTACATCAACCTACTCCTGTGACCTCAGCAGATGGTATTGGATTACTCAGTCACATTCCTGTCAGACCTTCCAGTGCAGAGCCTCATCGACCTCATAAAATTACAGTGCATTCCAGTCCGCCAGTGGCAAAAACTTTAGTCGATCACCACAAAGAGTAAGTTCACCAGTGTTTAAAACTTACAAAATACCTTTGACTTTCATAATTTTTCTCAATGCACTTTTTAAATAGTTTATTTAAACTTGGCGTCAGAACTAACTTAGAAGATACACTTTTCGTTGTGCTTTGGTTTGTTGAGTCAGTTGGCCATCAAACTCATGCAGTCGTCCTGCCTCAGCCTTGTAAGTAATCATAGGAGCAAGCCACTAAAGGTGGCTCTGTTCTTGTCATACTGGTGTATCTTCCAGTTTTAGAGACTGAACAAAGCTTTCATAATAGAATAACATTTCATAAAAACCTTCTTGTGTTTTGTATAAAAAGAAGTGACCACAGAAATCTTTGTGTATTTTCTTTGTAGAGAATTGGAGAGGAAAGCTTTCTTGGAACCATTGCGTTGTAATGCATCCACGTCAGTGAAAAGTGACCTGGATCTTAATAGGTCACAAGGAGGAAAGGATTGTCACTTGCATAGGCATTTTGTGGGTCCGAGGCCATCCCAGGAGACTGGAGAGAGATTGAACAAATACAAGGAGGAACATCGTCGGATCCTTCAAGAGAGTATTGATGTTGCCCCATTTACAACCAAAATCAAGGGGCCTGAGGTTGAAAGAGAGAATTACTCCAGAGTAGCACCATCGTCTTCTAGTCCTAAAAGTCATGTCATCAAACAAGATAAAGACATAGAACGCTCAGTGTCAGAGCTTTATAAGATGAAGCACTCGGTTCCTCAGAGTTTGCCCCAAAGTAACTATTTCACTACATTATCTAATAGTGTGGTCAACGAACCACCAAGATCATATCCATCCAAAGAAGCTTCAAATATTTACACTGAAAAACAGAATAATAACCTTCCTGCAGCAGCCAATCCGCAATCTCTTTCATATATATCATCTCTTTCAAAGCCTCCACCTTTGATTAAACACCAACCAGAAAGTGAAAGTTTAGTAGGCAAGATACCAGACCATCTTCCGCATCAGATTGCATCTCACTCAGTAACAACTTTCAGAAGTGATTGTAGAAGTCCTACCCATCTGACCGTCTCTTCTACCAATGCACTGCGCAGTATGCCTGCTTTGCATAGGGCTCCAGTATTCCACCCACCAATCCATCACAGTTTGGAAAGAAAGGAAAGTAGCTATAGTAGCCTTTCCCCTCCAACTCTGACCCCAGTGATGCCAGTGAACGCTGGCGGCAAAGTTCAAGAATCCCAGAAGCCTCCAACTCTAATTCCTGAGCCAAAAGACTCCCAGGCAAATTTTAAGAGTTCTTCTGATCAGAGTATAACAGAAATGTGGAAGTCTAACAACAACCTCAGCAAGGAGAAAGCTGAGTGGCCCGTGGAAAAAAGTAGTGGGAAGTCACAGGGTGCTGTGGCATCTGTCATTGTCCGTCCACCTTCTAGTATAAAAGTTGATGGTGTGCCGTCTGTACCGTTAGCTTCCAAAGATAGAGTTTGTGAAAGATCTTCATCTGGGGCAAGTAAAACAGATTACCTCAAACCAGAAGCTGGAGAGACTGGAAGAGTCATTCTACCAAATGTGAATTTAGAAAATGCTCATGTGAAATCTGAAAACAATGTCGAAGCTATCTCCCAGGGTAGTGTTCCTGTTTCAGTCATGTCTGCTGTAAATGTTGTCTGTAATACCAAAACAGATGTATTCACATCTGCTGCCACTACCACCAGTGTTTCCAGCTTGGGTGGTTCAGAAGCAATTTATTCGTTATCAAATACCATTTTGGCCTCTACATCCTTAGAATGTACTTCTTCAAAAAGTGTCAGTCAGGCAGTGGCACAAACAAAGGAATGCAAAGTCAGCACCACGGAGCCAGCCACTATGGCCTGTAGTAAGACAGGAAGTGGTGTTCAGCTTAGCTCTGGCTTCTCAGGCACAACTGATTTTATTCATTTAAAAAAGCACAAGGCAGCATTGGCTGCAGCTCAGTATAAAAATAGTAATGTCAGTGAGGCTGAACTTAATACTGTGAGAAATCAGACAGCAGCAGCCTCTCTTCCCCTGGATAGCACCATGATTTGTGCAAGTAACAAAGCAATCTCTGTAGGAAATGGGCCAGCAGCCCAGACCAGTCAACCCAACTACCATACTAAACTGAAGAAGGCCTGGCTCACCAGACATTCAGAAGAAGATAAAAATACTAACAAAATGGAAAATTCAGGGAATTCTGTATCAGAAATTATTAAGCCTTGTTCTGTCAATTTAATAGCCTCTACATCTAATGATATACAGAATAGTGTTGACAGCAGAGTCACAGGAGAGAAGTATGGACGAGATGATAAAGCCAGTAGGAGAAAAGCCAAAAGAACTTACGAGTCTGGCTCTGAAAGTGGAGACTCAGATGAAAGTGAGAGCAAGTCAGAGCAAAGGACTAAACGGCAGCCTAAGCCAACGTATAAAAAGAAGCAAAATGACCTGCAGAAAAGGAGAGGCGAGGCCGAGGAAGACTTGAAACCTAATGGCGTTCTCAGCCGGAGTGCCAGAGAGAAAAGTAAACTGAAGCTGCAGAACAGTAACAGTGGTGAGTACATGCATTGGTTTATCGCAGATAAAATGAGCTGAGTGTCCTAGCAGTAATGATGTAGTTCCTTAGGTCTTGTTTTTAAACTTCATTTCTGCATTTCCTGTATGCCCCTGCAACAGGAAAAGAGAGAAGACTTAGCTCTTCATTTTTAAGAGATGTTTTCCCTGGCATTTGTTGTAGGTGATACATGCCATTCAATGGGTAATTTAGGAATTGCTCATAATGTTTGATGTTTTCCTAGAAATGTCACAATATAGCTTTGGTTATTATACTACAAAAATGTATTCCTTATAATAAACTACTTAGCTATGACATGATTTAGTTAGAAATAATTCTTATTTACCTGTAGACACAATAGTAGTAGTGTGAATGTGGTCCTATCCTATCCTTACCACGAAGCAAAGTTGTAAGCTTATGGAAATTCCCATTGGTAATAATGGGTAAAGTTAAAAATAGTAACTTGTGATTTTTCTGTGATTATTCCAATAAAGGCTTCCACAATAAATAAACACTTAGAACTGGCCAGAATTTCATTTTCCTTTGTGACTACAACTGGACAAAGTAAAGAATACTTACCAGTAATAGTCATTATAGAATGTTTCTGTGTGTCTTTTGAAGTAGTTTTCCTCAGTTTGCTTATTTCTTTGTTGACTGGTTGCATAATTCAGAAAGCACGTAATAGTTTCACTCTGTCTGTGTGATCACCTACATGTAGGAAACATCTGAGGCAGTGTGGATGTTCAAGCAGTACTCTCCTAAGTGCTTGGGTGCGTGCAGCCCCTTATCTGTGTCTTGTCAGAGTGAGGTTTTCCCACAGGACTGTGGGATCCAAGGCAGAGTGAAGTGGAGCAAACAGGAGGAGGAATCGTGGAAAAGGACACACTGAGCTAGAGACGCACTGGCAGCCGCAGTGCGAGGACACTCGGGAGCAGAGGGACTGGCCTCATGTCTGATAGCATACTATATACTATAATGTTGCTTTTTCTTTCTCATGTTTCTCCTTATTCCCCCAAACTAATTCTCAGGAAGCTTGGTGGTCAGCAATTGTTTTAATCCATATTTCTTTTGATGTTCAGTATTCAGATTTTTTAACATTCCAGAAAATAGCTTCAACAATTCGAAAGTACTTTTGAAGTTAAGTTCATAAAATTATTTTTAAATGGCATGTATATTCTCTTTTCATATCACTACTGAGTATGCACGTTTCCAAGTGATGTTCTAAGATAGTGGCCAGAATGAGAGTTCACTACCCCACTTTGTGATGCTTAGTAAAACTCCTTACTTGGTGACAGATATTTAGTTTCCGACCAGGTACTTTAACTCCCATTTGTTTGAAAATTCTGTTAATATTGACTATTAACATAGTTTATTAAGTAAGTAGGATTGATTTGTCCATCCAGAAAAATTATTTAATGTAGGACATTTTCACAAGTCAAAGAATTTTAACATCTACTTCTTGAATGAAATTTGACATTTTTCTCCCCATTATTTAGTGCAATTGTCATTAGTCTTGGTCACCTTAAAGAATTAGTTGGGTTTGCATGTTAGAGGATTTCATATGATTGTTACAATATCATATATGTATACTTTTAATTATAATTAATTTAATTATAGTTAACTCCATTAAAATGAAAATATGTTTTATAATTAATATATTTTAAATACCTATACACGTAGAATGTTTCTTAGTACATTCTATAGACAGCTACAGTATTTTTGCTTTACTTAGTGTTTTGGCATATCTTCATATCTTCTGCCTTTTTAGTTGGAATTTGGCTGCCTTTCCCAAATAATTTTTACATAAATTTACTTTATGAGCTGAAATTGTCAACAAATTTGAGTATATTTACAATATATTTATTGATGTATATAATCTGTGACTCACCTACAATCTGAATTAATCTCTGTATCCAAAAATACATTTATGGTGTTGGCATGTGAGAAATCAAAGGTTAGCATGTATTTATGTGTGTCTCATTTTCTTCCTTCCCAGTTTTCTTCACTAGTCAGGTGTTTTGAATTTGTTAATAAAAACAAAGGTCTTAAAGGTTCTTCCTGTATAAAGGAAGCAGTGTTGTTAGATAATTTTTGGTAACAGATCTTAATTTCAAACCAACACATTTTAGGTAAATTGTCAATAAGATATTTACAATTAAAGGATGATGCTTATTTTAAGCAAATACTATTGTTAAATTCCTAAAGGAAGTTTAGTACCATCTTGTTTGGCCCAGTAAAGAAGATTTATACTATCAAAAGCCTTTATAAAATTCATTTTTTAAAAAAATTCAAAAATACCTGTTTTAGTATCACATAATTAAGAATTGCTTTCAAGTGTTCTTAAAAATATTCACAATTTTTACAATCAATATTATAGAGTTTCACATTCTAAACCGTTACCATCATCTGTAGTTAAAAGCATATTGGTTAAAATTCCTAGTAAAAAGAATAGAAACAGATAGCATCTAGTGCAATCAATTTAAAAGTAAATAAATGGTTGAAGAAAATGTGTCAAAAAGTTTCATCAGTGGTGTGATATTTCTATTGTTCATTCTGATACCCTTTAATAAAGTCCATAGGAAAGATTTCTCTTACACATTGGAGAAGAAATATCTTTAGGGAAAAAATACTTATTTACTTTTATGTGTATGGGTGTTTTCCTGCCTGGATTTTGGTGCACTATGTGTGTGTCTGGTTCCTGTGGAGGCCAGGAAATAGCATTGGATCCTCTGGACCTGGAATTGGAGGTTGTGAGCTTCCATGTGGGCGCTGGGGTGCTTAGTTCTCTGGAAGAGCAACCTGTGCTCTTGACCTGAGAGCCATCTCTGTAGCCTTGGAAACATCTTTGTACCGTAAGTCATTAACTGGTGGTGCTCTGTACGTGAGCATATGTGGATCCTGGGTTAGGTCTAATGGCTTCTGAGCCCTAAATAGAGACTAAAGAGGGGAGCTTAAGACACAGGCAGCAATCTTAAAAACATTACTACTAACTATGTGCGAGTGATTTTTTTTTCTAATTACACTGTTATATTATCATTAAATAGATATTGGTAGGAATTCTAGACAGGAATTGTGCTGTAAGTTTCTGAGGAAATACCTGGTTTCAAAAGAATAGTTGTATCTGTCTCTGATACAGTCGAAATGGATTGGAAAACAAGGATAGGAAATACTTATTCTTCAGTTACAAATAGTGGCCTGTACATCAAATAATAAAGACAGGGTTAACAAATACAGCTGGTGGCAACAAAGCTTGCTCTTAATTGCATATCTTTTAGATTTTTATAGGTAGAATTACAGTTGTGTGTGAACTTTGTGGATCCTCCTGGTCTGTGGGTTGCTCCTGTTACACAGATGACTGATTGTTTACTAACATCCTTTACTTGTTAGTTCGTGTTAGTAAACAAGAACAGTGGTACTGAATGTTGTAAATGAATCTTTTACCTTCAAATGTTAGACTGTAGTCCATTTGAGAGATTGTTTGTTTTTCCTTTTACACTTGAGAAGGGCTCTCATGTTTGCAAAGACAGCCTTCATACCTGCGCTTTAGAGATACTCCTAACGGGGAGCGGTTTGATTGCTTCGTGTGTTCATTTTATTTTTTAATTATTTTCATCAACAAATACATCCCAGTTCATATTGTGAGCTTTTCCTCCCTTTCTTCAGAACCCTTTCATTTGTGTAGAAGATACTCTTGCCATCAATATATTGATGTCAAACATGATGGATGTCCTTGTCACAAGCAAGAGGTGGTGACTGTTTTTTGTTGATGGTACTGTACTCACTAGATATCCCAGGCTGGCTGTGAACGTGTGCTTGCTCCTCCTCCCGCCTCAGCTGCTGAAGTGCTGGAATTAAAGGCATATACCTTGTGAATGATTCTGATGTTTTGTATTATGTTTACATGAATATGCAATGTTTAAAGATTTCATTTCACGAGAGGATGTACTTTCCTTTCCTTTCTGGTTAGAATGGGTAAGCAGGTAAACAAAGGAGCCTGTAGACTTAGCAGTTGTCCATCATGTAACTGTCATTTGTCTAATCAACTAGAATTTAACCCCAAAGAGTATTCCTTTCTCTCTGTAAGACCTAATCCTGCTGATGACTTCCTTCCAATGTCACAGCTGGCATTCCTCGTTCAGTGCTGAAAGACTGGCGAAAAGTCAAGAAGCTGAAGCAGACTGGAGAGTCCTTTTTGCAAGATGACTCTTGCTGTGAGATCGGGCCCAATTTACAGAAGTGCCGAGAATGCAGACTCATTCGTAGTAAGAAAGGAGAGGAATCAACTCACTCACCAGTGTTTTGTAGATTTTACTACTTTAGAAGGTAAGTCAGAATAGATGAAGTGGCAGGGTAGGGTTATTGAGTCTTGGGAATGGTACTAGTATTCCGAGAGGCCCCTTCCTGGATCTGGGGCTGGGTCTAAACAGCACTACCTCTGCTGTGCCGTGCCAGCTGCTGACAAGCGGCCTCTGTACATTATTACTCAATTACTTACGTTCCCAGAACTTCCTTCTGAAAGATGACTTCTTCCTTAACCAGGAATTTTAGCATTTGTTTTCTAAAAATGGCAAGAAAATACCCAGGTCTTGATTTTAAAATTTCTTAAAAAGGTATTTGCTTTTGCCAAAACAGTTTAACATATTACTTAAGTAAACATTATTGTTTGAATGCAGGTGAAAAACTGTCTTGGCCATGAAAACATGTCATTGTCTTGTTACATAGGAATGATCATACTTTTGTTAAATATACACTTAATCATTGTAGCTAATGTATACTGTCATAGTTCACAAGTTTTATAGTAAAATATAAAAATCATTTACAGATATTTATTAACATAAATATTGCTAAGTACTTTAAGTATAAAAACCCATTCATAGACTTGATTACAAAACAAAACTAGGTGAGGCTGGGCAGTGGTGGCACACACCTCTAATCCCAGCACTCAGGAGGCAGAGCCAGGTGGATCTCTTGTGAGTTCGACGCCAGCCTGGTCTACAGAGCGAGATCCAGGACAGGCACCAAAGCTGCACAGAGAAACCCTGTCTCAGGGAAAAAAAAACTAGGTGACCCCACCAGTGAAGACTCCTGCTCTAGAATCTTTTGTCCTTGGTGCCTCTGGGAAGTTTATAACCTGTTAAGGATTACAGCTAAGCTGTTTGATTTGGAAATGTGTAGGTACTTAACAAAGGATAAAGAGAGAAGGTAGTGCTCACACAGTCCTTACTATAGTTCCACTCATGTATGAGAGGCAGGCTGATTTCTGTGAGTTTCAGGCCAGCCTGGGCTATGTAGAGAAACCCTATCTCAAAAAACACAACCAAAGCCATACATTCTTTTTTTACTTAAGAGTCTGTGGCCAACAGTCCCGAAAGGCAAGGCAGGCTACTTTAGGAAGAAGTTCAAGTTGCAGAAAGTGGTGCTCATGCAATGGTGAAGAAAGTCCAGTGGTGTTAAGGGAGTAGTTTTGAGGAAAATGAGAAAACTTTGGGTTTGACAAAAAGAAATGTTCTGATGAAGACAAAACTGGTTGAACATAATTCAGATAACCTAAAATCAGTGCTCCTTATCAGAGGAATATCTTACTTTTAAAAGAGAAGGGGAACAGGGATTTAGAAGTTCAAGGTTGTATAGCAAGTTTGAAGTTAGCCGGAGCCCTGTCTCCAAAACTAAACATCTCATCAAAATAAAAAGCTGGGTACAGCGATAAAACTAAAAATCTCAAGGTGATTAAAAACATTTTTAACTGTCTCAGTTTTAGACTAAGGAAGGATAGTTGTAAAATAACATGTCAGGTATTGTGGTACATGCTTATAATTCCAGAACTCATTAAGCTTACACAGGAGAATTGGTGCCAATTCATGGTCAGGCTGGGTTACAGTGTTATAGTGTTGGGTGGATGGGAAAGAGGAAGCAAAAAAATAACAGTACTGCTTTGATAACATTGGGCATACATATTAGCTCTCTTACTCATATAATACTTGGATTGTATTCCCAATAGTTAACAGCTGACTGTAGTTTCCTAGTAATAGATGGTTGGTGTTGCCCTATTGAAGGTTGGAAGTCAGGGCCTTGTGCATGCTGGGTAATTGCTGTACCATTGAGCTTTTGATCCCCAACCTTTACTTCTTGAAATAATGTGAACTCAGTGCTACTTATCAAGCCACTAGATAATGCCTGAGGCAAGTAAATTGATTAATAACTTAAGTATGTATGAGAAACTATCTTATAACATGTTTATAATGTAGTAGGAGCATTAAAGTTATTTCTAATGCTAGTATCTAATGGTTTTATGTTTTACTGTTGCAGATTGTCATTTAGTAAGAATGGAGTGGTCAGGATAGATGGTTTCTCTTCTCCTGACCAATATGATGATGAAGCCATGAGTTTATGGACACATGAAAATTATGAAGATGATGAAATAGACATTGAAACTTCTAAATATATCTTGGACATTATAGGTGATAAGTTCTGTCAGTTAGTAACATCTGAAAAAACAGCTTTGTCCTGGGTGAAAAAGGATGGTAAGGAAGTTACTATAACATGCACTCTACAAATTTCCTTTAAAGAATTTTCTCTGTGTTGTGTTTAATCTCTAAGTCCCTCATCCTATCTAATTTTATTGGTATTTGAGCTGTGATAATGCCACCTCTTACATACTTGAGATGCAGATAATTCTCCTTTGAAATTAAATGGATTGTTCATGAAATTGATGTTTTCATAACAACATGAACTGGTATGACAAAATCTCTTTACATGAAAAATTGTGCAGTATCACTTGATGTGTATGTATGTGTACATAATCTATGACAGTTTTTTACATTTGAATCTCAACTTATTTATGACTTTTTTATGGATAATGTCTTCAAATATTAGGGCTGTAAAATGGAAAAGTTAACCACCTCATATTTGTTTACAAAGTAATGACATTGATTCTGTTCAGTTGAATGTACTTAGCATCAGTAAGCACTAGTGTGGCATGTGCTCCTATGTTCACCTTTTTCTCTATCTTTTCCCCCTGAAATCAGTGGATTGTTTGCCAAAGTATATATGGCAATAATTAGAAACATTTTATTTTTGTGTCCTAATTGAAGAAGTGAGGGCTATAACTGTTTGCTGTCTAATGGTGGAGACCACAGATCCCACCAACCACGCTGTACTATACACATGGTAGAAACCCTGTTTTGGATACAAGCCGGCCATTTTAATATTTACTTAGGATTCTTTCTGGGTCTTTTCAAGAATTGTGCTCGTTATCAAGAAATCTGCTTTGGGTGTATAATCTCCATACTCAAGGAAGTGTAAGCAGGAGGAAAGTTAGTTTGTGGCCAGCTTGAGAATATGGCAGTATCATGAGAAGCTGTGCCATAGAGAAACAAGCATCTACTCTTGTTTTTACATTAAGATAGCTATAGACATTCTTGATATATTGTCACATCTGTATTTCAGCCAAAAGTGCACCAAACAGAGCATTTAAATTGCTTTCTCTGTATTTCAGCCAAAATTGCCTGGAAAAGAGCAGTCCGAGGTGTCCGGGAGATGTGTGACGCATGTGAAGCGACATTGTTTAATGTCCACTGGGTCTGCCGCAAGTGTGGATTCGTGGCTTGCTTGGATTGTTACAAGGCCAAGGAGAGGAAGAGTTCTAGAGGTTGGCACATAGTTTAATGAGATTAAGTGGAGATACTCTGTATTACCCATGTCCTTCCTTAATTGTGGGTCTGTTACATTGTGGACATTCGTAACATTTGACTAAGGAAGAGGAGCTGCCTCGCTTTGTTAGTGTCTGCGTTTGGAATGAAGCTTCATCTTCGTTTTTCATCCTCTGAGTGGATCCGCTCTGAGGCAGAATTTCTTCAAGTCACCAAATTCAAAGTTAGCTGAGGCCTTTTTGCTTTCAGAACTCACCGTTCCTGGTATCTTTCTAGAATCTTTTAATTGGGTAGTCATTCGTGTTAAGTCACAAATACTTCTATAGATCAGTCTATAATGTTTAAACAAATTGTCAAGGTTATACTTCCATCAGTGCCCTCTATCGGATATATCTTTGTTTGTTTTGTTTTTGATGTTTTAAGACAGGGTTTCTCTGTGTAACCTGGCTGTCCTGGAACTCTTCCTGTAGACCAGGCTAGCCTCGAACTCAGAGACCCTCCTGCCTCTGCCTCCTGAGTGCTGGGATTAAGAGCATGTGCCAGCTACCACCTAGCTATTCCATAGATCTTAAAGAATGAAGAAGAAATCTTTATATCACAAACTTTGAAACTATTGTGCATAATTTTTAGACATAAAATGGTATTAGTATTTCACTTGCTAATATAGCTGAAGTTATAGTTTTAAAATGAAGTTAATAAGTACATTAAAGTGTTGAAGGTTTGCCACAGGCCTAGTATATAAGCTTATTGATAGTATACTTGCCTAACATGTACAGCACTGAGGGGTTTAGTCCCCACCACTGAAAAAAAGAATACCATTGTACAGGCATGATCGTACATGTTCCTGAAACTGAGGCAGGAGGATTGACTCATATTCAAGTTTAGCTAGGGGTCTATAACAATAAATACCCTGTTTTCCATTAAAAAAAAAAAAGGTTTACATAAGACTGTTTAGGAAGTGCTAACCACTGGTGGTATCCACCAGTTATGGGTGAAGTTAGGATGAAATGTAGGGATTAGAAACCTTTAGATGCTTTGTCGTTCTAGTGTCCTAGGCTTGGGTGTTAGGAGGAGCCATGGCTTAGCTGTCAGTGTCTTTTTCCATTGGTAGAATTACCCCACTTTCTCAACCCTTTTCTTACACATTGTTTACTACCAATAAGACCTGAGTATGTAAAAACATTTCTGAAAATCTTAAGTTGTATTTTCCTGGGATATGAAAGTAAATGTGAGTAAAATGGTGTAACCATGTTAAGAATTTCATCTTGGCATTTAAATACTTTTGTAGGGTCTGGAGGTGTAGCCTAGAGGTGTGGGGCACATGCCCCTTTTTTTTTTTCCCTAGTTACATGGAGCTTTTGTTTATTTTTATTTTGCTATAGTGTGAAGTCCATGAAGGTTTCCTCCCCCCTTTTAAACATGGTGGAATGTTTATAATAAACAGATAGGATTGCTGTTAGCTTATATTATACTGTCTACTTGGGAATGATAAGAGACCCCATCAGTCTTCCAAGTATATAACCTGAGTCCTGAGAACATGTTCTTCTTGTATATCATTTGACTTTTCTGTTAAATGTTTGTATAAAACTCAGAAGGTAGGTTCACTATGTACTGTTACATAGTGTGAATCAACTTGTGACTGCAATGTAAACATTAATAGGTTCCTTTTCAGGCTTTGTGAAGGAAAGCTTCTGGAGTCTGTTTACTGAAAATTGTCATTTTTTTTTTTTTTTAAATCTAGAATTTTCATGAAGCAGTTCTAGGGTTTATACTGAATGTCTTGAGCTTTGTGGGATTGTTTGTTTTGCTTTGAAACTCTTAGAGTCACATCATAAGTAGCTGCCTGTGTCAATAACTTCATAAAGCTCTCTGACGCATACAGAATGTCCCATACTATACCTCACATTGCAGCTGAACGTAAGGAGCCCAGTTTGAGATGAACAATAGCAATTAATACTGGCTCTATAGAGTGTCATCTTTTCTGTGTCTTTTGTTTGCATTTTGTGTGCATGTTGGCAGTTACTTCATCCATAGCCTTATACATATGAGACAAGTGCTGATCCCAGTCCTCATATCAGTGTTCATTGAGCAGGAGCAAAATCAGGTAGCAGTGTCCTTAAATTTGTATCAGTATAAGTAGTCTAATATAATGGACAACCTCTTATGCATAGAAAATAACTAAGAGCTAAAAGATTAACTGCAGTTTGGAGTCAAACAGAAATTAGGAGTGACCCTTGCAGTAACAGTAGCAAAAAATAGTCATTTTAGAAAGTGTTAGCACACACACACACCCTTCTTGTTTGTCTCAATCAGTACTTTTATCAAAATTCATTGGGTGGTTGGTTGTCTTTTCTGACTTTTTAAAAATAGAATAAAACAAAATAGTTACATACAACCATCACTTTTATACTTAAAAAAGAATTTCCTTGAAACAAGGTACATTATCTTACAGATAAAGAGTTGTATGCTTGGATGAAGTGTGTGAAAGGACAGCCTCACGATCATAAGCATTTAATGCCAACTCAAATTATACCTGGTTCTGGTAAGTCTGTTTTACTTTGTGTTATAGGTCCTGAGTGCCCTAGATAGGAAGACCTCCAGTAGTGTTAGCCGCACATAGTGATAAATGTCTGTAACCTCAGCATTTGAGAGGCTGGAGGTGCTGTATGTTTGAGGCACAACCTTGGTTACATACATAGCAGATGTTAGGGTCAACTCCACCCCCTAAAAAAGCAAATATTTTTTGCAAAAGTATGATTTAAATAATTGAATTGTCTTGTTCAAAATTATAGCAACTCATATTTAATAAGAATGGGAAAAAGTCTTTTCTTCTCAGACTAAGTATAGAAAACCTTATGAAGGAGGAAAATTAAAAAATGATAAAGTTTGGATTGTAGTGAAACTTTCTATAAGTTTTGAGCATACTGTTATCTTAATAATCAGACAATAGGAAATTAATATAAATTTGGTTGGTGGTAGTTCTGTGTTATCTGGAAGGGTAGTACTGATGAGAAATCACAAGCACTGCTGTTCTCAAGTCCTCAAACGTACTAAGGAAAGTGTGTGCCCTTAGCAACCAGTGGTAAGTTTACTAACTGCTGTTTTGTCTTACAGTGTTGACAGACCTTCTTGATGCCATGCACATTCTTAGGGAAAAATACGGCATCAAATCCCATTGTCACTGTCCCACCAAACAAAGCTTACAAGTTGGAAATTTTCCTACAGTGAATGGTGTGTCTCAAGTAAGTAGGAAAGTCTCTGTTCGTATACAGTCTATAGTTAAACAACACCTTTGGGTGTTTGAAACTCAGTTAGTGGCCCAGCATGGCAGCCATGCTTGTAATCACAGTATCTAGTAAGCTGGGGCAGAATTGCTGTGGATTGAAGGCCAGCCTTAGCTGCACAATGAGTTCTAGGCTGACCTGGGGTACACTGTGGGACTATCTCAAAAGAAAAAAAAATAAGCTCTACTCTGGGTTTGTGTTTCTATATTAATTGTGCAACTATCTTACAGTGACTGCTTTTAACTGAGTAATTGAGGAAATTGTGTTTAAAAATTCAACTGTCTTACCCTTACAGGTTTTACAGAATGTTCTTAACCACAGTAATAAAACTTCTCTGTGCATGCCCGAGTCTCAGCAGCAGACCACCCCCCAGAAATCTCAGAGTAATGGCAATAGCAGCCCTGGAAGTGTAAGCACAGACAGCAGGTTGACCCCTCCGGAGTCCCAGTCACCACTGCACTGGCTAGCCGATCTTGCTGAGCAAAAAGCCAGAGAGGAAAAACAAGGTAACCAAGTATTCATGTTTGTAAAGGGCTGAAGTATGCCATGTATTGTGTATGACCTGTAAGTAATTGGTTTTGGTGCTTTATTTAAATTATAGCTTAGCAGCAAGAAAGTATTAGTCCTCTTGTATTAGTAGCCAGCCCTCCCTGAGATTGATGATATCAAAAGTAGTTATGCACTCATTTGTGAATGAAGTTTTCAAAACCACCAGAGCATTCTATTTGTAAATTAACTATATTTTCTGCTAGTGTTTGACTATTTTCATTCATAGCAGGTACAAATTTGAGATACCTAGGAAGGCTTTTTCATCCAAAATTAGCCTTTTTTGAGGGATTGAACTCTAGTTGTGGTCAGGTGAATGAATTGGTGCCACAGCGGGTTTTTATTCCTCACTCTGAAATGCAGGATACCTATTTTTTCTATACTTTACTATTAAATGTTTTCTTTTAGAAAACAAAGAATTTGCTCTTGAAAAGGAAATTAAAGAAGAGGGAGAACAAGATGCCTCTGATTCTCCAAATGGCAGCATATCGCCTGCAGCCTCCCAGAACAATGAACAGGGTTCAACTCTGCGTGATCTGCTGACTACAACAGCTGGCAAGCTCCGAGTGGGCTCTACCGATGCTGGCATTGCCTTTGCTCCAGTGTACTCCATGGGAGCCGCGGTGAGTGTGACAGCTAGTTCTTGTTTGTTAGCTTTGGGGTTTCGCACAGTGCTGTGCAAGTGCCTCACCACTTAACTATACCTCTAGCCTCTGGTTTTAAATTTGGGCTTTAAGTTTGTATAGAGATTTGATGGTTAGCTATGGTTCTAACGAAACAGATGCAGATGAAATAAATAGCTAGGTCTGGTCTCATTCCAATTCTCATTCAAAGCTGGAGTCTTCCATATTTTCTCACGTGGAATGTTGGAGAAGGTTCTTTGAGTCCAGGAGAACTCTAAGATAACTCTTTACAACCTGAAGGTTATGTGAGTAGTTGGGGGGAAGCATATATGGAAATATCTGTAAAGTACTTACAAAACAAGTTTTGTTTAATTACTTAACAAGAAAAAGGAAAAATAGAATAATTACCAAAGGAGATAAAATGTTATAGTTGCTTTTAAAGTAAATGGAGGGTTCTTAACCCTATTCCCTCTGTCTGAGTCCACACCAATGTGGAAAATAGATGACTGCTTCTGAATACCTCAGAGCCAGTAGTTTCTTGCATTACCAACTTAGGATCTTCATTGTTTTCAGAAGTTGTTTATTTTTCTTAATAGAGTGGCAAAAGTGGACGAACTATGCCTAACATTCTTGATGACATCATTGCTTCAGTTGTTGAAAATAAAATTCCACCAAATAAAACTGCCAAGATAAATGTAAAATCAGAGCCTAATGAAGAACCTAAAGAAAGCCGAAAATCTGCCATGAATGAAAACAATAAATTATACAGTGATATACCACATTCTTGGATCTGTGACCAGCATATTTTATGGCTTAAAGATCACAAGAATAGTAATAACTGGAAACTTTTCAAAGAGTGTTGGAAACAAGGACAGGTAAGTACGTGACAGTGGTTAACACTGTCCGTAGACCCGAGGAGAAGTAAATAGAAAACTTATTTCTCCTGTGGGGAAAAGAAAGACATCCCCAAATTAACAGATTACCAGAATTACTATTTCTGCTTTTGTCCAGATGTATGTAATTGTACAAGGAAGTAGATTGACAGATAGTTGTAGTTAATGAGTAGACATGCATTAGTCATAGATTTATAAAATTTAGTTCTCTGTTCTGATTTGTGTTTTAAGTCTTTTACTAATACATTAATATGAAACGCGGTTGTATTGAACTGATGAAAATGATTTTATCAGTTCTTGAATACAATTTCTTCTATTTCCTTCTGCCTACATACAGTGGGTTTTCCTTATAATCCAAAGTTCTGACTTAATGCTTTATATGTGATTCAGATATTAAGTATCTAATATAAAAATTATGAACAGACTTAATTGCCCGCGTCAGGGAATTATATTGCTTAATTTATTTCCTCCTCCTTGGAACATATTACTGTACTTGTCTTTTTTGCTCTAAGTATTATGTGTATGTGTTATGTGACTGTGTGCATTTGTGCATGTGAAAGTTAGCGGACAACTTTTGGGAGTCAGTCTCTCCTTCCACCTTTGTGGGTTTTAGGGATTGAGCTCAGGGCATCAGGCTTGGCTCTGAGCACTTTTACCAGCTGAGCTATCTCATCAGCCCTACTTTAATGTACAGTTATTGAACATCGAAAGACCTGAAACTAAGTAGGCTTTGCAAACATGAGCAAAACATTTTACTACAGCGGTTCTCTGTCTTAATTACCTATAATTCAGTTCAAAACAACACTGTTGAACACCATCTAGATTTTGCATATACACAAGATTGACGTCATGTGTCTTTGAGTCTGTTTGAACCAAAATTTTGAATACTTCATTTTATGTTGGAACTTTTTGATAGGAAACAGTCACATTAATATTTTTATGAATGTATTAAAGGTTTTAAGGGCTCTAAAAAGTGCTGTGAAAAAGAGTAGAGAATGGCTAAGGCAAGGTACTAATTCAAACAGGCTATTGTGAATTACTTAGTAGTTGAGTAAGATTTTGCTAGTTAACAAAGAAGGAATTGACATATACTAGTCATTGCAGAACTCTGTATGTAGGTTGGCTTGTTCTGAACCTAGAAGAGGGTGGTAAAGAAATACACAGCTTAAAGAATTCACAATGAGGAGCTGAAGAGATGACTTAGTACCTACTTAGCACCTACTGCTCTTCCAGAGGACTCAGGTTCAATTCCCAGCACCCACATGGCAGCTTATAACTTATAATCTGACACCCTCACACAGATATACATGTAGGCAAAATGCCAATGCATGTAAAATGAAAGTAAATGAATTACTTTTTTTAAAAAAAAGAATTCACAATGAAAGGCTCTTACATATCAAGGAATTTTAACATACACTGTAAGTAATAGCTGCAATTGGCAATTTAAGTAATTGACAGTACAGCAGATACGTAGAATAATACCAGAGATGAGAGGACTAATTGGGAAGTCTTGAGATACTTCAGTAAGGTGATGGCAGCAGCTTTAGAGTTCTACTTGGAATTATTTTAGTATACCAATTAGATGTCTTTTTTAAGGATTGGTAAAAGGCTTAATGAGAGTATTTTTATGTGGGAACTGTAGTGTATAAATTGCCAACAGTAATTACCTAATATCTGGACTTATTAAGAACATACTATTACCTGATTGAAAGAACATTTAGTGGAGCATTCAACTAGATTTCATTGTGGGTTTGTTTTCTTTTACATTTTATTTTATATACATGAAAGTTTTTCTTGCATGTGTATTTGTGCACCACTTACATGGCTAGTGCCTGTGAAGGCCAGAAGAGGGCATTGGATCCCTTGGAACTAGAGTTGCAGATGTTTGAGAACCACTAGTGTGGGTGCTGGGAATCAAACCCGGGTCCTCTGCAAGAGCAGCCGGTGCTCTTACCTGCTGAGCCATCTCTGCAGCCCTTTGTCTTGTTTATTTTGTGACGGTCTCACTGTGTAGCCTGAACTGGCCTGGAACTCTGTGTAGACCAGATTCAGAGAGATCCTTCTGTCACTAAAAATTCTAACTTGAGGCTTTTATGATAAATTTTTAAATGTCTCAGTTAATATCTTTTAGAGACTCTTTAAGTCATACTTTCATAAATTCTCTGTATTGTAGAACTATATTTTATTACTTAGAATAAAAACTGAATATCACATGAACAATTAAACAGAGATTTTTTATACAGTTCATTGGAATTTTTAGAAGTAGTAAATCATCAGTTACTGGTTTTTCAGTTAAACGGTGTTGTAAAATTTGAATTCATGAGCTCTAAAAGGCAAGATTCATTTATAGTCAATCATTTAGGCTTACAGTATGGTATCATGCCTGTGCTCAGTGTTGTTTTCAGGCCTCCTGTAAAAGTGAAAGAAAATGTGTTTTAAGTGTTGTGAATACACAGTGTTTTGATCTTCCCTTTTTTATTTCAAATGTGAATGCATAGATTGCACACTTATAGATAGATAACATAGTGTCTATAAAAAGGTTGCCTATAGAGGAAGCAGTCTCCGAAAATATCTCTGCCACCCATAGACTTCTCTTCTGAAAACCTAGCCATTGAAATTTCTGTACAATGCCGTTTTGTTGGGTATGATGGCACATGTTAGGTAGTCCCTGCACTCAGGAGATAAAGCTGAAGGACAGCTTCTATCATATTGCAAAAACCTTGTGTCAAAGTAAGAACCAAATAAGTAAATAAATGGCACCCTTGCCATGGTATTCCCTCACTATTGTTTTCATTCACATAGAAGCATCTTTCCAAGTCCAGAACTATTTGTTAGTAGCCTCCTTTATATTGACAGATTGCCAGTGGGGCCGAAATGTAATAGTGCCGTCCACTTGCTTGTACTCTTAACCTTTGAAGTGTCTAGGTGCCTTTTAACTGTTATCTATTTGTGTTTATTCATAAAGCCTGCAGTGGTTTCCGGTGTGCATAAGAAAATGAACATTAGCTTGTGGAAGGCAGAATCAATTAGTCTGGATTTTGGAGACCACCAAGCTGATCTCCTGAACTGCAAAGACAGCATTGTTTCAAATGCCAACGTTAAGGAGTTCTGGGATGGTTTTGAAGAAATTTCAAGTATGTTATTTTTTCACTGTTGTCTTACTCATAGCCCTAAGATGATAAATTGCTAATACAACTTAAATTCTTCACCTGTGAAGCATCCATATTTTACATTGTTCTTCAGTTTACTAAAAAAGAGAGCAAGAGGCCAGGAGTAGTGACTTAGCTGTATCCTCCACACCTGGGTTAGCAGAGACAGAAAGCTCTAGAGTTCTAGGTCATCCTCAGCTCCTCTGAATTTGAGTCCAGCTGAGCTAAATAAGACCCTGTCTATAAAAGACAAAAAATACAGAATTTAGAAACAAAATAATGGTTCATAATCCCAACTCTAGTCCTAATTTCCTTTAATTTTGACATAACTTAAGCTGTGTTTCCTGATATGGACTTTTGGTAACCCCTCAAAATTGTGGAAATTAAATTATATAGATTATGTCCAACATTTTGAAAGTTAAAAACTATAAATGTAAGACTAATATTACAAATAAAAATAATTCTGAAGAACACTTTGTTTTAGATACTATAAATAGTTAATGCTGTGTGTCTCCTGTTAAAATCTGGAGTCAGAAGAGATGGTTTGGCAGCAGCTCTTGCAGAGGACCTGAGTTTGCTCACTTTGGGTAGCTCACAGCTGCCTGCAGCTGCAGCTCCAGGAGGTAGATGCAAGGCCCTCTTGAGACTTGCTACACACACACACACACACTCTCTCTCTCTCTCTCTCTCTCTCTCTCTCTCTCTCTCTCTCTCTCTCTCTCTCTCTCTCTCTCTCTCACTCTCACTCTCAAATGTATCAGTGCTGCACCAAGACATGAAGAAAAAGGCCCATCAGTGTCCAGGAAGCACCTGTGTACAACAATCTAACCATTCACATTTCTTTCACTAATAAAAAGACCTACGCTATCTTTTAAGTAACTAACTCTTATTTTTATAGAACGGCAGAGAAACAAAAGTGGAGAGACAGTAGTTTTAAAGTTGAAAGACTGTCCATCTGGGGAAGACTTCAAGACCATGATGCCAGCAAGGTATGACTTGGGAAGTTGAGCTGGGCTTGTTCCCAGCTTAAGTAACTACTAATATAAGCATTAAAGTTTTTTATTTGTTTGTTTTTCTCAATAAAAATAAATAAAAGCAAAACTTAAGTCTCTGTAGACTCACCAGACTTCATCCTGAAGAAATACTTGTGTTTGGGGTCCTGTAGTGTCCTGTTGTAGGCCTCCCTCTTGTTGGAGCTTTTACTTAATTTGTTTCCCTAAGGAAGTATAATTGAAACATTAGTATCATGTATACTTAATGCCTGCCTTGTATAATAATCCAGTTTAGACTCTGAATGGATTGATTCTAGAATAGTGTTGTGTAGTTTAAGGGAAAGATATTTGCAGTCTTCTTCACAAATTAAATATTTTGTACTTCCTGCTGGGCGGTGGTGGCACATGCCTTTAATCCTAGCACTTAGGGAGTCCAAGGCAGGTGGGTCTCTGAGTTCGATGCCAGCCTTGTCTACAGAGTGAGTTCCAGGACAGCCAGGGCTACACAGGGAAACTCCGTTACCCTCCCCCTTCCCCCCCCCCCCCCAAAAAAGGAATTTTGTATTTCAAAATAGTTTAAATGCAAATCTATATTCAAAAGAAAGCTGTGTTGTTATCTTTAGATATGAAGACTTATTAAGAAGTCTGCCATTGCCAGAATATTGCAACCCAGAAGGGAAGTTCAATTTGGCCTCTCATTTGCCAGGGTTCTTTGTACGCCCTGATCTAGGACCCAGGTTGTGCAGTGCCTATGGTAAGTGTATGTTTACATTTCTCTTTAAGTTGGGATTCTATGGGAGCTTAACAGATTTCAGCCTAAAAGCAAATGGTCCAATGATTTTTTTTTAACCTATTAGTAAACCTGTTCTTTTGATAATGCTGTTGAAACCCCTTTTAATGTCAAGTAGCAGTATAGGAATTAACAGCCAGTGTACTTAAGTAATACTTCTTAATTCCTTATAACATTTCTATGTATTTTTATTGAGTTGTTTTGTATGTAGCATTTCTATTGACAGTTTTTAGCAGCTAGATTTTAGGGGCAAGTATTTGTAACAAGGCAACTAAAACTAAAATTATAATATTGTTTTATGGGGTCATACCTGTACATTGTAGATGCAATGTACTCTAGAATAAAAGGCCTCATTTCCAAAACAGGTGTTGCTGCTGCTAAGGATCATGATATCGGAACCACAAATCTCCACGTTGAAGCTTCTGATGTTGTGAATATTCTGGTCTATGTCGGCATAGCAAAAGGAAATGGTGTCCTCTCAAAAGCGGGTAAAGAAACGTAAAGAGCAGCCACAGTTGCTACTGGTTACAGAGCTACTGTGTATTGTATTTATGAATGCATTTTGTTAGACTCACTTGGAATTATTTGCTGAATAGGCAACAGGTTTTGAGGGTGTCAATGTGAGATACCATTTGTGATTCTAATATTCCCCCCACCCCACCTGACTCCCCATTGGATTCAGAAGAAAAAACCTTTTTTCTGTGTTCTTAGATTTTACTTTTCATTCTCTGGTTTTCTCTAAAACTTTGCTCTGTCACCTATTCCTTCCTTTGTACATAGCAAGTCAGAGCCTTCAGCTTTTCTTCTCCGTGCCTTCAAAGTAGGCGTATTGTTCAGTGGTGGAGTATTGCCCCGTTCTGATTGATGATGGTGCAGTTGAATAAGAGCAGACTCTCCACTGTGTGTTACTCCTGCCCTCAGAACACACTCTTTGCCCTATTTGACACTCTGTGTCTCTTTCACTGGACCGTTGTGGTGGGTGGTGGGGTTACTGTCTCTTCACAGTTTGGACTTGGCTGCTCAGAACACTCACCTGATCTGACCCTGTGTGAACAGACTATGCTACAGTTAGAGTTGTACCTCGTCTAGTTTGGTTTTCAGTTCTGTCTGTATCTCTGCATCTGACATTCGTTGCACTTGGTTGCCTGTTTTGTATGTCATTCTACTCATTCATTCATTCATTCACTCATTCAGGTAGGTAGGTAGGTAGTTGGTTATTTGTATGTGAGTGTTTTGCTTGCCTTTGTGTAAGTGTACCATGTGGTTCATGGAAGTACCCACAGAGGCCAGTGAGTGCATAGGATCGACTAGAACTGGAAAAGTGGCTATGTGGGTGCTGGGAATCGAACCAAACCTAGGTCTTCTGCTAGAGCAGCTGTGGCCCTTCTGCTCTATTTAAATGTCCCCTGCAGCAATTTTTTCACTCTGAGGAATTTAACATCTGCTGTTTGTAGTATCATTCATTCATGGCCTAATTATTCCCTATCCCCCTGTTCCTAGTATCTTTGCTCTTGAGAAAACTTCATTTCAAATAATTCTGTGGCTTTTAATCATTATTTTGTAGGTGTTCACAAAGGGATGTTTTGGGGTTATAATTGATAATCAAACATCTCAAGAAATAGTAGTCTACTTGAATATACTGAGCTCATTCTTTCCCCTGCAATATCTCTCTTGTCTCTTTTCTTCAAGTGTAGTTTAGATTATTATCTTATCCTATGAGCATTCTTCATTTTCCAGTGGAAAGTTAACCTAGTCAGTCAGTCTCATCTTACTGGTGATTCCTCCCTCGAGCAGTAAAATTTGAGACAGCATCTCACCTCCCCATGCCTACCCACCTCCTTAGACAGACACATAACAATAACAATAATAAATAAAATTTAAAATTAGAGTAGTAAAATTAAAGTGGAAAGTTGGGAATACCAATCTATTAATTGAAATTGGTAATGTATTGTGTTATGTGTTTTTTTCGTTGGTGGTGGTGGTGGTGATGGTGTTTGTTTGACAAGACATTACGTCTTACTTACATGGTTTTTTAAGTCAACGTGGAAAATTTTGCTGTACTCTTCATACTTAAAGAGCATAGATTTAATACTTTTGTGTTCTTCCAAATGTTCTTACATAGATACAGTGATTTCCCGTGTGCCAACATTTGACAAAGATTACCTGATGTTTCCTTAGAACCATAGCTTTATGATGAGATCAATTTGCATGTGCTGACAGATTAACCATAATAAGGACAGAGGTCCGATTGAAATTAACCAGAATGCTTCTCGTTAGTAAGCAAACCCACTCATATAAAACTAAGCCTTTTTACTCACTTCACTCAGCCTTTTAGTTTAGCTGAAACATAAAATTAAGGCAGTGGTTCCTATTGCTCTTAGTCGTTAGAGAAGCCAAATAATAAATTTCAAAAAATAATTTTGTAGGTTAAGATATGCCTTGAGTTTATGACATTATTCAGACCACCCCTGAGACAGGGAGGAGGTTGTTTATTTTGAAACTAAATTTTTAGCTCTAAAGTAGTGATTCTCAGTCTTTGAAGCAAATAACACGGGAAACCACTATTTCTCTTCCTGTGGACACAGGAGTCTTAAACTCAGGGTTCTGCTCCTCCAACAGTTTTGTGTATATAACTGGATTTAAAGAGTACTGACCTGCCAGGTGGTGGTGGCGGTGCACACTTAATCCCAGCACTCAGGAGGCAGAGGCAGGTGGATCTCTGTGAGTTCAAGGCCAACCTGGTCTACAGAATGAGTTTCAGGACAGCCAGGACTACAAGAGTACTGACCCTAGCCTTGCAGTGGGATTACATGCCTTTGTCTAGAAGCTGAGACAAGAGGATCGGGAGTTGCAATTCAGGCTTTGTTGCATGACAAGTTCCAGACTAGCTTGGGCTGCATATTGAGATTTAAAAAAAAAGAAAAAGAAAAAGGCAAGACAGAATGTTTCCTGCTCTGATACTCAGCCTTAGACGGTCCAGCTCTCTGGTAGTCTTTACTGACCAATTGAAAATAATTGCCTGTGTTTCAGGAATACTTAAGAAATTTGAAGAAGAAGAATTGGATGATATTTTAAGGAAAAGATTAAAGGATTCGAGTGAAATACCTGGTGCTTTGTGGCATATTTATGCTGGAAAAGATCTTGACAAGATAAGGGAATTCCTTCAAAAGGTATAATTGATGTTTCAGAGTACCCTACCTCTACCTTGAACATGAACAAATTATTTACCTTTTTTTTTTGACATTCTGCAGTATAAGATAATTTAAATACTTTTAGTCCTTTTTTTAGTGTTTTATTGAATTTCAAAAGCTCCTTTATATTGGGCTAGAGAGATGCCTCAGCAGATAAGATCATTTGGTGCTCTTTCAGAGGACCCAGGTTATTCCCAGCACCTACATGGCAGCTCATAACCATCCAAGGACCTCTTCTGGCCTCTTCGAGCACCAGTATACAAACATACATGCAGGGAAAACACCCATACAGCTAAATTGTAAAAAATAAGTAAATGAACAATTTTTAGAGCTGATTTCTCTTGCTTTTAAAGCCCATTTAATTTTGAGCGGTTTCAATGGCAACCTCTTCTTGGCTCTTAATGCTCTTGTACCTTACAGTGGAGCACTAACCTACCCATGAGACACACACGGTCATCATAATGCTGGGAAAAAGAGATGGTAGGAATTGCCTGGTAGTTTTGGGTTTTTTTATCTTTGAAAATTTCATGTATGTATAAAATGTATCTTGGTCATATCCACCCCCTTCTATCTCCCTTTCCACCATGTGTCTCTCTCCTTAGCTGCCTGTCTTTTGCGGGTGGGGGGTGGGGGGGTGTTTCAAGACAGGGTTTCTCTGTGTAGCCCTGGTCGTCTTGGAACTCACTCTGTAGACCAGGCTGGCCTTGAACTCAGAGATCAGCCTGCCTCTGCCTCCCAGGTGCTCAGATTAAAGGCGTGCACCACCACCACCTAGCTCTTTTCTTTTTTATAACCCACCAACTCTAGTTGTATGTGTATGGGTGGGTATAGGGTTATCCAATAGGCCTTGACCTTCCTACCATTGACCTCCGCTAAAGAAAAATGACTCTTCCCCAAAAACCATCAGCTGCCAATAGTTCCTTGCTAGGGGTGGAGCCTGTGAGGCGCGCGCCCCCCCAATCTTAAAATTTTTAAATGGTTTAATCTTTTGCAGGTAATCACAACTGTTGTGAGTTCATGTGTTTAACAGTATGTTGCTTTCAGAAGATGAAATTTTCACAAAAATACAGCTCTCCTGCCCCATCCTCCATTCTTTCTGCTTTTGCTTCAGCAGTGTTCCTCAGAGGGGTTGGAGGTTGATACAGATGTCCCATCTATGGGCAGCTCACTTTGAGCAGTTTGGAGTCCCTGCATTAACCTCCACCTACTGTAAGAAGCAGCTTCTCCGGCCAAGGCCGAGAGAGGCACAACTGTGATGAGCATGGGCATTCAGAACAGTTTGGGTAGCCGGTCTTTGTAGCTAGAGTTTTCCTGCCTGGCCCACAGTCAGGACAAATCTCTGACACCTGCCAGTCCCACAGCCATTCGGACCCGACCAAGTAAACACAGAGACTTATATTGGTTACAAACTGTATGGCCGTGGCAGGCTTCTTGCTAACTGTTCTTACAGCTTAAATTAATCCATTTCCATTAGTCTGTACCTTGCCACATGGCTCGTGGCTTACCGGCATCTTCACATGCTGTTTCTCATTGTGGCGGCTGGCAGTGTCTCTCTGCCTCAGCCTTCCACTTCCCAGCTTTATTCTCCTCCTTGTCCCGCCTATACTTCCTGCCTGGCCACGGGCCAATCAGTGATTTATTTATTGACCAATCAGCAACACATTTGACATACAGACCATCCCACAGCAGGTCTTTAGTTTCTGAGTGTGATGCTCTGACTCCTGACCTCAACAGAGGTTCTACTTTACCATATTTGATTGGTCTATAGTAGTTGTTTAATACACTAAGTGTTTGTTTAATAATACCTTTAATTCTTGGGTTAATTTCTAATTGACCAGAAAGTAGTTTATACCCTGACTAAACTAAATAATAAAGTGAAATCCAGAGGTTTGAAGGATTTAAGGAGTCACTATTATTGCTTATTTTGTTCATCTTCTTAAAATGATTTAAGTAATGTTTCTGTGATCTATGTGAAGAATCCTTGCTAATTACCACCATAAACTAGAATGCCTAAAACGGTTTTAACCTAAAATATAATAATTGGGCCTTTTAAATCCAGCTTTTTATTAACTATTAATAGTTCTTGAAAAAGTTTCTCGAAGGGTTAGGTCGCTAAATCTAAAGCAGTTCTCTTTGTATGTATCCCAAAGGGGTTAGGAAATCCATGTGTACGATTGGTTTGGTTTAAAGAGAAAAACAGGCAAGTGGTTTTTCTTCATCTACGTGATTAGGAAATAAATGTAAGGAAGAAAAGCAGCTAGAGGAGAGCCTCCCAGGAGAAAGAAGTGCGAAGGAAGGGCCGTGAGCACTACTAGCAGCCGTGGTGTTTTAACAGCCTTTGACTTTTTAGAAATAATTGCAGAATGTTTTACCGTGACTCTTGTTTTGAAACAGATTCTTCCTCTAGCTCTGACTGGCCTGGAACTCGCTCTATAGAACCAGTAGGCCTCTAACCGAAAGAGATCCAGCCGTTTCTGCCTTTAGAGTGCTGGGCTAAAAAATACGCCCACTACAGCCCAGCCTTAGTTTCTTTAGTCGTTGGTGTTTTCTCTTTGAGATTTATTGTTAACTGCTATGTGGATATTGGGACTCAAACCCACGTCCTCTGCAAAAGTAGCCAGTTCTCTTAACCACTAAGCCATCTCTTCAGTCCCTAGTCACTGTTTTATAAGAGTATGAGAGCAAAGGACCAGTATAAGTTTAACTAAACTTTTTCAATTCCATTTAGTTGGTATACATATTTTTATTTTAACCTATATTAGATTTCAAAAGAACAAGGCCTTGAAGTTCTGCCAGAGCATGATCCAATACGGGACCAAAGCTGGTATGTGAATAGAAAACTCCGCCAGAGACTGCTTGAGGAGTATGGAGTGAGAGCCTGCACTCTGGTCCAGTTCCTTGGGGATGCCGTTGTTTTGCCAGCAGGAACACTTCATCAGGTACATATTTATATAATTCTAATACCCTTGCACTGGAAAGCACTAAATTTGGAAAAGAAATTATTCTGTATATAGGTAGAAATAAAAAGTGTTAAGTTAGGAAAATGACCGACATGGTTGTATTTCCATTAAAATGGAATTTATAGTGTTTGAAATGTAATTAAATACTTCTACAGTAACTTCCTAGAAAGTGTATTGGATGGGTATGTTTTCTTATGGTCTCGTGTTAATCACTTGTGAATTGGGATTCAGAGTCCTAGATGCCCTTTATTTGTGCTAGCCTCATGAGAACATAGCTAACTTGTACTCACGTGTAAATGACTTTTAAGAAAATTGTCTATGGTAGAATAGTATAAGACTTCTGTTTGATAATAGACTAGGACTTGCAGGTCCTTGTTTACGTGTCTAGCTTGCTGAGTGTCAGGGTGGTTGTTGCTGTTTTCAGTCAGCCTCTGTCAGCCTTCAAGTTTGGGGTGTTTAAAACGGAGTCTTGCTTTGCAGACCAGGCTCTTCTGGAACTGGCAGTGGTGTGGCTGCCTTTGGCTCCCACGTGCTGGGGTTGCAGGTGTCACGGCACCTCATTTCAGTCATCACAGTTAGGGACAACTTTAACGTGTGTGTGTTTCTGTGATTGGGGGAAGCAAGTGAGTACAGGTGCCTGTGGAGGCAGAAGCTAGAGTTACAGGTGCTGGGGGTGCTGGGAACTCGGTCCTCTGGAAGAACAGCAGGCAGGTGTTAATTGCCCAGCCTTCTTTCCAGCTCTCCCCCTGCCACCCTTTTTGGGGACATGGTTCCATGTAGCCTAGGCTAACCTGAACTTACTGTGTAGCTTCCTGAGTACGACCTAGATCCTGTGCCCCTTCTGCCTCTACCTTCTGCTGGTATGAGAGTGCCTTTCATTGCACTCGTACCAGCTGAGATGTTCACACCTGTGAAGCTTGACTCTGAAAGGGAAAGGAGGATTGTGCCAAGTTACACTCCTGCCTGGACTGCAGTCAGCCCCTTTTCTGATGGACAGAGTAGTAGTAGTTCTGGAATCGTGTGTGTGTGTGTGTGTGTGTGTGTGTGTGTGAGAGAGAGAGAGAGAGAGAGAGAGAGAGAGAGAGAGAGTTTTCAGTTTGTTTTAAATTGTGGCTATGTGAGCATGGGTGCCCACAACGCCAGAGGCATCAGATCCTCCTGGAGCTGGGGTTACAAGTTACTGGCTTATGTAAGATAGTCACCTGACATGGGTGCTGGGAACTGAACTGAGCTTCTTTAAGAGTAGAACATGTTTTTAACTGCTCAGCCACCTCTTACCCACAGTATATACTCTTTAAGTCTGGCTTTTCTTTCTTTCTTTTTTTGTTTTTTGAGACGGGGTTTCTCTGTGTAGCTCTGGCTATTCTGGAACTCGTTCTGTGGACTAGGCTGGCCTTGAACTCACAAAGATCTGCCTGCCTCTGCCTCCTGAGTGCTGGGATTGAACCACCACCAACAGCTCAAGTCTGGCTTTTCTTTACAATGCATTTCAGATTCATCCATAGTGTATGGAGCAAGTGGTCCGTTTTTGTTGCTAGTGAGCTATGGTGGCATAGGAATTATTTTTCAGTCTTCTTACCTCTCCAACTGGAATATGTTTGAGTTGTTCCTAGTTTGGGCAATAAATAAATATAAATATTTACATATAAGCTTCTGTGTACACATTTCCTTTCCTCACTAGGTAAAATAAATACTGGCTAGTGACATTTGCCCAGTCAGATAATAAATATATGACTAACTTTACGAAACTCCCACTGCTCTCTAAAGTGGTTGTACCTTCCCTCATGTTAGTGTTCTGTCCACTTTTATTTTCTCTGCTTCTTCTCTGGCCCTTGCTACTTTCAGGTGTTCTTTGTTGGTGGTGGTGTTTTTCTAAGGAGGTGCGTGTGGGGTATAAAGGAAAGGACAGAGTCCAGATGGCATTTTATTGTTTAGACACACTTCAGATGTGCAGTGATCTGACCAGTTCCTAGAGTGCTTTCCTACTGGTGCCCTACCCATCCCTAGTTTTTCTGATTCTTTAGAAGTCACATTTCTAACAATCAATCCTGATGTTCCTGTCTAGGGACTAGTCCTGGGTAGATGCTTAGACTGTTAGAACCCTGTAACGCTGCATCACAGGGCCAGCACTGCTAGGAAAGAAGCAGCATACTGTTCTGGCCTCTCAGCAGTGAGCAGGACACAACGGCATTTAGACAGTACAGGGCAGTTTAAATGTTTATCTTAGCAGCTGAAAGTGTAATGGCCACAGTTCCCTTGAGATTCTAAAAGCCCCTCTAAAATGATAACTCCTTTGTGTTTGCAATCCCAACAAAGCATGTGAAATTCTATCAACCCTAGACAGAGCTGCTAGCTCTTGATCTCTAGTGTTCACTTCCCCACTGTAGTGTTCTGTTGGCCTTTAAAATTGGGACGAGACCTGGGTCTAGAGCAGTGTAGCAGATCAGTGGTCTGGACTGTGAGGCTCAACCCCACCCCCAGTACGACAGGGGAGAAAGAAACAGGAAAAGAAAATGAGCAGAAAATCTTTATCAATAAGTTTGCCCAAGTATTCTTAGCTTACTAGACGGTTTTAGCATTTATATTGAGTGATTTCATGATGGCTTTGAGAGTTACAAATTGAAGCCAGGTAGTGGTGGCACACACCTTTAATCCCAGCACTCGGGAGGCAGAGCCAGGCGGATCTCTGAGAGTTCGAGGCCAGCCTGGTCTATAGAGCGAGATTCAGGACAGGCATCAAAACTACACAGAAAAACCCTGTCTTGAAAAATGGAAGGAAAAAAAAAAAAAGAGTTACAAATTGTTGGCCCAGCTGGGCATTGAGGGAGCATACTTTTAATCCCAGCACTTAAGAGGCAGAGGCAGGCGGATCTCTGTGAGTTCAAGGCCAGCCTAGTCTACAGAGTAAGTTCCAGGACAGCCAGAGCTGTTACACAGAGAAACCATGTGGGGGTGCGGGTGGGGGTTACAAATTTTCTGCATTTTGATGACCAGAGGAAATGTGTGGCAAAACCTTCTCATATAACATTTTCACAAACAACCAAATAATGATAATTAACCCTTTTTTTAAAAAATAACCTTCAGACTATAAAGATGAGAAGCTCTGTTTTCTTACCTCCCTCGTGATTACTGACTTAGACAGCAAACAAAGGCAGAGATGGAATGGGAAGCTCTTGTGTTCTGCTTTGACACTGGATCCTTTCCTCTTTAACCCTCAAGCTTTCAGCAAAATGTGTCAGATAGGCCATCCTGTAAGCCTTAGGAAAAGTGGGCAGTCTGAAAACATTTTAAAGCAGCCATAAATTGGCAAAGCTGAAATAGCCTTTCCAAGCTCTGGGAGGTAACTCAGCTCCGAAGAGCCAGAAGGTCTCTTTAAGGAAATTTCTGTCAGCACACAGCTGACCACTGAAAAAAATGGGACAGAGACTTCCTGACCATACCCATCAAGAAATACAGCCTTCTCAGAAACTCTGCACTGTGACTGAAGGATGACTGCTGTTCTCAGCGACCCAAGACACCAAACCTTGAGGCAAGGGAGAATGATTAGCAAAGCTCACATGATAATGGTCAGATGACCAGTTTTCAGCCTAGAGTGGTATACGAATGTACAGAGACAGAAAAGGATGGCCTGTTCAGAGGAGAGAATGTATTGACAGAAATGTTCCCAAGGAAGCCCAGAACTTGGACTTAGAACAAAGAACTCAAGGAAATACCATGAGTAAATGTCTAAAGGGAAACCACGAGGATGATGGATGAAGAGAATAAAAAGAACAAGACATTGAACAAAGGATCTAAGTGAGAATTTTGGATCTGCAAGTGATTTTAGGTCATGCCAGAGCTAAATATACCAAAAGGTAACATGCTAAGACTCCTGAAGGACTCACTCACTCACTCCACAGCATGCCCAGATAAGACACGGGAGACACAAAGCATTGGAGACTTATGTAGCTGGTATGAGAGAGTTAATGTAGACTGTAAAGCATCTGTTAGACAAGACATCACAGGAGTTGGGCTCCTGTTGACTTGCCATTTATTGGCTGATTTGTCTTGGGACAGGAGCTGAGCATCTCATCCATAGTCCACTGTTCTGAATAGAGCATCTGTTCTACAGACAATAGGAAGACCCAGTGAGACTGTACAGACACGCTGCACATGGGAGGAACCAGCAGCCTAATGAGCACAGAAACAGACAGAGCGCTTACTTTATGGTGCTACCAACTTGTCAATAGAGGCACAGTGCTTGAGTTAAACAACTCTGCAGACTTCAGCAGCTGTTCAGGTGGTCATATGTCCAGAGGAGGAATTCTAGCCCCTCTGGAATCCCATCACCCTGTCATCAATTAGATTCTTTCCCACAGTTTCCATTTCCCACTTACTATCAGCTTCATCTCACTCTTCCCAGTTAAATTTGTTTTGCAAACTTAATAATTAGAGTAAATGTAAGTGCTTAGTTTTTCAGTTATTCCTCCTTTCCCAGGAATTTTTATGGCATTTTAAAACCCTTTTGAAGACAACTAAAGACAATAAAAAGTCTCAGGTTAGATCCACTTGGGCCTTCTCTGTTATTCAGAGCATTCAGAGAAAGCAGTTGTTAGGAACAAGGATGTGCAGAAGGTGTGACTGCTAATCAAATGGCATAATGCTGACTGGCTCCTGAAGAAAACCATGTAGTCAACCAAGAGAAACTGGAAAAACTAAAGATCGGAATGTCTCTTTAATTGGCTAATTGGAAACAAAGGCACAAAGAACAAAATATGTAGATCAGTTCTGAAACTAAAGTTCCAACCCCAGTGCCTAGCAAATAAATGAACTAAGTTGCCTTTCCTTTTCTTTATTCTCTGATCTAAGAATTACTGTTGACATGAGTAACAAAGGAATAGCAACCCCACAGATCGAGCGCTTCTTACAGCCTCTCTCCTTAGCAGGGTTTAACATAATACATTCTGAAAGCCCATCTAGACAATATTGACAATTTAGGATCTTATTAGCCGCTCCAAAGGATTCCTGGAAAAGTCATTTGTTTTTATCATTTAAAAGTACTTCATTTACAAAGTCACTTCACATGAAGCTTTTTGGTGACATAACTTTCTCATTAAAGTGTGGTCTTAAGCTCTGAAATCCATTTGATGTTTTGGGAAAATTCTCTGGCAGAATTGTCCTTTGTATTTATTCATGTTAGACAGCTTGGCTTCTCTTTGCTTCCACTCTGACCTTCTAAGATTTGTATTTCACATTTTTTCTTTTGGAATAGGTACAAAACTTTCACAGCTGTATTCAGGTAACTGAAGACTTTGTCTCCCCAGAACATCTTGTACAGTCATTTCATTTAACGCAGGAACTGAGGCTTTTGAAAGAAGAAATCAATTACGATGATAAACTACAGGTAAGCAGTGTTCCAAGAAGATCCATTTTGTTTTGTTGGCTTTTTTTGAATTTAGAAAACAGGATGTATACACTCCAGCTTAGGCAGCTACTGCCTGTTTGGCACACTAGGATAGCCACAGTCCACACCAACATGGGTTTAACTGAACTCACTGACTGCTGTTGAAACCCTGGCTCATGGCACTTTGAGCCTTTATGTTTCCTGTCTTAAGTTTGATACTCCTTGGTTCCTTTAAGTTATCCCTTTGCTTTTTAAGCAGGCATGTCCTGCATGCCCTATAGTCCCCCACTTAAGAGACTGCAGCAAGAGGATTGCTGTTGAGTTTGCGGCTCACTTGGGCTACAGTGAAATTATATATATGTAATTTTGTTTTTAATCCAGCAGCTGTCCTTTGTGAATTTCTGCCCAGCGCAAGTGATTGCAAATACTCTCTCTTTCAGGTTAAGAATATCTTGTATCATGCAGTCAAAGAAATGGTGAGAGCTTTGAAGATGCATGAAGATGAAGTAGAGGATATGGAGGACACTTAGTGTGGTTGGAACTGGATACCCCTTGAGTGACAATAGGTCTGACTTGAGCTCCATTAAACCATCAGTGCCAAGAAATTCTCTTTGTAGTAATTACTTGCTACTGACACCATACCAGTATAGCATTATGTCACGGCCCCTGTGATTCAATGCTAGCTATAAAACAAGCTAAATTTAAAAGCAGCACTATATAGCTGTTCCTGTATCATAGTGTATATGATGTTTGTGAAGATGCCAGATTTAAAATGATGTATTTATTTTTGGTAAAAAACAACAAAAAAATCTATGCTATATTGTTGATCAAGTGTAAATGTGCTCTTGTACAGTTTAGTAAAATAACTGATATTTTTCACTACATTGAGACAGTTACTGTGAGAATAGGACATAAAACACCAGCTGTTGCCTGCGTTTGGAAAATTGCTGGATTGCACAGCAGTCATGTCATAATCAGAAAATTACTGCCAAATAATTGTAAAATGTGTAAAATAGAAAGTATATAAAGTAGATACTAAACTCAGACACTTCAATATTTTGTTGAAGCTATTGACTGTACAATTAAACATTTTCAAAAGGTGTAATTTATTTAAAATTGTCTCATTTTGGTAAAATTTATGTGAAGTTTTAAAGCTAAATATTAAACTTAATATGCTATGTAAATATATACATATATACATTTAAGGATGTATTTTTTTAAAACATTGGCTTGCTTTTGTTAAAGTACAAGTGTTACATATGGCTTTGTACATTACAGTTGAAAGGGGTTTTACATTTTCCATTAAAAGACTTTATCAAGAAGCCTGACGTCCAGTTCTTCCTCTGTGGTTGACACTGCTGAGGAAAGCGGAGTTCACAGCCACAGACTGTGACCAGGAGCTCTGCTCCTCAGGGTGTGCCCTGCCAGGTTAATTGGTTAGAGTTGATCACTGTCCCTGCTGAGTGCTTGAGCTTTTGCTGCAGGAATATGAAGTTCTCTATTGACATCTCTGGGGACTGAGAAGAAAAAAAGGAGTAGCCCATGTTGGCTACCTTGCAGTTTGCTTAGATTTTACCGATTTATGTCCATCATCATTTAGCTTCATGTGGGCTATCATGACACACTTTTTACCCAGGCAAGGTTCAAAAGGAGTGTGAGCAACTCAGTTTCACATTAGTTACCTATGCTTGGCACAACCAGTAAGATGGAAGTTAACTGCTTGCCCGGATGAAAATGTACTGAAGACTGTTTTGCATGTGAGCTTTGTATTTAATATCATTTTCTCAATACAGTTTGACAGTCTCTCTCCCGCTGCCATCCCACTCCCTGTTTTTATGTTTGTTTGGTTTGGTTTCTTGAGACATGTTCTCTTATGGAGACCTGGATCTGACGTTTTGGGCAAGCCTGGCTGACCAGGAAGGCTCAAGGATCCATCTCCATCTGTCTCCCCAGCACTGAGATTATAGACATACGCCACCACTTAACTTTTTATGAGTGAGATTTATATAGGATTGCCCTCAGGTCCTCATGCTTGCCTAGCAACGTGATGAACAGAACTATCTCCCCAGCACCTCAAGCAATAATTACCACTTTTCAATTCTATCCTTTTGGTTGGCTCTCTTGTTTCTCATGTATGAAAAGATGTTACTGTGTCCAGTTCCTATGTAAAGTGACTGTAGGGATTATCTAAATTTACAAGCTGGAGATCTAGCTCAGTAGTTAAACAAAAGCCTGCTCTGCAGTCATGGAAATTGGGATTGAGATCATCCCAGCACCATGTAAGCAGTGGAGTATCCCTACAAATAAATGCCTCCTAGGGGGTGAAGACAGGATCACTTGAAGTTGCTGGTCTCCAGGGACTGGGGAGATGGCTCAAAGGTTAAGAGCACATACTGCTCTTGCAGAGGATCCAAGTTTGGTTCCCAGGATCCACATAGATGGCTCACAACTACCTATAACTGTAGCTCCAGGGGATCTTACACTCTGTTCTGGAATCTGTGTACCTGCATGTACACATACACATACACACAAAAGAATTCTTAAAAATAAACATGTTCCATCCATGTTCAGGTAGCAACCCTTCCTCAAAGGAATATCACAGAGCAGTAAAGGAGGACACTTCGTGTCCTTTACTGGCCTTGGCAAACATGGGTATGCTTGCACGTGTGCACCTACCCTAACTCCACAGATACCGTCAAAAGAGAAAAGGAATTAACTAAATGTGTAGAATAGTTTGAGGACCATCATGGTCAGGAGGTTTTTATGAAAGCAAACCTGCATACATATGGTAGTCATTACCCTTAGACCTCCCCCACATGGATACTTCTTCTTGACTAACAAATGTACATGTCCATTTCCTTGCTGCATGTATCCTGAGATTGCAACACCCTTTTGTCCATATGTTCTTTATGGCTCATGAAATACAGGCTGAAGTGTCTCTAGTTAAGATCTGGGGGTGTGGGGGGAGAACTCCTAAATACTTGAATGTATACGATATGCAGGGATGCAGCCTGCTGCTTCTGGATGCAGCACCTGCTATGAAGGAGGGAAAGGAATGCAAGTTAGCTATCATTCTGTAGTTATTCAGTCCATTATGCATTGGGGTATAGCAGGCCAGATAGGATACAAAGCCATGTGTGTTGCTCATCTTGTAGAAGATTCAGAAGTTGATTAATTTGCAAAAGTCAGGATATTGATGATCACACAATTAGATAAGTGTCCCTTGAAGTCACCTGAGTGAAGTGAATAGTATTCAGAGTACTCTGGCTCCCAGTCTTTATTGTTTGAGATACATTCTTAAGTCCAGACTGGCTTCGAATTCCCTGTGCTGACGAGGCTGACCCTGAACTTACAATTTTTCTGCTTCTATGGCCCTAGTGTGAGTGCTGGGGATGTAGGCTTGGACCACCCTATTAGGTTTATGCTGGAGCCAAGGTGTACTGGGTTGCTGCATACTGGGTGTGTACCCTACTAACATAGACCCCACGCCCTTAGGTGACATGAAAATTGTCACCGAGTTCCTAGCTGTGTAGAAAGTCCAATTTCCAGTCTTGGCTAAGGAGGTTTTCACAGCTGACTTCAGCTGTTCAGTCAGATCTCATTGAGTTGTGTGAGTCGGTAGTAGGCACTGACCTAGTATGCACAAGACTGTGGTTTGACTCCCACACCACAAAAAAGAAATCATTCGTCATTCACAAGCCATCATAGATGCAGCAAAGACTAGAGGTTTGCTTTTTTGTGTTTGTCTTAGTAAGAGCTCAGTCCTGGGACCCATGAAGGCTACACCCTAAATGTAGGCTGTGTGGAGAAAGTCAAAGCTACAACTTAGTACGTGTCTACCACCACTCCCTCTGTCCTTTCTTCATTGACTGTGTATATGTGCATGTGGGACGTGTGGAAGTCAGGGGGGAAGTGGTGGGTGCTGGTTTTCTCCTTCCACTGTGAGTTACAGGGATCTAACTAGAATCATGAGTTGTGGCAGCAAATACCCTTACCCACTGAACCATCTTGCTATCCCTGGGCCTTGTATTTAAATGAAAGGTCTCTCACACACACCTGACCCCCTAGCCACCTTGAGATTCAACTGAGGCAGCAAGACTTGAAAGTCCAGCTTGTACCTTTAGTCCTATCTCCGGAAGCAGAGGCAGGTGGTCTGAGTTGAGGCCAACCCAGTATACAGAGTCAGTTCCAGGACAGCCAGGACTACACACAGAAAGAAACCCTGTCTCCAAAAAAAAAAAAAAAAAAAAAAAAAAAAAAAAAAACAATGTACAGGTCACTGGCCAGAAAGATGGCTTAATGGTTGATAACACTGGTTTCTTTTTTTTTTTTTTTCCAGAAGACACATGGTGGTTCACAACCTTTTATAACTCCAGTTCCAGGGGATCAATCCATCACCCTCTTCTGACATACATGCAGGCAAAACACCCATGTGCATAAACAAAAGTCAAGTCAAAGGGGACAGGGACAAGCCTTCAGTTCCCGATGGTGCTTACACATTTTTTAAAAAATCATTACATGTATCGTGTGTGTGTGTGTGTGTGGTCAGAGGACAATTTGTATAAATTGGTTCTATCTTGTGGGTCCTGAGAAACAGCATTTGTCAGGCTGGTATTAATGCCTTTACCCACTGATCCATCTCACCAGCCCCCATTTCTTTTACTTTTAAAATCGGGTTTCCCTTTCTGTTCTAGAGTAGGCAAGCAGGACTGGGGGTACAGTTAGTGGCAGAGAGCTTGCCTAGTATACAAGGTCTTGAGTCCTATCCCAAGATTGCCAAGGCCTCAGTCAGACTTCTGTACATAGGATGCTGGAAGACACAAAACTAGTTTCTCACTGTCACTGTCCACCAGATGGCACTGTTGGTTATCAGTGGTTTCTAAAGGGAAGAACTGAAACATCCCCTAGTAGCTACCTACTTCCTGAAATCACATATTTAACTGACAGGAATTATGACCAAGTGATCATCTTTCACCCCTAACCATCTAAAACATTGGTTCTCAACCTATAGGTCGTGACCCCTTTACAGACTGCACATCATTTACATTACTATTCATAACAGCAGCAAAATTACAGTTAGGAAGTAGCAACATGGGTGGGAGTCACCAAACATGAGGAACTCTACTAAAGGGTCACAGCCTGAGGAGACTGAGAACTACTTGTAGTGGGTTCCAGCTTTGACCAGAAGTACTACCCCCATTGAGGCTTTTGGTAACTGTCATGACTACGAGGCAGGGCCAAGACAGGAGCCCTTAAGACCCGAGATCCAGATGTGCGGGCTCTCTTGGTTCCTGGACCCTGGACGCTGGAGGCAGACCGAGCAGAGTTCTCCAGAGAACACTGCTGGAGTGCACTATACCTTTTCCCGGACCCTGTAACCTATCCCTTTACTTGTAAGTTACCCCACAAAATAAACCTCCCTTTTAACTACGTGGAGTGGCCTTAATACTTCCACCAGTAACTACTGCTCTAGAATGATTCCGTAACCTCTAGTCCTGAAGGTTTAGATGGCCCAGACTGTGTCTCTCTCACTCTACCTAGTGACATTCAGCTTCAGCACTAAACTATGTTAGCAACTACCTAGGAAGGGCCACCATCAGTCTGGAAGATGCTCAATGTGCAAGTGTGAGCACTTGAGTCAAGTCAGGCATGGCAGCACAGGCCTATAATCCCAGTGCTGAGGGAAGCAGACAGATGTGCTCCAGAGCACAGGGCCAGCCAAGCTAGCTGATCCAGTGAGCTCCAGCTTCAGTCAGAGATCTCTCAAAAGACAAGGTGGAGGGAGGCTGAGGAAGACACCTGATGTTGGCTTCTGTTTGCACAGAGCATGCACACACTTTATGCTCTCTGGGAAGAACAACCATGTCTTTCACCGGACATCTGAGTAAATGCCACCTGGTTTTTCTCTTCATCCAGTATCTTACTTTTGACACCAACTGCGTATGGGTTCTCCACTCACCTAGTTTTCTGATAGAGACTAGTCAATCAGATGTCCTTCAGTTTCCTTCAGTTCTGACACTTACCTGTATGTGGTGTTGGAGCCCTCAAGTGTCCTCCTTGAGCCAAAACACAAGACCCAGGTTTCACTTCCGCTTGCCAGCTGGAGGTTAGTCCTTTGGCACAGTTTGGATTCCTTTGCTAGAAGAGTCAGGTGAACAAATCCCATTACCTCTCTAACACACAGACTCAGAGCACAGGCTCCAACAGAGAACCAGACTACACAAGTGCACTACAAGTGCAATGTGCACAAGAGCTTCAACAAAACAGACAGAAAGAGGTCTAAGAAAACAGCAAAGCAGAGGGATGGGAGGAAGAGCAGGAGAAGTGGCGGTAAGTACCTCATTCAAAACCAAGCTTTCCCTGGTGCTAGGCAAACTCCCTGCACTGAACTACACCCGTCTGTAAAGCTCACTGTAAAGAGGAGGCTGGGATCCCAAGTCTGAAACTAGCATGGACTGTTTACTTCATAGCTGAGCTTTGTGGAAAGAAAAGGCAGGAACACAGGGAGAAGCCACTGAGTGACTTGTTAACCAGCCACATTCAACAAGGGTATGAAACACAATTACTTTATTGATTTCTTACAATCAAATACTGCTAACTAGCATTACTTTCACACATGCATCATTCAGAACAAAGAGTTCCTCAGAATTTACAAATGATGCATCATATAACACAAAGTTAGAACTTAAAATGCACCCTGATTAATTATGTAAACTGGTAATTTTTTTAAAAAGCATAACTAATAATTTGGTTCCTTTCTTCATAAAATGGAAATTTAAATAGTTCTCCTGATAGTCTTGAGGTTATCATTATATTGTGAGCAGTGCAGACTGTGGCACATACAGTTCCATCCGGAAGGGTGTATCTAAACACCGTATCTCAACAAACAAAATGTGCATAAAATGCATACAGTCAATGCATGATAGAAAGCATGTTCCAAATACAAGTGAGCCTCTCAGGCCACCATATTTAGCTTTTGCATTATCATTTATGGCATTATAGATTAATTACACATGACATACTTTTATACATTTAACCCTGAAGATAAGAAAAATAACTGTTTGAAAAATTATTCCAGGTAGCCATTTGGTTTGTATCATAAGAAAGCGAACTTCCATCCAAGAGTTCAGTGTCTGCCCAGTCGGAAACATGAGCTTTAGTCATAAGATAATTGATGTTTCACAGTGACTTTCCCAGGTCCTGGCACCGCCTCTTCTCCCACAGTATACCAGATGAAAGAGCATTTCTGGGATCCCCTGGGGCATGACTTTCTTTCCCTTTGTATTCTTTTCTGGATTATCTGTGTCACCAGCCTCTCCAATGGCTTTCCATTTTAATCATTCATGAATCCTTTCAGAATGTCCTCAGAGAGCTCCATAAGAGGAAGTTCTGGAGATGGGAAATCCAGAGGAGGAAGATTAGGGATTGGAATGTCCTTGGCTTTCCCAGTGTTTGAGGCAAACTTCTGCCAGGTTGAAGAGGCTGTGGCAGTTTCCGAGTGTGGTGGCAAGCTCCACAGCTCCGACTTCTCTACAAAGTCAGCATCAACGTCCAGCTCCTTCTCTGTCGGACCTTTCAGAAGTCTGGCCTTCTCAGCCTTTAGTTGTTTATTTTCTTTCCTTAATCTTTCATTTTCAGCCACAAGAAATTCCACATGCCTCTTCAAATCTGCAATTTTGGTTGCCTGCTCCTCTATAATTGTTTTATCATCTTTTGGGGCTTTGCTTCCAATACACGGTTCTGTTGGCTCATTCTTTTGCTGAAGTAAATATAGCAGTGTGTCTGGATCCCTGTCAAGGACCCCCTGAACCTCAGGGAGGCGCTTCTCTGTGGAAGGGATGTGTGTCTGAGAAAGAAGAGGGTTCTGGCCCTCCATGTCCTCAGAGGGCTTGTGAGATGCCTGCAGGTGGGGAGCTCCGTCCCTGTCTGTGCTGTGCTGCGCTTTCAAGCGCTCCTCCCGCTTTGCTCTCTTCCACCTCTCCTGGATGAGGAGAAGCTGTTTCATGTGGCTGTCCCGTTGCAGTTCCAGTGATAAGTGAGCCTGGGACGCAGAAGAAAAGGTCAGTGTACAGAACTTAACATTAGAAAGCTCCCAGCCTCAAGTGCCTGAACACTTGCTTGAGTGGTTGTGGAATCTTTAGGAGGTGTGGTCCATGGAGTGGCTTGCCTACGGTGGGCCTTGAGATTCACAGCCAGTGTTCTGCTTCCTGACCCCCAGAGATAACAAGCCATGCCACAGGTGGTCACAGTGGACTGTGCGCCAAGTGTCATGCTTCCCTACGATCCCCTTCATCTGTGGTCTTCCAATCCATAGGGTATCTGGAAAGCTTGCTGCACACCGTGTGACAGCCATCACAAGGTCTACACTATCAGCTGTGCTTTGGTTCAGTGTGAGCAAAGTGTTTTTACCCTGCCCATGCTACAGCTTACAGGAACTATGCCCTTAGTTCAGTCACCAACCCTCTTAGGCACCCATCATTAGATCATCTTTATAGCTAGGGGTGTAGTGCACTGGAATAATGTTCGTTAGCATATACAAAGACCTAGGCTTGACCCTAGGCCACTGGAAAGAAGTGAACACTTTGGATAAAGATTTTTCAAGAATTATTGAATTTTGTGTTATGTGCATGAGTAGATGTATGTGGAGGTTATAAGAGGTAACTGATCCCCTGCTGTGAGCCACATGGAACCCTGACTAGGGTGGCAAGCCAATGAAGAAAGGACAGACAGACACTTGTCCAGAAAAACTGATGGAGCCATGCCTACTACCACTGCACCCTGGCACCTCAGCATGTTTGTTTACAGCACAGGGCAGCAGCTGGCTGCTCTCTGGAGGCAGAAGAGCGGTCTCACACTGGAAAGAGCAGGGGGCAATGCTGCAGCAGCTAGTTTTTGCACACACCAACCTTCATCCTGGACAGAGGAAGAAGGCTTTGTCAGACGGACCCATATGGGGAAAGGTTTTGCCAACTTGCCATGGGTCTGAAGCTATGGTCTCTGTTGTGGTTGTGCCCAAGTTAATAATATACATTCACCATTCTGGGCTTCCTCTGTTAACTCCAAACTGCCATGTGGGTGATGGGAACCACAGCCCCAGAATGAAGGTATTTTTAAGACTTAGGCACAGGCCTTACCCAAACCCATTAAGGTAATACAAAGTCATCTTGAAACAGGTATCAAAGTCCAGGTATCCAAAAAACAAATTATTCAGATTTAAATTGCCTCTGACAAGCAAAGTGTTGTCCATCTGGTTCCCCTGGGTCATTCCTGCTCCCTCACTGTGAGCCAGTGTCAAAGGCCAGTGGAGTATTAGGAAAGCTCCTCATGGGCCGTAAAGAAAACACCTGGCAATCTGAGGCCTGTAAGTAACAAGAAGAAACAGGAAAGCATGACTGAAACGCCAATGGCGGCTCATATAGTTTTAATTTCCTTCCTAAAATACTGCATATTTTTCAGTGTTTTGAGAAAGGTACAAAACTTTTAGGTTTTTACACAATTCAAATCTCCACAAGAAAACCTATCATTAAAAAAAAAAGATTTGCCGGGCGGTGGTGGCGCACGCCTTTAATCCCAGCACTCGGGAGGCGGAGCCAGGCGGATCTCTGTGAGTTCGAGGCCAGCCTGGGCTACCAAGTGAGTTCCAGGAAAGGCGCAAAGCTACTCAGAGAAACCCTGTCTCGAAAAACCAAAAAAAAAAAAAAAAAAAAGATTTTATTTTTCAGCTGGGCATGGTAGAATATATCTTTAATCCCAGCACTGGGGAGACAGAGGTGGATGGATCTCAGATTTCAAGGCTATCCTGCTCTACATAGTGTGCTCCAGGCCAGAAAGGACTATATAGTGAAAAAAAGAAGAAAAAAAGAAAAAGAAAAATCAAAGATTTTGCTTGTTTGTTTTGATAATGGAGTAGTACATATGCAGTACCGAGGAAGGCCAGAAGAGAGCAGCAGATCCCAGCACTGACCATGTTTGTAAACTGCCTGGCACAAGGACTGGGAACCGTACTTGGGTTCTCTGAACTGCTGAACCATCTCTTCAGCCCCCAAACATGTCTGCAAATAGGATTAGCACGTCTCACCTGCTCAGACTGTGTCAACTTCATGGCTTCAGAGAGATACGCTGGTTAAAACAACAACATATTAATTAATATATGAACAGCACTGTCTTGTAATTTATAGGCTAATAATGGAAGTGTTTACTGCTCATAATACAGAACTTGGTCTTCTAAGCAACTGTGCTAAAAAGGCAAATCTGAAAACAGTATTAACTTCTCCCCAAAGAGTGTCACTGGTAAAGAAATATTCCCTAGCCCATCTTAACTATTGGAGGCTTTAAAACCTCTAAAGTTGGTGGGGCCAGGGGACCTGGCCATGGCAGAGTGCTTTGCCTAGCACAAACCTGGGCCCAGCAAGCAGAACAAGATTTGCAGATTTCATGATGAAGGAATTTAAGATTTAATTAGAAAAAATTTTTCTAGCGAAGCAAAATTAAGTTTTACTGAGGCCTCATGCTCAACAAAAATATCAATAGATATTCATGAGTGTCCATTTGAATATCTGTACTATATCATTATGGTCTCCTATGAGAACTATTTTTATCAATTGTTTCTGAGCTATATCACCACTATATCAACAGCCTACCACTAATTAGGTACTTAAGAGCCCTAAGCCAGACACTGTGGCACACAGGCAATTCCAGCATTTCAGAGGTTGACACAGGAGGATCCCAAGTTCAAAACTAGCATAAGCTACACAGACTGTCTAAACAACACCCAAAAAACCCCCTTATATGATAATATAAGCCGGGCAGTGGTGGCGCACGCCTTTAATCCACCCTTTAACTCGGGAGGCAGAGCCAGGTGGATCTCTGTGAGTTCGAGGCCAACCCGGGCTACAGAGTGAGTTCCAGGAAAGGCGCAAAGCTACACAGAGAAAACCTGTCTTGAAAAGCCAAAAAAAAAAAAAAAATATATATATATATATATATATATATATATATATATATAAAACTTGTAGGTATATATTATTCTGTCCTCAATAACTTGTACAATATATATATATATAAGTTATTGAGGACATTATAAAATGATTTACGAAGACAAACTTCTCTTTGACCTTGATCAAATTCTGGGTGACTTAATCTGTTGAACCTTAATAGTCAATGCTCACATTTTCTCTTTGTGCTAAGAGAAAGCTAACATGATTTGGATGTAGGGTCTCAGGGGCTGAAGAGATAGCTCAGTGGTTAGGAGCACTGGCTGTTCACCCAGAGAATTCCGGTTTGATTCCCAGCATCTACATGCTGGCTTTCAACTATAACTACAATCTCAGGGGATCCAACGCCCTCTTCTGGCCTCCTCGGGCACCAGGGATAAACACTGTACACAAATGTATATATGCAAGCAAAACACCCATAAAATGAAAAAATAAAATTTATTTATTTTAAATAAAAATATTTTTTTTTAAAGAAAATTTAGTCTCATGATGTAGCCCAGGCTGCCTTCAAACTCAACCAAACTCCTGACTCAGCTTCCTGAGTGCTGGCATTCACAGGTCCATGGTAGATCTTGAATGTCCCTGAAGCTCTGGTGCTAAAGGCTTCACTGCCATGCCATGGCACAAGTGTGGAGGTGAGAGGACAACTTGTGAGAATCGGCTCTCTCCTTCCACCGGGTAGGTTCCAGGGACTAAACTCAAGTCACCAGGCTGGGTGGCAAGCACATTACCTGCTCGTGTCTTTCCTTGTCCAAGCTGATTTTCTAGAGCTGTCAAGAGGGCACAGTGGCTGAAGGCACTTGTAACACAAGACCGACACCTGAGTTTAACCTTGGATCCCACTCCCCAAGTTGTCCTCTAATCTCCAAACATGTACTATAGCACATGTGCACCCCTCCCGCACACACACAAATAAAATAAAGTTCATTCTTTTCAGATATTTCTGTCACAATGATGGAAACTTAACCCAGAACACTAGAGCCCAAAAGTGGGGTCACCGTGTGACTCTGCCTGATGATACTGTGCAGAGGTCACTGGCACTCATCTACAAAAGTTTGGAGCTGTGGGGAAGGGACGCTACAGAAGGCAGCTTCAAAGGCTGTATGCAGAGCTTAGTGGGCAGTTTTGGTGAGAACACAGCAACCAGAATGCTGACCAGAATGCAGAGAATAATGTCCAGGCTCAGGAGGGTTCAGACAAAAATGTAACCCTGACTAATACAAAACCAAGAGCAAGGTCTACAATACTCAGGAACTCAAAATTCATTTATAAATTACACTTACAGTCCTTTCCCGTTTTAGCTTTTCATGGCTTTCCTCATCTACTTGTTTTTAGCTTCTGCATTCTGCTATATGTTCCTCTGTAAGGTATTTTATAGTCTTTCTGGAATAATCAGAATAAAATAACAAGTATTACTAATAATGGATCAAGCTCTCACTCACTGTAAACTTTTTGGAACCTCTGATCTTTACACTAATTTCCCTTTGCAGATATTACAACACTGCTATCTGGTCTTAATCCAAATACTTTAGAGATTTTTTTAATTTCACGACTTACAATTTCCTGTCTGCTAGGTTCTAGCAACCTTGAGATTCAAATTAGAGGTTTTTTCTCCAGGAAAAAAGATGAACTATCATCTTTGCTCCAGCCATACTGGCCAGGCTTATACACTTCTCTTTGACTTTCCCTGGCCCTTTACTCTTGTTATACGTCTGTCCAACTGCATTCTATTTCTTTCCCTTTTGTTCATCTGTTTGCAAACCTGTTGTGACTTTCTATCCAGTGCTCTGCTATTACTTGGATACACTATGGCGTTTTCTTTTGACATCCCTCATATTGTCTATTACGCTTGTCTACTCTGAACTACATTTTGCTTTAAACCACCAACTTAACAGTTAGAATAGCTTTCACAAAATCAAGTTTAAAACAACTGGAAATGCTGACCTTGGCAGAGCCCTGAAACTTACATATATACCTATGGATAATTCAAAAGTGCAAAAAATTCAGCAAGGACCACACTACCACTTTAGAGATTTCCCACAACAAAGTCTTAGAGCTGGGACAAGAAGAAAAAGAAAAAAGTTATTTTAAAGAAAAAGGGGAAGGAGGAATGGCTGGGCCGTTAAGAGCACTACTGTTTTTTAAAAGGACCCAGATTTGGTTCCCAGCACCCACATAGTGTTGTTACTCCAATTCCAGGGGATCCAATGTCCTCTCACCTCCAAGAGCACCTGCACAAATGTAGCACACATAAACAAGCAGGCATCCATGTCCACATAAATATAAAGCAAGTATTATTTTAAAATGGAAAAGATGAAAACTTGGTTTCCTCACTTTGATAATCTAATACTGAAATCTATGAAAGGACTATCTCAAAAAAATTTTACTTAATTTTTTTTCATATATTTCGATATTTTCTTTCCCTTCCCAACTCCTCCCAGATCCTTTCCACCTCCCTACCCACCCAACTTCATGTTTTCACTCTCTCAAAGAAAAAAACAAAAACCAGTAAGACAAAAAATATCAAAACAAAATTAAAATGCTCAACCCCACACTCCCAAAAGCATGAGGTCTGTTTTATGCTGGCCAGCTGCTCCTGGGCATGGGGCCTTCCCTGGCGTGTGGTTGATATTCCCATGGCACTGCACTAGAGAAAATCCATTTTCCCTTCCCCAGCAGGTATCAACTGCAATTAGCTTCTTGGTTAGAGTGGGACTTGTTCACTTCCCTTTCTCAGTGCTGGGATTTTCTGGTTTGAATCTGTAGAGGTTGTATGCATGCTGTCAGTCTCTGTGAGTTCATGTCTATGAGTCCTATTGTGTTCAGAAAAATCTTAACAATACTGGCAATTATAATGCAAGGCTAATAGTAAAAGCAGATGTTAAGTAAATAGTAAGAACCACCCCCAACCTACTTCTTTGCAAGTTCTCTACCACTGAGCTACACTGCCTAGTCTCACATAGTTGTTCAAGTCTTCAAAGACAAAAGACCTTAGGGATGATTTTTTCCCTCTCTTTCATGTTCTTCAGAATATCTTGCACTTAGTGTACAACATGCGATGATTCACTCCACTTTAACCTATGACATACATTCACTAAGGTTAATAAACCAGGGTTCTCATCCATATCATGGTTTTCTTAAACATGGTCTATCACGGGAGTTACTACAAATCAACCATCTGGTTAATAATATGGTTGAGGAGAGATTTAAGACCACTAGTTTCATGTTGTAGAAAACTACACCAAACATAAAAATACTCAAAATATTTCTGAGATGCCCAGTTATGTACTCAAAACCTATAAAGCAGACACATGGGCACACTACAATGGTAAAGCTAATTCTTTGTTGGTGGTGGTTTTAGGAAAGAGACTGGCTGTAGAGTCGTAGCTGGGGTCAATTGCGTGAAGTTCCCACCTCTCACCAAAGTGTGAGGATTATAGGAGTGAACCACTCACTAACACAACTAATTTAAATTGTTTTCAGCTGGGTGTGACTGGCACATACCTTTGATCCAAGCACTTCAGGAGGCTGAGGCAGGAGGAGTGCTCAAGTCTGGGAAGTAACCTAGGCTATATGAGTACTAGGATATCAAGAGCTAGCTAAGCAAGGTCTAGAATCAAAACATATTCTCTCTCAACAATTACTTACAGGCACAACATACCAAAGATTTACCTAAAGCAGAGCCCACTGTGACTTTGTATTTCAACAGTAAAATAACATTCTTTTCCCCGCAGGAAAGAACTCTGCTCTCGTCTGAAGGGAAGGAAAAGTGCTTCCTAGCAGACCTTGTTCTAGAACAGACATGACCAATCCACCCATTGTCGATGAGACACAAGCTCTGGAAAACAGGGCCCTCAGTTCTATTATGAAGAAGCTAACTCAGAAATTTGGGTCTCTATATGGGTCTCTGATAAGAAACCAACGAATGCTAAGTGAATGCTTACACTAAGCTCCATCTCCAGCCCCAGAAACCCAATAACTAAATGACATTTAGCAGTAGTAGATACAGTATACGTGTATACTGTACACACACACACACACACACACACACACACACACACACACACACACACACACACACACGTCAGAGCTAAATGACAATTACCAATAACGAAGTATTCTTGTTCCTTTTGTTTTGTGATAGGATTTCACTTGGCAGTCTAAGCTGGCCTCCAAATCATGGCAATACTCCTGGCCTCAGTCTGCCAACAGCTCTATCTAGTATTTCTTAAGAAAAATACCTGTAGCCTTTTTGTGACAAGAAATCGCCTCTTCGTATTTCCCAGCAGCTAACAAACGGTCTGCTCGTCGGCTCTGTTGGTGAGCCTAGAAGACAAACATTCGGTGTTACTCCAAATTATAAAACAAGACTTTGAAAAAACAATCTTTTAGCCAGGTGGTGGTGGTAAATACTTTTAACCCCAGCACTGGGGAAGCAGAGGCAGGTGGATCTCTGTGAGTTCAAGGCCAGCCTGGTCTACAGAGTGAGTTCCAGGACTAGGGTTGTTACACAGAGAAACCCTGTCTTGAAAAACAAACAAACTATGCTATGCAAGGAGCCAAGCCTAGAACCCTATCATCTGATAGGAACTGGCAACTCCTCTCTACCCATAACCCTCTTTCAGTTATCGGTTCTAACTGCTAAATGACCTCTATTCTTCCACTGCCCAGAGTAACGAAAAGAGTTACAATCCCGGGTAGTACTCAAAACATGCACTTTCTTGATATTTAACTAGCTATTTCAAAGAAACATTTTGTACTTTCAATAGTCTGTATAGTCTAAAGACTTTAACCAGGAAACATATCATGAAAAATTCAAACTTCTCTTATAGCTGTTCATTCTTCCCTTTACACACTAAAAAACTACTTGCCTTAAAATTTTTAAAAATATGCAGTTGAAGGATTCTGATATTAATATTTAATATTAATATTTCTTCATGTACAATTCATCAAAAAAAGAGGCAAACTTAAGAGGATCTAAAAATCAAAGGGCTTAGATATCCTACTGTTGAGGTATATGGATTAAACAATGCTGTCCTTACATGGATACTTAAAGTTTCCCAAAGCCTCCAGCCATAGAGCCACACACCTGTAATGCTGGCTCTCAGGAGGAGCAAAGTCATCTCCTAGCTAGCTCACGTTAGCCTGATCAATGCAGCAAGACTATGTCATAAAAGACCAAAGGCGCCAGGCGGTGGTGGCGCACGCCTTTAATCCCAGCACTCGGGAGGCAGAGGCAGGCAGATCTTTGTGAGTTTGAGGCCAAGCCTGGTCTCCAAAGCGAGTTCCAGGAAAGGCGCAAAGCTACACAGAGAAACCCTGTCTCGAAAAAACAAAAACAAAAAAAAAAGACCAAAGGCTAGAAGGTGTAGTCAGTGGTAAAACATCTGTCTAACATTGCAAGGCTTTCAGTTCAGTTCCCAAAATGGCAATAAATAAATAAATTAATTAATAAGTTAGTGAGTGAATGAATGAATGAATGAATCCTCCAAAGATGGATATATATATATATATGGACACAGCACCTGGCTAGCACTTATGAGGCTGTTAGATCACAAACTATGGGCTGGAGAGATAGCTCAGTGGTTAAGAGCTCTGGCTGTTCTTCCAGAGGCCCCAGGTTCAATTTCCAGCAGCCACATGGTGGCTCACCACCATCTATAATGAGATCTGGCGCCCTCTCTGGCCTGCCAGCATACATGCAGACAGAACACTGTATACATAATAAATAGATCACAAACTGCAACAACAAAAGAGCTTGAATACATAGCTTTGTCGACCTGTTTCCTTCTCTTCCTTAACAAGGCCAGTAACTTATATTAAGATTATACTATTTAGATAGAAAGGAAAAGAAAGCAATAGAAGGGGGGAGGGAAAACAGTCAGGCACACACGATGGGACAAAGTTCCTAACCAGCATGGTCTTTCCTCTCTTAACAAGCCTACAGATGGCTTAGCAAAGCTTCTTTACAAAGCAAAGAAAGGTGTGGGGCAGGTGCACACCTGTGATCACAGCACTCAGGAGTAAGGGAAGAGAAGTGAGTGGGATGCCAGAGTGGGACCTTTTCTCAAACAAAAAAACAGGCATACAAGCATGTGCATGGTGGATGTGGTGGTTGTTTTTAAATCAACTTAACACAAGCTTAGGTTATCTGCGAAGAAGGAACCTCAACTGATATCATGCCCTCATCAGAATGGCCTGTAGGCAAGCCAATAATGACTGATGTGGAAGGGCCCAGTACACAATGGGCAGGGCCACCCCTGGGCAGTTGGTCTGGGGTTAAGAAAGCAGGGCTGAGCAAGCCATGAGGAACAACCAAGTAAGGAGCATGCTTCCATGGGCTCGACTTTAGTTCCTGCCCTGACTTCCCTGGACGATGGACTACAAGCTGTTGAGTCATAAACTTCTTCCCTACACCGATTTTGGCCACTGTCTTAGTTACTACTCTACTGCTGCAGTGAGATACCATGACCAGGGCAACTCCTATAAAAGGAAGCATCTGAGACTTGCTTAGTTTTAGAGGGTTAGTCTATAATTATCACAGTGGGGAAGCAGCAATCATGGTGTTGGGCCAGTAGTTGAGAACTTTACATCCTGATCCACAGGCAGCAGGCAGAGACTGGGCCTGGAGTGGGCTTTTGAAATATCAAAGACATCCCCAGAGACACCTCCTCCAACAAGGCCACACCTACTCCAAGAAGACCACACCTCCTAACCCTTCTGTGCAAATATTTGAGTCTATTGGGGCATTCTCATTCAAACCACCACATTCATGGTGTTTGTCATAGCAATGGAGAACAAAAATGTCTCAGAGCCTTAATTATAGCAGAGAGAGAGAGAGAGAGAGAGAGAGAGAGAGAGAGAGAGAGAGCGAGAGAGAGCGAGCGAGCGAGCGCACAGTACTGGTAACCCTTGTTCACAACAGCATTATTCACATTAACCAAAATGGGACTGTTAGAATTCTGCCCTTACTCCAGCTGCATGTCCGCACATGCACACTTTAGGAGTTAAGCAAAGGGTCTTGCATCTTACGTCATCAGTGTGCGCTGGCAACTACGTGCACGCTGTGTGGTCAAGCAATCAGCACATGTGTGGTGTAGCTCCGTAAGCCGGCCTGTGCATGTTCACTGGGAACGCTTAAAAAGCCGAATGTAGACCCCACCCTCTCTCTCTCTCTCTCTCTCTCTCTCTCTGCTCTCTGCATGTGCTCCTTCCCAGGCTTGGTTCTCTTGTACCCCTCCCCCCCACCCACACACACCCCTCTTCCTCCTAATAAAGCTCTGAAACTAATACCGGGTTCTGTCGTGACCATGACCTTTCCACGCAGTAACCAGCATTGTTTATCATTCATTTCAGGGACCAATGCAAATATTCACAACAGAGGAATAGACAAATCAAGGAGAGTATGTCTGCTCAAGGGAATCTATTCAGTCTTAAAAGGGAAGGGGCATCTCACAACAATATAAATATATTTAACCTTATTGAACTATGCCCAAAAAATGATTAAAATGACAAATTCTATGGGTTTAAGTGTTTTTTAAGTGAAAACATTAATCTGTTCTGTCAGGTGTAAAATGACTTATCTTGAAGGCTTTTCATGAAATGTACCATAACTGCTTCATAGAAATCACTTTTGCAACTGACATTATAGATACACACTGGGCTTGTTTGTTGAGTGATACTCAAAACAAAGCAAAGGTGAAGACAGAAACAGAAACTGGCACTTCTGCTTGCATTCCCCTACTTCTATGTTTGTAAAGAAGAAACAAACTGTTTTTAAAGGCAAGATCATCCCTTCCCATGTTCCAGAGAGCTTTTATTCTTCAAATAGCAATTATGCAAACTTTCCCCATAATCTCAATTTATGAATAGAGGCTTAAAATAATAAGTTAATTTTAACCATGGAGGCTTGGATTGAGCAAAAAGTATGTTCTGAGCATCTAAATATTTTCTAGTATCCAGGTAAAACATCTGGAGTGGGATGGAGCAGATTTTAGAGATCGGATCCTATGTCTGGCCTTGAAATCCTGGTTCTCTCGCCTCTACCTCCTCCTACACGCTAGGAGTACAAATGTGCACTGCTCCCAGATGAAAGGGCACATCTTTTGAGAAGACTGTACAAACAATGAAAGCTGGCAGATGATCTGCAATCAACAGCGGTATTCAATCAACAAGGTCTTAGGTAGGAAGGAGAAACAGAAGAGTGAATGAGGCTATCACATGCAGGTGCCTTCACCTTTTTTGAGCTCTAAAAAAATTAAAAAGCCCACAGCTTTTCTTTCACAAAAGAAAACTTATGTGAAACCCCACAGCACCTCATAACAAGGACAGTACAGCAGATCCAACCCTACCAAAAGTCATGGTGCTCTAGGATCAAGTTCTGACTCTCACTCTAACCCAGCAAAGTTGTTCACTTACTCAGTAATAAATTTGAACCAGGTCACTGTTTAGGAGTTGTAAAGAGAATTCAAACCATTTGGGCATCTGGTTAAAATGCAAGTTTTCAGCCTGAAGTTTTGCAATAGGGTTTGCAAATCTACTGAGGTGAGGCTGTGACTGAGGCTCATGGACACATCTTAAGAAAGAATCAAGGACAAGACAGGCATGATGGTGCACACTTTTAATCCCAGCACTTGGGAGGCAGAGGCAGGAGGATCTCTGAGTTGGAGGTCAGCCTGGTCTACAGAATGAGTTCCAGGACAGTCAGGGGTCTACAGAGAAACTCTGTCTCAAAAAAAAAAAAAAAAAAAAAGAAAAGAAAAGAAAGAATGAAAGAAAAAAAAGAAAAGGAGGAGGAGAAGAGAAGAAAAGAGAAGAGGAGGGAGGAAGGGAGGGAGAGAGGGAGGGAGGGAGGGAGGGAGGGAGGAAGGAAGGAAGGAAGGAAGGAAGGAAGGAAGGAAGGAAAGATCAGAAGCAAGGAGCAAGGATAAAGTGCAATCCAAGACATCACAGATGATGGCTCACACCTCTAATCCCAACCCTAAGGAAGCTGAAGCAGGATCACAAGTTAGAGGCCAGCCTGCAACTTAAGACACTGTCTCAGCTCCATGTTTGCCAGGCATGGTGGTACACACCTATAATCCTAGTCCTTGGGAAGTGGTGAAGGATGAGGAATTCAAAGTCATCCCTAGCTACATAATGAGTTTGAGACCAGCCTGAGCTACATGAGACGCTGTCTCTAGACAAATGGTAATAAAAAGGTAGACAATACTATAGAAACCTATTTTGATAGTTATTGTTATTTTTTTAAGGATTCTTTAGGATTCCCACTTAAAAACTGATCTGTTTAAATACTGTTATTGATACGATGACAGCCATTAAAATCAATCCATGAGTATGTTTCTTTAGAAATTCAAAGTAAAAACTAGAAAATCAAAACACAGTCTACCTCTTGCTGTACACTGCTTTTCCTCAGCAACTGTGATTCCTATGGCAGGGGCTATTCTTATATTGTCTGGCTTTCTGGACACTTTAAAAAGAATCCCAAACCCTGAATTTTCAAACCTGGGTTCAGAAAGCAAGTACAGCAATAAAACTTGAAATGGTTTTAACTACATGACATTCTGAGAGTGGCCAGGCAGAAACACAGGCCTGAGGAAAGTGGAACAGTCCAAAGCCTATCAAAGGAATCCTACTCTTGAGTTCCAGACTCCACAGGCTCTTGGACATTGTACACTGCTCTTCCCGCCCCTTTCTTTGGGTAGTATCTCTTTGGACTTAAGCTAATAGAAGTGAGCTTCCATTATCTAAAACCAACAAAAATCCTAGAAACTACAATTGGTTACTAAGTGAATGAATTTACTCTCAAGGATTTTTTGATTCTTCAGGCTGCTTTAAAAATGCAAGTTCAGGGCTACCTTTCTCAGCACGGTGGTGCTTGCCTGTAGTGCCAGCACACTCAGGGGCAGAGCTCTGTCAGTTGGAGGCCAGCCTGGTCTACACAGCAAGTTCCAGGACACAGAGCAATCTTGTCTCAAAACAAAACAAAAAACCTCCAAGGTTATAAATTAGAGTATCTTCTGTATCTTCCAATTTACTAATTTCTAACCTGGAGGAAGTGCTATATTAAGAGGAAAAGAAAACACCATTCCAAATATTAGAAAGAAGGCAGAGGATAGCTACTGTATTCCTGACAGGTATGGTCTTCAACTGGGAGCAAAGGAGAAATGGTATCCTTATGGCCCTGTCCCAGTCACTAGACAGGTATCAAGCAGTATCTCCAAACACGTGCACGAGTCAACTGTCTAATCAGCAGAACAATTAAACCGGAGGTAAGTGCTCCGGTGAACTTGAGGACCTCATTTCAACTCTGAAGACCAACTTTCCTCTTGTGCTACTTTGTCTATCGGCTTCTTCCTCCGTCAGTTTCTATTGAGCTTATTCTTGTTTTTCCAAAACTGTCATTACCTGCTGTGTAGACAGTGAGAATCGAGTATAGGATTCTCATAACAGGTTATGAAATCAATTTGGTGAATTCCGATAGTATTAAAAAATCCAGAGGCTAGAGAGACAGCTAAGCAGTAAGAGCACAGGCTACTCTTCCAGTGGACCTAAGTTTGATTTCCAGCACCCACATGGTGGCTCACTAAGGTCTGAAACTCCACTTCCTGGGGACCTAATGACCTCTTTTGGCCCAAAGGCACCAGGCACATATGTGGTGTACAAACATACATGAAGGCAAAACCCTCTCTCTCTCTCTCTCTCTCTCTCTCTCTCACACACACACACACACACACACACACACACACACACTTTAAACCATCCAACAGTAAGTATTACAGCACCTCATATACAACGAAAAGTTATAGTTTGGCTTTATTTAGTGTGAAATGTGAGAGGCCCATGTTTCTGCAGAAACCCAAAATATATTCCATAATATAGCAAGCTTGGCAGTATTACACACAAAACTGACTTATCAATCTGTAAGGACTTCTCAGTGCAGATCACAGGTAAAGCAGATGAGCAAATAATGCCCTAACACAAAGCTCAATGATTTATTTTAGATTCTAGCTTTCAAACCCCACTATCTCAACTTATTCTGCATTTCAATGTCATAATCTATAACATCGGCAGAATAGCTCATCTAGCTACTAAGGCAAGATAAACAAGAGAAATAATGAAGCCCTACCATTTACTAATTGTTGGCTATAAATTAGCACTCCATTACCACCAATCCCCACCCCCACCCAAAGTACAACCCTACCTATGGCACAGGATTTATTTTCCTTAAGTTATTTTTGGGGTAACATAAACGGGATTAAAATAGCCTCTTTTTTTCTTTAAAGATTTTAATTCTAACATGCCTGGCATAAGACAGTTACAAAGACTTCAGCTACATAAAAGGTGGCCATTCCTTAGCCCATGATAGGAATCTTTTCCTTGTATGAGATGCCTGAAAGCATTAACCACTTCAGGCAAAGTAAGAACTAAGTACTCCAGAAGGAAGCTCAGGTTTCCAACAGATACTCCCAGCACTCTTAAGCCTGAACAGAGAGAAAGCAGGTGTGACTGAAGGATGAACACATAAAAAGCAAGACAACAACAAAACACGTGCGGGTGTGCAGTCATGTGGGCACAGCCTGCAGCAGCCACAGCACGCAAAGCAGGAACAACAGTCATGCACACTGAGATCTGACATCACTACCCAAGTTGGCAGCACTAGAAATTATCTCACAGAAGTTCTGACGACCATTTGCTACCAGCTGAATGCCAAAATTGAATGCATGGAAAAAAATACCTAGCACACACAAAGTGATTTTATAAGTTACAATCTTTCCATATTAAAAATGAACAAGCTGTGTGTGGTGGTACAGGCTTGTCATCACAGCGCTGAGGAAACTGAGGCAGGAGGATCACAGGTTGGAAGCTAGCCCGAACTACACACTGTGGCCTGGTCTTACGACCCTACCTCAAATAAGCAAATAACACACAGGAGAAAACTTGATAGAACAAATATATCCAGAATTGAAAGCAAAGGAAATAAAATTTCTCTTGACCAACTCTGAAAATTAGAGAGCTAGCACATCTGTAACAGCTACATCCTAAAATGTAGTACTAATTCAAACTAGTCTCTTCCATGTCCTGAAAATTCATTGTGAAGAAATTAGCCCTGCTATGACCCTAACAATGAAACTCCATAGCAGAGGCAGTGGTGACATATAGCTCAATATAGACCCATGAAAATGACAAGTACACTAACATGGAAGTATTGCTAGAAGCAGGTCATAATGAATTGGAATGCAAAATGTACTTAAGTCACTGACCTAAGGGATTATTTAATTTCCCTCAATTCAGGCGTGTTCATCAATAAATCTCTCAAACAATTCTTACTAAATTCCAAGGATGCTCTGAGGACATAGGGCTCTAAACCCATGAATAGTAGTGAAGTCCTTATATTATGAATCTGTAGTACACACCAATGATAAACTTGTATAGTTTACTAGAATTTACAAAGACACTCATTAAGTCACAAAATTCAGAGCTACCTGTAATGTTGATATCAGAGAGAGAGAGAGAGAGAGAGAGAGAGAGAGAGAGACTATCTTCAAAACTTTAAGTCCAGGGCTCAGGGGATAAAGACACTCGACACCAACTTGGTTACCTGAGTTCAATCCCCAAACCCACACTGTGGAGAACTGACACTCCAAGTTGTCCTGATTTCCACACATGTGAAACACACACATACACTCTCTAACAGAGGCTTACCATTGCTACTTTTCAACACTCTTCATGCAAGTAAACGTCCAGCAAACACAGCTAGGCTGGATGTCAGAACTCTTCAAAATCTCAAATGGCTTAAAAATTCAAGCTGCCACATTTCTGAAGTTTGACACATAAATCTTAAGACTGGATAATGAAATTGCGCTAGCCTAATTTACCTATTTAACAAAAACAAACAAACAAACAAACAAAAAAAAAAAAACAACTCACCAGGGCATGGAGGCATGGGCCTGGAAGACCAGCATTTACAAAGGAGGATGATCCAGTGCTTGAGACCAGCCTAGGCAACTGAGTGAGCTGGAAGCTAGCACGGCTCAAGTGAACAGTAGATAAATAAAAGCTCTGCTGCCATCATTTACCTAATTTTTCCTAGACTGAGCACTTGGTGCTCCACCTCCCACTGAAACCCAGTTTCAGTTCTCTCATAAGTCACAACACACTAGCTGAGTAGTTAGCTAGGGTCATGCTACACCCTGCTGCCAAATAAAGTGAAGCTACCTGGAACTGAACCAGGGATGGCTCTGCAAGGACACTTGAACTTTGAAGCACGTTGTAAACAGCTGGCTCCGACTAATAATCTTCCTGTGGAGTTTCAGTCTCGAGCCATCCACGCTTCACCCCGCAAACTGCACTGACCATGGGAGTTCTCTTAAAAACAAGAGGTGCAAGATGTTCCCCTGGCTTTCAAAAACTCACCAATTTAGTCCAATCGTCCTTAAGTGTAAAGAACTTAGAGATGGATGCAGGGCCTAACTTAGTAACTCTGGGATGGGCTCCTCGGAGCTGCTAACCTGGCTCCAGCAAGGTGATCACTCTCAGGCGGTCAAGCTCAAGTCCAAATCTCAATAAAGTGAAATGTCAAGGGCTTTATGGTCTCATTATAAGAGTGGCTAAATCCTCCAACGTTCTATCTAGAAAGCACAGTTCTACGTGCCTAGTATCTGTGTACGTCTTTAATCCTCACAAGAAACCTGAAAAAGAAAACGAGGTGAAAATGTTTGCTCAAGGTCCTGAAGCTATTAGGTGACTAAGCCAGAGTTCAAATCCAAGCAGATTTCTGGCTCCAGAAATCTATACTCTCAAACCACAGGCTCTGGCTTTTCTGCACAGCACGAAGAACCAGGCTCTTCCAAGCCAGCAGGGCCGAGTTCCAAAGGGAGAAATCAATCCTCCGCGGTCTTGTTCGCAACCCCACCACCACCACCACGTCAAAAACCACCTACAAACTTGGGACTTCAAAGTTCTAGTCTGCAACGCTAAGAGATCACACGTCTGCATCTCAATTACGTGAACCTTTCCCAGGAAACCCAAAGACACCCGGTGACCACTCTGGAAAGGAAAAAAAAAACAAAACTCTGCGAGCGGTTTAGGGGTTGGGGGGGGGGGTTGTCTGGGAGAGGTCTTTTTTTTTTTTTTTTGCCTTTTGCCTAAAACAAATAAGGACCGGGGTGGTCCCTGTGCTTTTTCCGAGAAAGCGAACATCTCTGGTACTTTCAAGAGACCTAAAGCAATGAGACTGGGCTGCGGGGAGGGGACTGTGGCTCCTATCCAGCTGTTTCCAAGGGGCCTCGGTTGCCGCAGCTGGGAGGGCAGTCTGGAGATGGGGGGGGGGGGGGGTGAGGGAGGTACGGCCCGGACACCCCGACTTTGCCCGCGGCCTGCAGGCGGCTACGTGGCGCCGGGACGCGGTCCCAGCAGGGCAGAAGCGACGGGCCCCCGAGGGAGCGGCCTGGGTAACCGGGGGTCGAGGTCCAGCTCGCGGTTCCCCCTTGACGATCCGGGTTGTCCCTCCGCCCGCGTTCCCCCGTCAGCCCGCGACCACTCACAAGGTTGAGGGGTCCTTCCATCACTTCCATAGACCCCGGGGTGAGCGGCGGCCCGAGGCGGAGCGGCGGCGCCTGGGCACATGGAGGGGCAGCGAGGGCAGGAGACGCGGCGGCTGGCGGGCTGGCGGGCTGGCGGACTGGCGGGCTGGCGGGCGGGAGGCTCCTCACGGCGCCCGGAGCCGGCAGTGAGAGCCCCAGAGCGACGGCCGCGCCACTTCCGCCTCCGACGCCGCGCCGCGGGGCCGTCCCTGCGTCGCCACGCACGGCGCCCGTCGCGTCACGCGCCGGCGGCGGGGGGCGGGGCTCCGGAGAGGGGGGGGGGGAGAGTGAGGACGGAAGGGGGCGGGGCGAGGGGGCGGGGCCGTCCGCTAACTGGTGACGGGAGCCCCAGCTCCTCGCGCGAGAGTCTGAGGTTTAGGCTGCTTGACCTCTGCCCCTGCGTCACGTGAGGAGCTGGGGCGGGAGGGGGTGTCTGGATAGTAGTTAATATGGTCTCTTTGTGCAGTTGGTCTTCCTTGCTTCCTTCCGGCAGGCTTTCCCAGACCCTCTCTTGGTCACCTCCACCCCTCCTTTTCCGTGTCTGTTCTCACTGTTTCAAGAAGCAAATTTGAGCCAAGTTTTTGTCATGCTCCAGGTCGCCCTAGAGGAGGTCTCCACACGTTTACCTTCTGTGAAACAGTCTATATGTAACCCAGGCCTTGAACACGTGTCAGTCCTTGTACCTCAGCCTCCTGGGTACTGTGAGTAAAAGCAGATGCCACCATACCTCCACTCCATCTTGGGGACTAACAGAGATAAGTGACCCCAGGCTTAGACTCAAGAGTTGCTCACAAACTAATACTAAAACAAGAAGGATTGCAAACAGCCAATGATAACGGTTCTTCAACAACTATGTACCAAATCACTGAGCTGAGTTCCTTCTGTTCCAGAATCTACTGACAAGTAGCTATGGGAAAGGGGGATAGAGAGGAGCTGAGAGGGAGAATAACCAAGATACAGTTGGATGAAGGAAACAGGGATTATCTGGGGATTTTACAGTACCAAATGCCATAAAGAGAAATCAAAGAACTGCATGAATGAACTGTATGGAATAGCAAACAGACCTGACTTCAAGTTCGTGACTCATCTTCTCTCAATGATGGACTGCAACCTGGAATTGTAAACCGAATAAACCTTTCTCTCTGATAGTGCTTGTAGTCAAGGTATTTTATCACAGCAACAGAGCAGAAACTACAACCATGGCATAGTAAAGTATTTCAGACTCTCTCAAGATGATAAAACTGGAAAGCAGACCTTGTTAAAATAGATAATAGTCAAGAGTACTGAATCACTGCAACATTCACAATGGTCAGCTGCCCAGTGAACATGCTCAATAACTCTGAAACAAACTTCAGCAGCTGGACAAGGAAGGAGCATGTGGTCCATTCAAGGGTGTATGTTTGCAAGCACCTTTACATCAGAGGGAAAAAAAGTATCTAAACCTTGGCCATGAACATCATGTCTACCAGTCCCATCACAGGCTATGAGAACATGCTTTGAGTGGCCAGAACTGCAAGTTGCAAAGACCTTAGAGCGGTCCAGATTGCATCTCATGAAGTATGTCCTTTGGTCATCTACAGAAAATGCCCGTTCATTCTCAGGCTACAAACAGAAAGTTACCAAAGTCCCTGGACCATTCTAGCTGTGAACATAATGGACATGCCTGTTACTGAACAAATCAGTAAGTCTCATTTGCCGCGTGGGGCTAGAGATTTTTGAAAGAGCTGGTCTTACGGAGCCCCCAGTGCTGTCAGCTCCCCAGGGAAATACAGTCTATGTGACAAAGTTCAGCCCTGACTGGTTCATTCCCCAGGGGCTTGCCGAGTTAGAAGGGTTGCTGATGCTTTCCAGAGTGTACCACCAGCCTCAGTTACAGAAATCCTTTAGATCATAGATACTCTAGTCTCATGTACAATATTGCTTTTATACTACACAGATCAAAGGAGATTGACTCACTGTGAGGAATCTTTAGCTATTAAGAAATCGTCCCCTTGTTTGAACTGGATTTTTTTTCTTTGCTTGAGTCCTATACTTGAATTTTTGTGTAAGTCTCTATAATATCTACAGAGACCCATGCATACAACCCGTTTACTGTTGTTGACATTTGTACATTGTGCCTACTTTGACTCAATAATCCCAGTTCTAGGAATCCTCTGCAGAAATACTAACAGGTGTACAAAGTAAAGGTAGAGGAGGGTGTCTACTGGGCATGTAATGGTGCTCTTCTTACCTCTAAAAATGTTCACACAACACTAACTGTACTATTGACAAGGTCTCTCTCTATAGGGGCTGCTCCTACATGAAATGGGACCTAGAATTGATAACATCAAATCAGTCTACTGATAGTCCCCTGCCCCCAAGGAAAAGATGCTCCTGATCTCGACTTGTATCTCTACTATCTCCCAGACCCAGCACAGAAGCTCAGTGGAAAAGATCAGCATATTGTCAGTATCAGAAATCTTCCAGGAGCTTTGTATAAGAGGAGTCCAATATACTTACAAACAAGGCTGTAGACCAGGACATAGACTTGGATCGAGGACATACCAACATCAAGAGGAGCCAACATATCCATGACGGAACTACCAGTATGTCCTCAGTGGTATTAGAGTGATGGTAGTGGGCATTGCCAACATCCTTCAGGGTGTCTTTGGAGAGTACTTCCAATGAGTTGGCAGAAACTTCCAGAAGTTCGCAGAGGGCAGAACGAGACTACTAGTGAGCCATTGTGGAAACAACAAAATGCCCAGTAGGGAGCTCTCTTCCCTTGACTTTGCAGAGCAAAAGCAACATCGTTAGGGGGTTTCCTAGGGATGTGCTAAAACCCAGATGGAAAGATAGGAAGGAAAGGAAAACACACAGTACAGAACTCTCAATTAAAGAGTACCCCACCATGCATAAGTGAAGGCCACGGTAGAGAAATGGAGGCGACAATCTGAAAATAATTTTCCTGCCAGTCGCTAGTCATGAGATCATTACAAATGAAATGGGGAGGGGGAGGCTGGTGTAGCTCAGGAGGCCATAGACCTAACTCCTCCATTGACAAAGCTCAATCACAGCCTCACCATAAAGGGTTTTAGGATGTGTCACAGTGAAGTTGAGAAGCTGCCCTACAGTTGGTCTAATTTCTGAAAGGAAGACACAACACATTGGGTTCTTTGTGAAGTAGATACAAATTCATTCTTGCTAGCAAGTGTGAGGACCTACTAGACTTTAAAAAAAAAAGGTTAACATTGTGATTAAGAACGTATGGAAGAGCAGTGTAGGGCCATCGTGGAGACAGCAAAGGGTGCCAGGGGCTAGAGATGGATAGCACCATGACATATAAGCAGGTAGTGCACCTTTGCCCCAGGCATGGTGGCACACACTTGTAAATCCCACCACTAAGGAGATAGACACAAGAGGATCAAGCGTTTAAGTTTACCTCTGGCTCCATAGCAAGTTAGAGGCCAGCCTGGGCTACACAAGATCCTGCCTTAAAAGAGGGAGGAGGGCCGGGCGGTGGTGGCGCACGCCTTTAATCCCAGCACTCGGGAGGCAGAGGCAGGCGGATCTCTGTGAGTTCGAGGCCAGCCTGGACTACAAAGTGAGTTCCAGGAAAGGCGCAAAACTACACAGAGAAACCCTGTCTCGACAAACAAACAAACAAACAAACAAAAACAAAAAAAAGAGGGAGGAGGGAAAAGAGGAGGAAGAAGCGGTGTCAGGATTTAAAAGAATAAAATAAAAATTCTAGGTGGCAAAAACAACTTACCTTCACTGGAAAAAAATGCTAGTCTAATGGATGCATGAGCAATGTCGGTCTTTCCTGTACCTAATAGCTAGTTCACCTGCTCTGCTACTCCTTGATGTAAAAAGTTCCGCTTAGTGCCTGTTTTTTCTTTATGGTTCTTGGTTGTTCTTTTGCAGAGCTGCCAGCCTAAGTCGTGCTGGGTTCAAGAAAAATGGGCCTTGGAGGTTCGTGTTCCTGGAGTTGAATCCATGCCAGTGGATGTCCACACGCTCCAGAAGAGAATTTGACATCACTGCTGCCGTTGTTGCTGTTATAGAAGTGGCGGCCATTGCTGCTACTGTTTCTGGGATTACCATTTCATAATTGCTTACTAGAGCCTGCACAGTGGAGACCCTGGCAGCCAAAGTAGATACCACAGTTAGTTAATCTTTCATTCTATTGGGCATGATAAATTTAATTCGTTATATACATTTCGATTGGCTTTGAAAATTGTAAATGTATAAACTCAAGTTCCATTTGCTTTTGGGATACCATCTTAAAAGGACTCCAATTTGCAGTAAGGCTCGTTAAGGAAGGGAATGGCTCAGTTGCCTTTAGCCTACTGGCTATGGGTGGGATAGGACCTCTGTTGGTCTTTTCTGTGTCAAACACACAGATTGCAGGCCCAGTGCCACTTTGAGATCTTTGGCAGCAGTTAACTCTGCAGCTCACACACGATTGAGCCTGTATGATAATGAGTATTCAGAGACAGGTAATGCCTGGGGGTCGCTCACCAACCTAAGACAGAGCGCCTGTGTGGCCTAGGCAGGCGTCTCCGTGATGGGTAAGGTGACCTGCTGACGTCCCACGCAACCTAAGTCAGAAGCTCATTTATTAGTAAAAGGGGGACCTGTAGGTCCCTGGCCCCGTTTTGGGTAACTGTTGCCTTGCTTGCTGACCTTGACCTTGATATCCTCCCTATGCTAATTCCCTGCTGGGTTCCACCCTCCTGAATGCTTAAGGGAAGTTCCTTGTCTGTGTATCTTGCATAATGGGCGTTAACAGCTTAGATGCAAGATTGTAAAACATCAGTAGCGAACTTCTGCCCTCCGGGGTTCTCCCATTGTGCTGTAAGCCTGTATTTAAGACCTCTTCCCTCCTTTAATAAACAGCATTTGGCATTAAATTAAAAAAAATTCACAAGTAGAAAAAAAAGAAAAAGAAAAAAGAAAAAAAAGTTCCGCTCAGTCCTTATTTCTAAATTCACCATGAACAAAAGGAAAGACAGTCTTTAGACTGAAATAAATTATAGTTCTAGTTGTCTTCTTAGATCACACATGTGTTGAACATGTTGAACAGAGAACAGCCCCCATTTCCCTTCATACAGATTCAAGTGCTTCTCAGAGACTTAATGTCATTTCCCAGACCTTTCTTATTGTTCTTATTTCCTGATGTGGATGACTTAACTATGTAGTGTGCTTTGTAGATTCCTAAGCACTTATTTATATGTCCACTCATTCAATTCCCAACAGGCTCAGATTAGTGCCTGGCCTGATGTCATAAAATTAAACAGCCTAGCTAGGTCTTAAATCTAGGTCTGGCTGAGACCTGGTTCTCTCCACCAGCAGTGGCTGAACATCTGCTGGAATAACATGTGATGTTGGCAATAGTGGGAATAGACTGTTAGGGTAACCCAGTGCAATCACTTAGGTTATTTTTGGTTTTTACAAGCTCACAGCCCCGAGTACTATGAGAGTCAAGCTAAAAAGAGAGTTGCTATTGTTAGTGGCTGTGTTCTCCTCTAGGGTATGTGCCAAGAACTATTTACAAACCAGTCTGGGCAGGACCCAGCTTGCAGGGGTTGGGGGTGGGGGTGGGGGCAGTGCCAGAATCCAGCAGGCTGCAGCTCCTTGGATTCTAAGCCAAGTGGTCCAGTTGCTTCGGCAAGAGTCAGGATGAACAAAGCCAAATTAAACAGCAGCTCGGCATTGTGTTCCGCAAAGTTCAACAGAAGGGAAGCCAATGACGGTAGAATCTCATACTTTTAGTCAATAAACTAAAACCTGGGAAAGTCAGTCGAGAGTAGACAGGCCTGATTCCATCAACGTGGACCTGACTTAATGTTTCTCAAACAAGAAGCAGAAACAGTCACTCGGAAACCATGTATGTTGTCCAGACCTCATAGCTGGTGGCGCACGATTAGGGCTTCCTGGTTCCCATCTGTAAACATTTCACCTGTTGACTTGACTTTGGATCATGCACATGGCAAGTCCCTTTCAGCTACACCTTCCTTTTGGTATGTTTTTATTTTTTTTTCTTTTTTTTTGGGTTTTCCGACGGAAGCCAGAAAACCTGCTAGACAAATTCTAAAAGAGCTGTAACACTTTGGTATGTTTTTAGTACTGGGTTTTTGTTTTGTTTTGTTTTTGAGTCTGGCTGTCACTACATTGGCTTCAAACTCCAGAGCTCAAGTGATACTCCTGCCTCAGCCTCCTCAGTAACTGAGACTGTTGATGTGTACCACCATGCAGGCTCCCTTCCATTTCCATTTTGCTCCATGCTTTTTTGGAACACCAGGGTACCCTAAACAAAGCTTCTTCAAGGTTTGGGGAGGTGACTCAGTGTGTAAAGTGTCCACCACAAAAGACTGAGGACCTGAGTTCAGATCCCCAGCATCCACACAAAATCTGGATGCATTGGTAACCCCAGCACTGGGAGGGAGGAAGTCGATAGGCAGATCCCCAGAGCTCAATTGACAGCCAGTCCATCTCTCAAGGAAAAACAAAAAACTGAAAGCAACTGAGGACATCTGATACCCACATTTAGCTCAGGCATGCACTTGTACATGCACTCACATGAACACATACATTCAACACACACACACACACACACACACACACACACACACACACACACACACACACACACCTCTGCAGCCATTATACTTTTGTTCATTTGTTTTCTTGATATGAAGTCTTACTAAGTAGCCCAGGCTGCCCCAAACTTAGGACAACCATACTCCTTCATCCTCCTGAGCACTAGGATTAGAGGACATGTCTGGCTTCAGCCTTTATGCATACCACCCTCAATTACAGTTCAACCTCCCAGCTCTACCTCTTGCTCTGGTCTTTGGGTACAAAATGTTAATAGATCTGGGCTATCTCAAGCCAACTGGCCATGTGCTTGGCAGGCATGAAGAGAATCACAAGCTATTGGAAGATGATAGCCCTTAAAAAGTGAGAAAATATTTAGAAATGGAATGGTAAAGTTGTAAGGTGGTTGTCGTAGGCAGAAGTCCCATAATTGTTCTGAAACTGTCATTTTCTTTTCTTTCCTTTTCTTGAAACAGTGACTTGTTATGTAGTTCAGGGTGGCCTCAAACTGTCAATCCTTTTGCCTCTGCCACACAAGTGCTAAGACTACAGTTTACTATTGTCCTAGGCTTTCGCTTTCTTTTTTTAAGACAGGGTCTGAGCATACTGCATGCTGGTCACCAACTTACTACGTAACCAAGAATGATCTTGAACTTCTGATCCTGCTCCAGCTCCCAAGTGCGTGTGCCACCACACATGGTGTCTGTGATGTTGGTGATCAAATTTAGGGTCCCCTGCATGCTGCATGCTAAACAAACCCTCTACCATCTGAACTAGTCATGCTTTCAAGTTTTCTAAGATTATTTGCCTCTGGCTTCATTTTAAGAAGTATTTTTCCATAGTCACCATGACTTTTTTTTCCACGAGACAGGGTTTCTCTGTGTAGTTTGGTGCCTGTCCTGGATCTTGCTCTGTCGACCAGGCTGGCCTCGAACTCACAGAGATCCGACTGGCTCTGCTTCCTGAGTTCTGGGATTAAAGGTATGAGCCACCACCGCCCGGCCGCCATCATGATTCTTAAGTACACCATTAATCCATCCAGTCCCCCCTGTGTTCCAAGCTCCTGGCTGGCATTCTATCTAGACGACACTGGCACAGAAGGCAGATGTTATACAGTTCTGAAAATCCAGATGAAGGCTTCAGGGATGGAGCATCATAGCCAAAATAAGATTTTTGCAGTGAATTGATTCTTTGAGGGGAGAGGAATAGTTGTAGGGATGAAACATGGAACTTTGCACATGCTCTGCCAAGTAATCTGCCACGGAGACCAATCCTCAGCCCCTGCTTTGTTTCTTTGAGACAGTTTATGTAGCCTAAAATGGCCTTCGTTTTAGTGTTCCATTGCTGTGAAGAGACACCATGACCATGCCAACTCTCAAAACATTTAACTGGGGCTGGCTTACAGTTCCGAGGTTTAGTCCATGGTGGTCATGGCTCAAGAAGCATGGCGGCATGCAGACAGACATGGTGCTGTAGAGGTAGCGCAGAGTCTGGGTCTGCAGGCAGCAGGGAGAGAGAGAGACTGAGCCTGGCTCAAGCATCGGAAACTTCAAAGCCCTCCCCCAGTGACCCTCTTCCTCCAACAAGGCCACACCTCTGAATAGTGTCACTCCCGGTGAACCTCTGGGGGCCATTATCAGTCAAACCACCACAGCCTTGAACTAAAAAGCCTCCTTCCTCAGTCTCTTGAGTGCTGACATGAGGGGCATGCTCTACTGATTGAGTTTTCTAGTTGGTGGCCACTGACACTACATTGAATATGTCTGACCTCATCTGACCTTCAGATTTTTACCCAGCACCTTTCACTTTCAGTAAACCCTCCTCTTTTTCTTTTATCTCCTTTTTCATATTTTTATTTTTGAAATAGGGTCTTTTGTAACCCACCCTAGCCTCAAATTCATTATATAGCCGAGGATGACCTTGAACTCCTGATCCCCCAGCCTCTATCTCCCAAGCACTAGAATTCTAGGCCCATGTCACTACCCCCGGCTTGTATGCTTCACTTCTAAGATGGTCTTTTAAAATATTTTTCTCGGGGCTGGAGAGATGGCTCCGAGGTTAAGAGCACCGACTGCTCTTCCAAAGGACCTGGATTCAATTCCCAGCACCCACATGGCATCTCACAACTATCTGTAACTCCAGTTCCATGGAACCCAACACCCAATACATGCAGGCAAAACACTAATGTTCATAAAATAAAAATAAATAATTTTTTTAAAAAATAAAATTTTTCTACACTTCCTAGGGAATGAAAAAAAAATCCTTCAAGGATTTGAGTGCATGATTCTGGAACTAGGTAGGCCTGTGATTCAAAAACCAAAGAATAAAGTGGGCAGGGTGGGGGAGAGGGATGACTGACAGGCACTATGTACCTCTGCCATGCCATGTTTCCGTCATCTGCTGTTGACATTTGTTCCAGGAGCATCAGTGGGAAGGATGATGCAACTTCAGCTGTTAGGACATCAGGGCTGTGGCCAAGAATGTTCACACATTCGTGGAGGCCGGCCAGAACTGGCTTTGGGAGGCACAGGTTTTTCCATGCTCAGTTCTCGCTCCCCTCTTCCTCAATCCTCAGGGCTCTGCCTGCCTCTGTCAAACACGTACCACCTTCTTCTCTTCCAACCCACATTTTGGGAAAGGAAACAAAGTGATTGGAGCAATGGACTGATTGCATTCTTAAAAATCATAATGTTAAAGTGATTTTTCAGAACTCTTTTGAGTTTCTCATGATCACAGAGCGAATATCCTATTGAGTGAAATCGTAATTATTGACTGAAGTCTGTAGGAAAAGAATTTTGTAAATTCGTAAATAGAGTAGTTGGGGTAGGTGTATTTCTTTGACAGCTTTTGTCATTCCCTTTAGCAAGGTATGTGCCCTTCAAAATGGTCTTGGTGCACAAATTTGAACAAGTCACACAATTCTTGAATCCCTGACTGACTGCCATCAAAATTCCATGCATGACACCTTTCATTTATTTGTAATTAATTTGGTTTACAATGTAATGAATATTCATGAACCCTTCATAATCAGCATTTTAGGAGAAAAGGTCCAGCTCTGGGCTCATGGCCTGACCCAACAATCAATTAAAGAGATGAATGAGATGAAGAAGCAGGAAAAGGAGATTTAATCAAGGTGGGGATTCCCGAACTGTATCTTGCCCAGCTTTCCGGATTCCCAGGGTTCCCCAGAGAGTTAGCAATGAGTTTGATTATGCGATTCTGCCCTGTGCACATTCTAGCACAGAGTACAAGTGAGGGTGGACAGATATGTCACCAGAAATTCTCGGGGGACATTGGGACCCTGACTTGGGAGTCTCAATCTCATTGACAAAGGGCATCAGGGAAGAAGATGGAAGAGAGAAAGAGAAAAAGCCACGTGGTCTGAGTTAAGCTGGCATGGAGGGCAGCCACACGGTGGACAAGCAACCACCGGGCAGGGAAGAGAACTTTAGAGGAAGAGTGGAACCCCAAGTGTTGGGAAAGGAACAGGGAGAAAGAAGAAAAGGTACCATTTCATAATTTAGAAAAGCAGGCTGCTGGCTTAGGAAGCTGCAGCCATCTAAGTAAAGGCAGACAGCAGGGATTCTGGGTGGAAAAGTACAATTTATCCTAACAGGGATAACTATTCCTCTTTTCTTTTAGCATAGATTAAAGTGGATGTGCTTTCCTGATGGGTGGTCCAGCCTTCCTTACAGGTGGTCCCTCAGATAGGTGATTGGCCTGACTAGAATGTTACATCTTTTGTTGTTGTTGTTACTTTTCTGCTGCATGATTTAAACACTGTAATGGTTGATTGTGTGTATCAGCTTGACACATGCTGGAGTCATCAGAGAGGAAGGAGCCTCAGTTGAGGAAATGCCTCTATGAGATCCAGCTGTAAGGTATTTTCTCAGTTAGTGATCAATGGGGGAGGGCTGGGCCCATAGTGGATGGTACCATCCCTGGGCTGGTGGTCCTGGATTCTATAAGAAAGCAGACTGAGCAAAGCCATGAGAGCAAGCCAGTAAGCAGCACTCCTCCATGGTCTCTGCATCAGCTCCTGCCTCCAGGTTCCTGCCCTGTTTGAGTTCCTGTCCTGACTTCTTCAGTGGTGAACAGTGATGTGGAAGTGTAAGCTGAATAAATCCCCCTGTAGCTAGAGTTTTCCTGCCTGGCCCATAGTCAGGACAAATCTCTCTCACTCACCAGTCCCACAGCCACTCAGACCCAACCAAGTAAACACACAGGGACTTATATTGCTTACAAACTGTATGGCCATGGCAGGCTTCTTGTTAACTGTTCTTATATCTTAAATTAACCCATTTCTATTAATCTATAAGTTGCCACGTGGCTTGTGGTTTACCGGTATCTTTACATGTTGCTTGTCATTGCAGCGTCTCCTTCTATGCCTTCCTGTTCTCTCAACTCTCCTCTCTGTTAGTCCCGCCTATACTTCCTGCCTGGCTACTGGCCAATCAGTGTTTTATATATCAATCAATCAGTCATCCACAGCATCCCCCCCCCCCAACTTGCTTTATGGCCATGGTGTTTCATCACAGCAATAGAAACCCTAACTAAAACAAATTGATACCAGCATAATGGGGTATTGCTGTGACAGACTTGACCATGTATTTGGGAGAATTGTGGAAGGACTTTGGAACTTTGGGCTAGAAGAGCCATTGAGTGTTGAGAGCTCTGTGAGATGTTCTGTGGGAGCTTGGAAGATAAGAATGTTGAGAGCAGTGCGGATGAGAGGCCTGGCTTGTGAAGTTTCAGAGGCAAGTTTTAAGACTTATCCGGGCCATTTATTTTTCTGAATTAAGAGTTTGTGGTTCCAGTTAGCTAGGGCTGAAAAATCAGCTGTAATTAACAAGATAGCAGAATTGTTAAAGCAAAATTTTGCATTGCTGGGATACTTGATGCTGGTCAGCCGGAGCTAAGAAATTAGTGGTAATTAAGAAGAGACCAGTATCATTGATGTGAAATCTTTTGGGATGTGTTTCCTGAGAGCACAAGAAGCTGTGTTCCAGAGGCTGCCAAGATTGTACCTCGTGGTGGCAGCAGGACTTGGTAATGTGTAAGAGTCACCCAGATGGTACTGGTTTTGAAGACCTGAAGGGGTCATGGAGAGCAGCTGAGGCTTGGCGCTGTGAGAGGCCATCAGAGCCCATTGGTGTAGGCTCAGCCTCAGGGGCAGTTGAAGGCCCAGGATTGAAGGGGTTATGCAAAGAAGTTGAGGCTTGGCACCATGAAGATAGCCTATGAGAGGCTGTTGGTGAAAGTGCATCCTACTTGCCACAGAAGACCCCAACATTTTGGAGACGTCACTGCCATGGGATGACCACTAAGAATAGCAGCATCCGTGGAGTGGAAGAAAAGCTGTGTGTGCTGCAGAGGGCAGAGCTGGAGAAGTGACCCCAGCCCTTTGGTTTTGCTTTGATTTGATTGTGACTGTGCCCTGAAATTTCTCTCGTGAAATAAGAAAGTATTTTACTGGAGCCCACAATTGAGAGACTTTTAATTTTAGAAGACTTTGGATTTAAGAAGAGATTGGATATTTTAAAGGGATGAAATTTTAATGTGTTTGAATTTGTAAAGACAGTGTTACTTTTAAAGTTATTTGTTTTTAATGTGAAATCTTGAGGATGAATAAGAAAGGAAGGGTTGTGGCTTAATAATGATGTATTTGTGTGTCAAACTGAGAAGGGGTCAGTTGTACTGGCTGGTTTTGTGTGTCAATTTGACACAAGCTAGACTCATCAGAGAGGAAGGGGCCTCAGTTGAGGAAATGGCTTCATGAGATCTAGCTGTAAGACATTTAGTGGTCAATGTGTGTGTGTGTGGGGGGGCCCAGCTCATGGTGGATGGTGCCATCCCTGGGCTGGTAGTCCTGGGTTTATAAGAAAGCAGGCTGAGCAAGCCAGGGGAAGCAAGTCAGTAAGCAGCCACCCATCCATGGCCTCTGCATGAGCTCCTGCCTCCAGGACCCTGCCCTGTTTAAGTTCCTGTGATGCAGCGGAATTCTAATCTTAATAATAAAAACCTGGAGTCAGCTATTGAGGGAAAAGCTGAAAGATCAGAGAAGTAAAGGAGCAGCCACTAAAGACTTCTTACCTCTGCCGAATCCTCAGACCGAACGGGCCGAGCTCCTGTCTCCGCCTGGTTTATATTACTGTCTCTACCTCCCTAATGCTGGGATTAAAAGTGTGAGCTTCCACCTCCTGGCTCTGTTTCTCTTTTAGACTGGATCAATCTCCTGTAGCCCAGGGTGGCCTTGAACTCCTGATCTTCCTGCTTCCTCCTCCCAAGTGCTGGGATTAAAGATGTGTGCCATCATGGCCTGGCCTCTGTGGTTAACTAGTGGCTAGCTCCGCACTCTGATCTCGGGCAAGCTTTATTTGTTAAGAGCACAAAAAATATCACCATATTGTCCTGACTTCTTCAGTGGTGAACAGTGATTGTGGAAGTGTAAACTGAATAAACTCTCTGCCCCTCAACTTGCCTTATGGTCCTGGTGTTTTGTTGCTGTGATGATACACCATGGGGGAGGCCTTGGTGGGTCTTGGACCAAGGTGCCCCATGGCAGGTGAGACATGCCATGTGGGCACAGCGGACAGTGGAAAGTTACTCATATGGCAGACACGATGTCCACATGGCAAGTTTATTCACCAGCAGCCCCATGCTAATCACCTCATTAGCATAAGCAGGTATAAATAAAAAAAGCTAAGGTCCAAAGGGTTCAAGAGCCCAGTGCAGGAACTCTGGACAAAGTTCATAATTAATTTTTTATACTAATTAAATATAGTGAATAAATCATTGAATATATTTACATTAAATAACTATATTTATATTAAAGTTGCAGGGAGAGAGAGAGAGAGCGCAAAAGAAGGGCTGGTGTGAGCTTTTGAAATCTCAGAGTAATTTGTGGATCACGTGAGCTCTCAGGGACTGCTCTAGTGCCATGCCTGCCTGCTGCCATGCTCCCCACCATGATGGTCCTGGACTCACCCTCTGAAACTGTAAACAAGCCCCCAGTTAAGTGCTTTTTAAAAAAAGTTGCCTTGGTTATGGTGTCTCCTCACAGCAATAGAACAGTAACTAAAATAGTTACAGGCATCTTTTCCTATGCTGTGAATTAAATGTATGTTGGGGTGTGTGCGTGTGTGTGTGTGTGTGTGTGTGTGTGTGTGTGTGTGTGTGTGTGTGTGTGTGAGAGAGAGAGAGAGAGAGAGAGAGAGAGAGAGAAAATGGGGGTGCTCTAAGCATGTCCAGACATGTCTACTAGATGGATTCTCTCCCCACCAACCATTTCTTGTTTGGAGACCAGGCTGACCTTGAATCTGTGGCAATCCTCCAAGCTCTGCCTCCTGCTTACTGGCTTACAACCCTACATGTGGCTGTTTGTTGAAACAGGGTTTCGCTGTGTAGACCAGGCTGGCCTCAAACTCAGGGTTCTCTTGCCCCATACTCCCACATACTGGGATTATAGACATAAACCATGACACTCAGCACCCTCCCCTACCACCTTCCGTGACTGTGGCCGAGTTCTTCCTGAGAATCCAGACACATGGGTTCGACTTAGGGAGTGACGAGCCTTGGTGACTGTGGAGAGAAGCAGCAGTGTAGCATGGTGCTTCTTCTTGAGAACCTGCTCCCCTGCTTCCTTTCTGAAGCCAGCCAGCTCCAAATGGGATCCCCTTTATCTGCTACCATTGCCGTATTGAAGTGCCACAGGCTAACTGAGATCATGTACAGAAATTTATTCCTCAAAAATTCTGGAGGCCAGAAGTCAGGTAAGATGTGAGGAAGGTGTTTCTTGTGAGACTGTCACTGTGTCTTCGTGTGGTCTTCTTTTCTTATCGATGTCCACTTTTCCTCCTCTTAGGAGGACTGTCCTATTGGATTAGGTCTACCCATGTGACATTTTACTTCTATTTCCGTGTTAGAAGCCTCGTCTCCAAATAAGTGTACATTTTGAGGCAATGGAGGGTTTAGAACTTCAAAATACCAGCGGGTTTTTTTTTGGTTTTGTTTTTGTTTTTTTCTGCTTTAGCTGTAACTGGCATCAGCCACATACAAGAAAAAGTGATACATATTGTTGAGTTCTACTTAAAACTTGGTCTTTGGGCCAGATATCATGGCCTACCACTGCAATCCCTGAACTTGAGAGGCAGAGGCAAGAAGATTACAAATTCAAGGCTAGCCTAGGCAAGTTCCAGTCTGTACTGAGCTCCATAGCAAGATCCTCTCAAAACAAATAAAGTTTTGAGAAGGCTAGAGGTCAGAGAACATAATTTCAGGGTTTTGAGTGGCTCTCCATGTTGGAAGCCACAGAGACACAAAGGCACTCTTGCGGTCTCTAATCTCAGTGTTTTCAATGGCTTGCCTTCAATGGGAGCCAAATACCCCTGTGGACACAGAAGTACTATGAGAAACTCTTCTCTCTGCTCTACAGCAGGTTTACAACACTTCCTCTCTGGGAGAGGAGTTGCCTTTGACCTTCATTTAGCTGGTGATTTGGAGGACACCTATTGTTGTTTGGTTTTTATGGTTCTTTTGGGGGCCCGCCACCCAGCTCCCAGATAAATCACACACAGAGGCTTATTCTTAGTTATTAATGCCCGGCCTCATCTTGGCTTATTTCTTGCCAGCTTTCCTTAACTTATATTATCCCACCTACTACTACCTTTTGCCTCTGGGCTTTTCCCGTTCTCTTACTTCTGTAAATCTTACTCTTACTCCGTGGCTTGCTGTGTAGCTGGCCGGCTGGCCCCTGGAGTCCTCCTTCTCTGGCTGCTTCCTTCTTTCCTCCCAGATTTCTCCTCCTGTTTGTTCTCTCAGCCTGCCAGTCCCACCTATCCTTTCTCCTGCCTTGCTATTGGCTGTTCAGTTCTTTATTAGACCATCAGGTGTTTTAGACAGTCACAGTAACACAGCTTCAGAGTTAAATGCAACATAAACAAAAGTAACACACCTTAAAATAATATTCTACAACAGACACCCACATTCCTATTGCACTTTCTCTGCACATTCTTTTAATCTCTTGTTTGTTCTTCAAAAGAGTGGTGTCTCCCTGTCTGGCCTCCTGAGATTTCCTGTGTACCACTCAGCTCTTCTCGCTCTTAGTTCATGACCTTGCTTGTAACCAGGAAAATAGAGCTAATCACTTGGGGACTGCTCTTTCTTCCTCGACCAACTGTGCCAGCATGCCCACAGCTGTCCACTCCCCTGCCTCCTACAGTCACGCCAGGCTCAGATTCCAGCCTGTTCTTTCATAATCTTCATGTATGTCTAGTTTAGTGTGGGAGCCCATTTTCAGATTCCTTGTGGCTTTACTCAACAGGTCTGCAGAGAGAGGATGATTGGACCACTGGCCTGAGTGCAGGTGTCTGAGATGGTCTGCAATTGGCTGTGCTGGGGGGAGGTCTTTTGCTCCACCCCTTGGCATCTCTATAAATACCCTGGGGCAGAGAGACAGTCAGGGCTTGTTGGAAAAGGTTCCAGGCCCTCTTGAAGCTATTCTGTATTTTCTATCTGTTTATCTCCACAATCTAAATCCTTCTATCTAATATTTCCTGCTACTCTTACTCAAGAAAACTCTGGGGAATGTGGGGTTGGTGGGTGAATGCTCCACAATCTAGTCCCCACTCTGCCTTGCGTCAGAAGAGCTGCCTTAAACCAGACTCTAAAAGCTCACGAACCCCGGGACTCCGAGCTCTCCCTGCTGAGATTCTGATTATAAAGATAGGGCACACCTCGCCACAGGGAGCAGGGCACTCAGCCTCAGCTCACCAATGGTCAGCTCTTCCTCAGGGACCCAGGGTGGCTTTCTGCGTCACTTCGGGATCCCACGATTAGCTCTTCTGCCATCTGGGTCATAATGCAAACCTACCTCAAGAACACACACCTTCCTCGTCACCCCTTCGGCCTCTGTAGCTCCCAGTCACATTCGTCGCCACTTTTCACTCCTTCAAACCAAACTCAGAGGCTAGGGAGTTTGCTTATTAGTTTCTTTCCAGAGGATCCGAGTTCAGTTCCCAGAACCAGGGGCATCTGATGGCCTCTTCTAGCCTCTATGGGGCATTGCACACACATGGTGCGCATACAGGCAAAACACTCACACATCTAAAAATAAATAAATCTCAAAAATGTTATTTAAAAAAATCCCAACTCAAGTTCTCGGGGCTAAATTTCAGCTGACCCTTTGTTTATGCCTCCCCTCCCCCCTTTTCTTTGAGACAGGTCTCACTATGTTGATCAGGCTGACCTTGAATTGACTGATAATCCTCCTGGAATTACAGGCCTGCATCACCTGCCTGGCTCCAGTAACCTCTTTGGAGTTACCTGGATACCTGGAAGGTATCTCAAGTGGAATAAGCCAGAGTCTTGATACTAAAACAAGCAAGCAAACAAACAAAAACCCCAATCTCCCCCGTTTACCAATCCGGGAACTGGTGCCAGCAACTGGACAATTGCTGACGTCAAAACTGATGAAAATGGACCGTCACCAGATACTGAATGTGCTGGCACCTCGATCTTGGCCTCCCCAACCTCCAGAACTGTGGGAAAGAAATTCCCGTTCCTTATCAATAGAAACAAAGCCAAGCTCATTGCCGTTCACACTTGTTGACCTGCTGTCCTGCACTCACTCCAGGCCATTACTGACCCAGTCACCCCTTCTCTCCATGTGACGTCAGCTTTGTTGACTTGATGTAACCTAGAATCATCTGGGAAGAGTTTCAGTGATAGATTGTCTACTTTGGGTTGGTCTGCGGGCTTGCCTGTGAGGGAGTGTCTTGATTAAGCTAATGTGAGAAGATCCCCCATCTACTGTGGGCAGCAGCATTCCCTACACAGGAGGTCTGGAGCTGTACAGAGTGGAGACATCAAGTGGAAAGCAAGCAAGCAAGCAAGCAAGCATTAACGTATTCACATCTCTCTACTCTTGACTGTAGATGTGACGTGGCCAGTTCCCTCAAGGACCCACCGCTGTGACTTCTGTGCAGTGATGGGCTGTAGTGTGGAAATTTTAGATAAAATAGATCCTTCTTCCTTAACTTGCTCTGGGTTGGGGTGGGTGTTCCATCACAGTGACATTAACGATACTAAGACACTGCTCACGCTTCTCCATCCTGCACCATGCTACCATTTTCCCTGGAGTACCCGGAGCCTCTTAAACTGACTCCCTTGCCTCTCCTCTCGCCATTTACTTTTCACAGCTATGTAACTACCAAAGTTAAAGTAATGAAGCTTCTTTTTCCTTGCTTAACAATCCTTTTCTTTTGGACTAGGGGTTGGACCCAGGGTATTGTGAGTGGTAGGCATATGCTCTACCATGGAGCTTCATCCCCAGCCTTTTTTTTTTTTTTCCTTGTTTATTTTGAAAAAATCATCTCCTAAATTACCCAAATTGTCTTTAGGCCTATGTTACCCAGGCAGGCCTTGAACTTGTGATCCTTTTGTCTTAGTCTCCCAAGTAGTTGGGGTTACAGGACTGCAGTATTATGCTCAGCTTCCATATCCTTCTTAGAAAGTTCCTTCTAGACTAATTAAAAGGTCCAGATCTTTACTTCGTCCTGTAAGGCACGTCAGGGTATGACAACTGTCTACCTTTCCAAAGCCTTTCCCCATACCCTCACTAAATGTACTGTTGGCTCACCAGTCTCTCTGTGAAATGTCCAAGCTTCCTGAACCACTGTTGTGACTGCCCCATGGCCAGGGCAGTCCTTTTCTTTGGATCATCTGGTACTCCGCTTGAAGAGCAGCTCCTGTGTGACCACTTCCTCATTAGCTGAGAGATCCCCCGTGGGGTGACACCGCTCCCTGTGGGTGTTAAGAAAATGTATGAGGCCATCTTTTCAACACAATGATTGAGGTGCTCCTGGCATTCAGTGACAGGGTGGAAGAGAAGATAAGTGTCTGGATATCAGGCAATATATAGTAAGGCTCTCAGCAAATCCTAGTGAAGGGCTGTCCTTCTGTATTGCCCAACCTCGAGTGTTGTGCTGGACAGTCAGCCACACGGGGAAAAACCTGTGCCAAGAATCCTTCTATAGAGCCACAGACACCTAGTGGCTAAGCTTTCTGTGTTGAGTTTTAACATCCATTGGCATTTCTGGAGATGAAGCAGTGCTCATGTGAATTGATGAAAGGTCATTTTTTTGTTTGTTTTGTCTGAAGCATTACCTAAGAGTTGTTCACTATTTAGGTGACCCTGTCATCAAGGGCCATGCTTCCCACTGGCATCTGAGCTGCTTGTGGCGTGCCTGTAATCAGTAGGTGAGTGTGATTCACATTGGTGGTGATTCAATGTATGGAAGAAAACATCAAACAGCATCATTCCGTCTTCAGGTATAGTCATGCCCAGTCATGCGCCTATTGAAATGCATCTTCTATGACTAGTCTCCCATTTCCCCCTTTTATTATTTATATAATGCATATATATGTATGTGCATATACATATGTATCTGTGCATATACACATGCACATATTTAAATTATGGGTACAGGCAAACTGTGTCTTCTCTGAGTTTATTCTAGTGTCCTAAATGTGGCTATGAGTAAAGGCTATTGGCTCTGAGAGAGAGCCGGGAAATAGCAAGGAAAGAATAGGGAGGTGTCACAAGGGTTGTTGTTTGGGGGAAGGGATAGAGAGGTGCTGGTCAGAGGGCACACACTTTCACCGAGACAGAAGAACGGGTTCAGGATACTGCACACACGGCAATTACAGTCTTTATTCACATCAAGGATCTCTGTATTTCTGAACCCGGTCCCCTCCCCTCATTTGGGGATGGTTGGAGACAGTATTTCACTACACACCCCAGGCTAGTTTTGAATTTGAGATCTTTCCTGCATTAATCCCTCACATTCTGGGGTCATAGGTAATAAACTCTCCCATAGATCCAGGTACATATGAAGGAGCATAGTTCATGATACTCTTCTGTGGTGATATTTTGTTTGTGCTCTAACAAATAAAGCTTGCCTGGAGATCAGTGTGGAGCTAGCCATTAGAGGCCAGGCAGTGGTGGCACACACCTTTAATCCCAGCACTTGGGAGGAGGAAACGGGAAGGGATATGGCTGGGTGGAGAGAGGAAGTGATAAGGTGGGCTGGAGACAGTCTGAGGATTCCTAGAGGTAACAAGTCTTTCTAGTGAAGTCTCTGGTGTCTGCCTGCTCTGCTTCTCTGATCTTTCAGCTTTCACCCTGATATCTGACTCGGGTTTTTATCATCAAGAACAATTAGAATTCATACGACATTCTTCTGTCACCTCCTAGTTGTTGCTGGGCCCCAGAGTAATTAATATGTGGTCTTCAGATGAACCAAAGAGGCAGCACAAGTCTGGAACTGAGGATGTGACCTTATGTCCCTCGGTACCTACTTCAGATCAGAAGAGAGGTGGGGAAGTTTCTCACCATTAACCCTCTAGGCCCCAAATTCTTTTTTTTGGGGGGGGGCGGTATTTATTATTATTATTATTATTATTATTATTATTATTATTATTATTATTTTTGGTTTTTCGAGACAGGGTTTCTCTGTGTAGATTTGCGCCTTTCCTGGAACTCACTTGGTAGTCCAGGCTGGCCTCGAACTCACAGAGATCCGCCTGGCTCTGCCTCCCGAGTGCTGGGATTAAAGGTGTGCGCCACCACCGCCCGGCCTATTATTATTATTATTAAGAGATTTTCTATTCATTTTACATACCAACCACGGATTCCCCTCTCCTCCCTCCTCCCACCCTCTCAGACTTTCCCCTCAATCCACCCCCCCTTCCCACCTCCTCCAAGGCAAGGTCTCCCTTGGGGAGTCAGCAGAGCCTGGTACATTCAGCTGAGGCAGATCCAGGCCCCTCCTCCCTGCACCAAGGCTGCGCCAAGTGTCCCACCACAGGCACTAGGCTCCAAAAAGCCGCCTCATGCACCAGGGATGGGTCCCGATCCCACTGTCTGGGGGTCCCCTAAACAGTTCAAGCTAAATAGCTGTCTTGCCTCTCCAGAGGGCCTAGTCCAGTACCACGGGGGCTCCTCGGCTATTGGTCCACAGTTCATACGTTTCCACTCATAGAACCCTCCTCTCTCTCTCATAGGACTCCTGGAGCTCTTAGGCCCCAAATTCTTGAAGCTCTCCAGAGGTGCAGGGCACAATTCACGGCTTACCTGGCTCAGCCTGGCACAGTGGTTCATCAGGGTCTCCAGACCAGATATGGAAATGTGGTTCTCACAGCGCCTGAATGAGGTGAACTGAGTGGTGACTCAAAGCGGGCTGGTGGTATTGAGCCGAGTCACTGATCCCATAGTACTCTAAGACCAGGGTCCGGGGACTGCCTGCTACCTCCTCCAGTAGAGCTCAAAGGGACTGGGGACTGAGCTCTCTCAGGAGGTCTGCTCAGAGTCAGATCCTTCCACTGACCAAGGCTTTAAATCATTTTGTGGCTGGACCTCAAGGAGAGAGTTTTCAAAGTGTCAGGTTCCTGAGGTGAACCTTCTGGGCAAGCAGAACAGTTCAACACAGCCTGCAAAGTCTCTAGTGGGGTTTTTTCATCCCCCAAAGGAAACATGGACAGGACCAGGCCTTCACCAATATCCTCAGAACCTTAATATTTCTGCTGGGAAGGCCTCTGTGAACAGTGGCAGGGTTAGCTCCAGAGGAGAGATGGCCAACACTTCCTCCCCAGGAGGCTGTTCTCCACAGGGCCTCCAGACTCATGCTAATGGATCTGCAGGGAAAAGCATCCAGAGCCAGACTCAGTGGGAAAGGTACTCAGAATCCCAGCAGGGTTAGGAGTGACTTCAGGCTCCGAGACACGTGACTTATGTAGTGGTACACACCAGTAATTTTAACATGTTGAAGATTGAGGCAGGAGGATCAAGAGTTTAAGACCAGCTGGGCTACATCCTGTGTATGAGCAAAAAAAAGAGAAATAAATGACTAAATAGATCATAATATAAAAATTCTTATGGAATATGACAAAACAGACAAATTGCCAGGCTTGGTAGTATGTATTAGTAATCCCAGCACTCAGGAAAATGAGGCAGGAGGCTTGTTGTGAGTTCAAGGCTAGCCTCAGAAACCTAGCAAAACTGCACCAAAACAACAAAAGGCAACAGAATTTGCTAAGAGGTTTTAATGTTCTCACCACAAAAATGCTAAGCATGTGAGGTTATGTGTTAAGTAGTTCAGTTTAGTCATGGCATAAACTATTACATATATCAAAGCAATATGCTGTAGAGCATATACATCACGGAGGGCTTCTGGGGCCAGCCAGGAATGAGTCCCTTACCATGGACTTCAGCAGTGTTTTAGCCTTCTGCTGGGCCGATGTCCGCAGGATTGACACTTAGCATTCTAGTTTGCTTTTCTGTTGCCATGACAAATGCCTTGACCATGGGAGGAAAGAATGTATTTCACCTTATTCTTGAGTCTGTCACTGAGGGAAGTCAGGACAGGAGGGCAGGGCAGGAGCCATGGAAGAACACTGCCTACTGGCTGGCTCTCTGCTATCTTTATTATTCAGCCCTGGCCCACCTGCCTAGGGATGGTGCTGCCCACAGTGGGCGGGACACTCCCACATCAATCAAGACAGTTCTTCACAGACCTGATGGCAGTCCAGTCTGATGGAGGCACTTCTTCTCTTGAGTGTCCCTCTTCCCAGGTGACTGTGAGTTGTATCAAGTTGACAATAAAAACTCACCAGGAGAGTCAGTAAGGGCACCATGCATCAGAGTCTGATATCTGAAACTAGATATTGACATGAGGATCATACTGGGCAGCTCCACTTGTAACAAATGATCTGAAAAGAAGTAAGCAAAGGGAAGTCCTCATCAGCTGGCCCTTAGACCTGGGTTACTCATGTCGGATACCACACGTAACACACATTCAAGTGAAGTCTTAGAGCCCTATTAGGGGAAAATTATTCTTATCCTTATTTTAAGATGAGAATATAAGGCTGGGCATGCGTGGTGGTGCACACCTTTAATCCCAAGGACTCCAGAGGCAGAGGCAGAGGCAGGTGGATCTCTGAGTTTAAGGCCAACTTGATCTACCATAGTAAGTTTCAGGTCAGTCAAAGCTACAGAGTGAGACCCTGACTCAAAAACAAAAACAAAAACAAAACCCAGCCTCTCCCCCAAAAGGATGGGAAATTAAGGCAGAGAAAGTTGCTCTGAGTCCTACAGCTGGTAGGTGGCAATGCTGTGTTCGGACCCTGTCCAGCTCTGATGTCCACGCAGGTGCCCCTTCAGCACGTGCTGGTGTCAAAGTGGCCAGTGTGATCTTAGCTATGCCCAGAGACGTCATCACAGAGGCTCCAGGGTAGTCAGGGAAGGCGGGAGGATCATGAGTTCAAGGCCAGCTTAGTCTATGTAGTAAAACCCTTTCTGGAAAAAGAAGATGGTAAGACAAAAATTAAACAGGCAAGAATCTTTTGGATACAAAAGAAAAAAAAATTGTAACATCCTTGATCCTGAGTGCTCTAGGCCTCAGCTTTTTATATTTTTTTAATTTTTAATTTTTTAAATTTATTTTGGGGGGCTGGTGAGAGTCGGCTCAGTGGGCGAAGGTGGTGGGTGCAGGGCCCAGTGACCTCAGTTCAATCCCTGGGACCCAAAGGTCAAAGGAAAGAAAGTAAACCAACCGACAAATACACATAAAAGTATGTTTGGTTTTTTTTGTTGTTGTTTTTTGAGACAGGGTTTCTCTGTGTAGTTTTGGTGCCTGTCCTGGATCTCACTCTGTAGACCAGGCTGGCCTTGAACTCACAGAGATCCACCTGGCTCTGCCTCCCGAGTGCTGGCATTAAAGGTGTGCACCACCACCGCCCGGCTAAAAATATGTATGTGTATGGGAGTGTGGGCATAGGACTACTGTGTAACCCTGGCTGTCCTGGAACTCTGTCTGTAGACCAGGCTAGCCTTGAACTCAGAGATCCACCTGCCTCTGCCTTCCGAGTTGTCTGGCTCACAGCAAAACTCTTATAAAGGAAAACATTTCATTGGGGCTGGCTTACAGTTTCAGAGGCTTAGTCCTTTATTGTTATGGTGGGAAACATGGTGCTGTGAAAGCAGACGTGGTGCTGGAGAGGAGCTGAGAGTTCTATATCCAGACTGGCAGGCAGAAGGAAGAGGGTGCCACACTGGGCCTGGCTTCAGCAGTCTGGGAATTGATCTCAGGTTGTTTTACCCATTTTTCCTGGCCTCGTCTCAGGTTTTTAAAAACTCTGGGTCACAACCTCATATACAATCAAATAATTGAATGAGGGTTGGAGGGAGGTCTGTCATGAAAAATTTGGCTATAGTAAAGGGTTTCTAAATACTCAATGAACAAAAATTGATTAAAAATAAAAGCCGTAGTGAATCCAAGGTGTTTCTGGCTATGCTTGCCCGTGTCGCATCCCAAAACTGATGCAGCCTTGACTCCGATACACAGCATGTACGTATGTGCTGGGCATGCTCTCACACCATGAGCTGTGTGATGTGCCTCAGCTCAGAGCTGAACCTATTGTAGGTTATTGCAGTGTTTTCACTGCACATGTAAAGTCTTCTGCTTTTTGTAGTAACAGTGGTTTAATTACACAAAACAAAGACTTTACCTATTCCCTTATTACCATCATTCCTCAGCATGGAAACACTGTATTGTTATTGTATAAGATTGTATTATGTTAGAATGTTTGGTTTTTATTTTATTTATTATTATTATTATTATTACTGTTTTTTTTTTGAGACAGGGTTTCTCTGTGTAGTTTTGGTGCCTGTCCTGTATCTTGCTCTGTAGACCAGGCTGGCCTCGAACTCAGAGAGACCCACCTGGCTCTGCCTCCCGAGTGTTGGCATTAAAGGTGTGCATCACCACTGCCCAGTGAATGTTTGATTTTTGAAATTGCTGTATAAGCTGAGGGAGTGGCTCAGTGGCTACAGCACTTGCCATGTAAGCATGAAGGGTCCCCAGGATCCACACAAATGCTGAGTGGGTGTGGTAGCCCACCTGTAATTCCAGTGTTAGGTAGACAGAAGTGGGGATGCGGGAATCCCTGGAGCAAGCTGGATGTCTAGATTAGCCATATAAGTGAGCTCTGGGTTCAACGGAGAGGCTCTGTGTAACACGAATCTTAAAAGGTCTTATAATAAAAAACCCAGAGCCAGATATCAGGGTGAAAGCTGAAAGCTCAGAGAAGCCGAGCAGCCACAGCCGACCTCACCTTGCCTATTCCTCAGCTAATCCTGTTTCCTCAGACTGAAAGCCTCTGAGTCCTCACCTGAATGGATCTCAGCTGAACTGCTTTAGTTCCTGTCTCCTCACGCCTTATATACCGTTCTCCGCCTAGCCATGTCACTCTCTGGGATTAAAGGCATGTGCTACCACTGCCTGATTCTGTTTCCAGGGTGGCCTTGAACTCACAGAGATCCAGATGGATCTCTGCCTCCCAAGTGATAAGATTAGGGGTGTGTGCTACCACTGCCTGATTCTGTTTCCAGGGTGACTTTGAACTCACAGAGATCCAGATGGATCTCTGCCTCCTGAGTAATAGGATTAAGGGTGTGTGCCAACACTGTCTGGTCTCTATGTCTAATCTAGTGGCTGGTTCTGTCCTCTGATCCCCAGAAAAGTTTATTAGGGTACACAATATATCACCACAGTTCTGCCTCAAAGAATAAAGTGGAGAGCAATTGAAGAAGATCACACACACACACACACACACACACACACACACACACACACACACACACAGACACAGGGACAGACAGACACAAACACACCGGAAATACACATGCATCTACACACAGACATGCATGAACATACGCAACATATACATATGCAGGCAGTGTTTGGAGGCTAGCGAGATGGCTCGGTCAGTAAGTCATCAGCATGAGGGCCTGTGTTTAGCTCCCTATGATTACACAAGGCAGCATGCACTAGTGACCCTGGTGCTGGAAAGCAGAGGCAGGAGAGTCCCTGGGGCTTACTGACCAACCCGTGAGCTCCAGGTTCAGTGAGAGACCATGTCTCAAAGAATAAAGTGGAGGGGCTGGAGAGATGGCTCAGCAGAGAAGAGTGGTGCCCGCTTTTCCAGAGGACCTGGGTTTAATTCCCAGCAACCCACTTGGCAGCTCACAACTGTAACTCTAGTCCTAGGGGATCTGATGCCTTCTTCTGGCCTCTGTGGGCACCGGGCACACATGGTGTGCACAGACATACACGTAGGTAAAAATTTCATACCATAAGGAATAATGATGATGATGATGGTGGTGGTGATAAGTGATAGGTGGAACATGATTCAGAAGGATGCCTTCTGTCTTAATTAGGTTTTCAATCGCTGTGGTAAAACACCATGATTAAAAGCAAATTTGGGAGGAAAGTGTTTGTTTTAGCTTGTATGTCTTTAATGAAGGAAAGTCAGTGCGGGAACCCGGAGGCCAGAACTGCAGCAGAGACCATGGAGAAAGGCTGCTTACTGGGTTACTCAGCCTGCTTGGCTATCTGCCCAGAGATGGGGGCATTTTCTGAGGTTGGGTTCCCTCTATTCAGATGACCCTGGCTGTGTCAAGTTGACAAAACAAACAGACAAACAAACAAGCCTAACCAGGACACCTCCACATGAATGAACACGTAGAACACAGAATACATATATGCATACTATATCCAAAACAGTATTTAAAAATTGAAAGCTGTTTTAAAAGTTGCTGTTTCAGTTGCTGTCTTGACTGTTATAAAAATTCCCTTAATGGGAGAGATGGCTTGGTGGTGAGGACCGGAGTTCAGCTCCCAGCCCCCACAGTGCAGAAACTGTAAGAGCACATTTATTTTGAGTTGGGCATTTGTTTCTTCTTTATGTGCCTTCTGACCCAGTTCTTACATTAAATATTACAGGAATGGCTACTTGGTTCCACTTTAATCTAAAAACATCTTTTAACATCGTCATCCGCATGTGATTAGCCATCCCCCAACCATTTGATCATGCTTATTTTACACATGCTGAAATGAAATATGCTGTTCAAGACTCAGACGGAGCCATGCATGGGAATCACACTTATTTACCTTACTTACTTCTGCCCACACCGAGTAGGCATTCAATAGCAATGCTACCATCCCCGTCTGGACTGGATGTTCATTCTGACCTTGGAAAAATTCACAGGCCCATTCATTGTCTTCCTCCTTAAAAAAGAAATGAAAAAAACCTACTAAATACACATTTTCCCCTCCCGGTTCCAAGTCTGCCTTCAACCACACCCTGTCTGGACATAAAAATGCAACCTCAGATTTGAGTTTGTTATTAGTGAGGACTTCCAGACACTGGGAAGCAATTCCTTTTTGCCATGATCCCCACCCCGATAAAGAGAAGAAAATTTCAAATGGTTCTTACCAAAAAAAAGATCCAAGTACCTTAAGTCCTCAAGTCATACCTTTATCAATATATAGTAGGACCTCTCTATAGCAAAGGAAAGAGAAGATTTCCTGTAAGATTGTAATGCTTCTACAGGAAGGCTCTGGTTACATCCCAGAATAAAAGACGGCTAGACATAGATGGCAGTTATGCTGTAATAATGATTACTCAAGACATTAAAAAACTTTCTCTGGACCGTGGACTTGTGGGTTATGGCCAGCTGTTCTTGTTATAGTTGTCTGGGTGTCCTAATCCATTGGTACCCTCACTGTGATTGCAGGCTGCTGCCCCCCCCCCCCCACACCCCTCCCCATGGACTGTGAGAGTCAGGGTTCTAAAGGAGGAGTGAGTTTACTGCCTTCATCAGCTGACTGTTCATTGAAAAGCATACTGAGTAGTTGACAGGGCGAAGGGATAAGACAGGCACTCTACACTGTTTAACAAGGCTATCGGCAGCCAGAGGGGGAGTTTTCAGTGTCTTTAAAATAGCATGAAGGAGGCAGAGGACCAGGACACCTGCTGTAAGATGGGTGTCTTCTAGACATGACAGGGAGGTGCACCCATGAAATCTCAATGGGTTTGACAAGACTTGCACGATGGCCACAGCAGCTGACATGCCAATGTGGGTGGAGGACATTTCACAAAACCTCACTCTCAGAGTTTGTGTCCACGTGACAGAAACCTAGCTGGGAAGAGCGAAGAGGAATTGCCTCCATCAGACTGGCCTGTGGGCATTTTCTGAACTGCTAACTGATGCAGGAGGGCCCAGGGCACTGTGGGTAGTGCCACCCCTGGCAGCTGCACTTGAAATCAGCCGGTCAGCAGCGTTCCTCCGTGGTCTTTGTTTCTAATTCCGCACCAGATTCCTGCCGCGAGTATCCTTGACGATAGTGGGCTGCGATATGAAGTAAGTCCTTTCCTCCCAAGCTGCTTTTGGTTCGAATGTTTTTGTCACAGCCACGGGAAAGCCAACTAGAACACCCATGCCGAGATGAAGAGCTGCAGGCAATTAGTGGCTGCCGGGGAAGGGAGAATCGCGCTTCTCTAGGGACGAGCTCCGTGATAGACTGTCCAGTCCCAAGCAGTCAGTCCTCGACACATGTACAGATGAGCAACACTGACTGAACCCTGTAGGGTGCACGTGTGTGTGTGTGTGTGTGTGTGTGTGTGTGTGTGTGTGTGTACATGTATATGTAACGATAGTAAGTAGAGAAGAAGAGGTCATGAGTTCTAGAGGAAGGAACTCTGGAGGAGGTGTGGAAATTATATAAAAAGATGACCATATATGAAATTCTCAAAAAAATAAAGTACTTGAAAAAACAAAAACAAACCCCCACTTAATTTCTAAGTTCAAGGAATACCAAGCAATTAGAAACCAACAAAGAGCAGAGAAAGTCACTTCATACCGAACAAGGGAGTTTTTTTTTGTTTTTTTTTTGTTTTTTTCTGACAGCTTTGATCAGCATGAGCCCTAGCGCAGACTTTCCGGGTGCCTCCTATTGTAATAGGACCGCCCCAAAGCATGCTCTTACAGGGTTAATATAGTTTATTAGAGATCGGGTTCGGAGCAAGTGATTTCCTAGTTTAGGGAGTTAATGGCCTGCCCCGCCTCCCACCCGATGTTCTGTACCAACACACCTTACGTCCTGAAACAGAACCACAGAACGCTTCAAGTCCTGTTCTCTAGCAGTTCCTCAACATGTCCTCTAGGTGTCTCCAGTGACCATCATTCGTGGAGAGCTCTGATTTCTGGCCAGCAGGCAGACATCAGGTTTCTAAGAACAACTGTACACATTCCTTTAACTTTGGGAAGATCTGTTTGGTTATGTGCAGACATATGTAAAAACATTCATCTTAGGTCTGATCTCTTCTCTTCCCTTTCCTCCTTCCTTCTCTGCCCCCTCCTCCCCCCTCTTTCCTTCTGTCCTCTCCAAGGTCTCCTATGTCCCAGGATAACCTTGAATTTGCTATGTGGTTGAGGGTGACCTTGAACTCTTGATTCTCCTGGATCCACCTCCACAAGTATACACCACCGCACCTGGTTTTGTGTGGTGTTGGGGATCAAATCCAGGGCTTCATTCTTGCTAGCGATGTACTCTAACAGCTGAGTCATACTCACAGCTCTAGGAAACTTTATCGTTTTGTAAGTGGTTGAGGTTAAATGAAGAAGAAAAGAAAAAAAAGGCATTAGGAACCAATGAAGAGAAAACTTGGTATTACTAAAAACTGAATCAGGTTTTATTATGACATAAAGGATAGCACCTAAGATTGACACCGTGATGGATGTGGACAGAGGGAGTGTCCATCAAGCAGGGGGACTTTTGACTTTTGACAAGATGATCTATTGAACTCTTCTACCCGGCTCCACAACCCTGTGTAAGATTCCAATGACCCAGAAGAAGTTTTCACATTGGAAAATGTCACTTTCCAATAGCTTGAGATTTACATTCAAGTAAGTGAACGAAGCAAATACTCTCCAGCTATAATTGAAGGACAAAGCATGGAATGAATTATTTCCTGGGACTATGAAGTGTCCGTTTTCTCCCCCGTCCCCATCCCATTTCTTCGAATCAGGGTCTCACTAGGCTTATCTCAAACTTGCCGTGATCCTCCTGCCTCTGCCTTCTATTCTGCTTGCTTTTTAAAACAGGGTCTTGCCGGGCGGTGGTGGCACACGCCTTTAATCCCAGCACTCGGGAGGCAGAGCCAGGCGGATCTCTGTGAGTTCAAGGCCAGCCTGGGCTACCAAGTGAGTCCCAGGAAAGGCGCAAAGCTACACAGAGAAACCCTGTCTTGAAAAACCAAAAAAAAAAAAACAAAAAAACAAAAAAACAGGGTCTTGTTCTGGCCTGGAACCCATGATCCTCTAGACCCAGCCTTCCAAGCTGCAAGAAGTACAAGTGCGCACTATCCAAGTCGACAGCCTTTCTTTTTAGAGCTCTTTGTTCGGAAGAAGTTTCACTCTGAACATCACACTGCTGTTTGGCCCTCCGCCTTCAACTATGGGCGAAACTTCAGGTCTGTCCTTTTCGTCATCCTTTATCTAGTTTTGTATTTTATTTTGTTTTGAGATAGGGTCTTATTTTGTAGCCCAGGCTGGCCTAGAACTCACTGTGTAGCCCAGGATTTGTTCAAACTAACCGAAAGCCACCTGTTCGCCACACCTAGCTTTCAGTGTTTATGATTCACGATTAGTGTGGATTCGTTATTTCGATTGCTTTGGCCAGCAACAGCCTATCTGAGTTGGCCGTGTGTTCTCTTTGTTGTCTTGAACATGTTCTCACCTCCAGGTGCAGCCAGGTCTACACCTATCCTACCCCATCTGTGGAGAACACCTATCCTACCCCATCTGTGGAGAATCCAAGGCCTGGGTGTTACTGGGTTTTTGTTTCTTGTCTTTTAGCCCTTTTACTATCCAGAACTAGGAGATGCAGGCATACATGTTCATTCATAAACGTATATGTCACATACACACAGAGGCACAAGAGCACCTACAGTCTACATGCATGCAAAGATATGCACATGTACACAGCATACACATTTAGAGAGCCCACTTTCCACCTCCAAACCCAGCACCCACCTGAAGGGTTCTTTCTTGCTTTTCTTATTTCGTATATGTGTGTGCTACCATATTTGTGGGGCACCTTGGCTTTCAGGAATAGTTCTTCTAACTCATGACCCTCCTGCCTCACTCTCCCTAGTGCTAGGACTACGGGTGTGTGTGAACAAACCTGGCTCAGGCAGCTCCTCCCAAAGAGCTTGCTTTGCATCCTAGACCAAATAGTGCCGCCACCGCCATCTTCCACCCACTTAACAAAACTGCAAAATAGCGGCCATTTCCAGGACACTGTTCTTTCTGCATGAAGGACTTTGTCTATTTGAAGCAGTTCCCACAGGATTTTCACAACAACTGGATGCGGGTTCAGTGGGGCAATAACTTCAAATGTAATGGCAGGTGACACAGTCCCAGAACTACGGAGCACAGGGGAGCATTTCAGTTTCTGTCCCTTGTGACTCGGCAGCCTTCAGTGTTTTCTCATCATGACACAGGTCGGGAGGAAGGCTCGAGGGGCCAGCCCTCAGGTTCTCATGCTTCCCCAGCAGCCTCTCTCCAGGCTGTCACTGGGTTTTGTGACTCCCCCTTCTCCCTTCTCTCCCATTCTTCCTGCCTTCCAAGCTGGGCCATCCTCAAAGCCCTTATTTTCCACAGTCTCATCACTGACAAGGCCTTCCGTGATCTTGCTTATTACTGCCTTGAACTGCTTTGCCAGGTCTTGAAGGCTGGGGCTCCGGCACGTGTTTGCATTGGTGCGCAGCCATCGTTGGACTAATATGTATCAGCTAAGGATGCCCAACCGCTGTAGGTTTTGCGAAGAGCCATTTTATGGCCAGCAGGGCCTTGTTATACATCTCCAATTATGCCACGTAGGTGTTTGCTGGTCCTTCCTACACAGAAGTCTGGCACTCTGCTGAGTTCACTAGCCTGCGAAGAGCTTCATCCGGAATGCAGCTCCTGCCAGTGATGTCTCCTCCACTTCCACTCCGGCTGGTGGTAGACTAGCACGCCCAAACCACAGTTAGCTTTGTAACATTGTGGTGAGAGTCCTCACTGCTGCTTCTTCCTCCTCTCCTCACAGGGAAGCCAGCTCTCCACTGAGTAATAGACTTACATTAAAAATGCTCTTGTGGAAGTGGGATCAGGACTATTTGAACTCACCACCAAAAGAAGCCAACTAGAAGCCCGCGAGGCAAGGCTCCATTTTTCTACAGATCCCAGCACAGGACTCAGGTGCCATTGGCTGATACCAACACCTACAATTGCAAAGGTTACCCTAAGTAGCTCTGGGTGGACGAGCCGCTTATCAAAGCGGAGGCAGGTTTTATTTCGAGGAAGCATTATTTGCACTTACACATTTAATTCGACTATTTCTTCATTTTGTATATGTATGTACATGTGTGCAAATGTGTGCAATGTGCTGCCCTGAGCATAGGCACCTGGAAGTCCGAGGCTCACACTGGACGTCTCCCTCCACCACTTGCCACCTAATTTATTTATTCGTGCTTTTAGGAGTTCATGTGTGCGCATGTGTGCCTGCTTGTTCGTATGTTCACCACGGGTGTCCAGTGCCCATGGAGGCCAGAGAGGGTGCTGGGTCCCCTGGAATGGGAGTTAGAGACAGTTGTGAGCTACCCTAGGTGGGTGTTGGAAATCAAACCCTGGTCCTCTGCAAGAGCAGCAAATGCTCTAAGCCACTGAGCCGCCCCTACAGCCCCCGCCATATTTTTTTTTTTAAAAATATTTTTATTGAAGTTTTATTTATTTGTGTGTGTGGCTTAGTGGGTGTATCTGGGTGGGTACATACACACGTGCATCTGGAAGCCAAAGGATGGCTTTTGGGGTGTTAGTTCTCTTCCACCACCTCGTGTCTGGGGATTGAATGCAGTTCATCAGGCTTGGTGGTTGGCACATTTACCACTGAGCCATCTTGGTGATATTAACTTCTGAGAACGGTCTCTCACTGAACTTGGAGTTCAATATTTCAGTTAGACCAGCCATCCCATGGGACCCACCTGTTGCCACTCGTCACCATGTCCAGCGCTGGGTTCACGGACATGTGCCTTCATGCATGATCTTTGTGGGGATGCTGGAGCTACAATAATAGGTCCTTATGCTTACAAAACAAGTCCTTTATGTGCGGCATCATCTCCTCAGCCCCCACAGTGTGTTTAAAAGATAAGTTCCAAGGTGATCGCCACATATAAACGGTAGTGTGCCTATTTGTTGTTCATTCACTGACTGAGCAGGCTTTCCCACAACTTCCTCTGTGCCTTCCTGCTTCTCTGAACTCCACAGCCTTTGAACACTCATCATCGCTTTAACTGTCTTATCCTACACTCTTTGATATAAACGGTCGAATTTGACATTCATCGTCCCAACGTAGTTGGCAGATTCCTACGGTCTGTTTATTCATGGGATTTGGGGTGGTTTTTCATTCTTTGTCCACGTGAGATCCCTTTAGTTGTACAGAAGATAAGCTTTTATGTAAAGCTTTCGGGTGTGTGTGTGTGTGTGGGGTGACATCTGTGCAGGTGGGATTGGGTTGGACCAAGTTTGCTTATAATAAACGTGTAGTCGATGCAGCTCGATACAGCAATGGCTGTCAGATAACTGACATCTCACCGGACACAAAAGAAGACATAAATGCCAGTGCTGGGAGTGAGAGGCGACAGTTTTCCTGTGTCTCTTCCTGGAACCGCTCTGGGCCTGCTGCCTGACCCATTCAGAGGCCCGTGGGTTTCCTTGAAAAGAGCCGGGGGGGGGGGTGTTGGGGGGGCTGTGTGTGAATGGAGCTGGGAGTGGATGAGGCTCCTGCGGTCCCCGAGCTTCCAGAGTGGAATCTGAGTGGGAGGGAAGCGTCTCATTGCTATTTACCTGCAGAACGCGGCCTTTGACACCCAGGATGAGCCAGCGCTTTTGACTGTCGCCTCCCGAGGAGGCAGCATTCCTCAGCCCACACTCCGCTCTGTGCTGACTTCCCTGAGTGCGCTTTGTATCTGTATCTTAAAAAAAAAAAAAAACCCAGACTCTGCATTTTGAGGGAAGCACCAATCCAAGGCTCCTTGTTTTTGTTTTTTGGGGTTCTTTTTAGGTTTTTTTTTTTTTTTTGTCATTGCAGAGAGACCCACAGAGCCACCCACACAGGGACATCCTCAAAGGGAGTCAGAGATGCTGATTCCTTTGAAGAAGCTGTGGGGGAAACAAAAGGGATTCCCCTATGTGCTTGTGTGCCTGCAAATTCTTCCTTTCCCACAAGTCCATAGAGGACTCACAGACAAATGTCTATTTGTAGGGTCTCAGGCCCTGCACTGGCCAATCAATAAGGGGGTGAGGCCCTGAGTCTAAAACCAGGCTCTGGTTTCAACGCAGGCCAAAGTTGGAGCTGCAAGGATGCAGCGGCGCATTGCATCTATAAACACACACCAAGTGTGTTTTAGAACCAAAGTAGACGGAGTTCGCTGTAATGGCTGTGGCTTTTCCCTTATCATCCGCTCACTCAGATAACCTGTGGGTCAGAAGCCCGTTCTCTGAAATACAATAGTCCAAGCAGAAGTCAGTGCAGGTGCCCCCTTCACACACACAGCACATGTGTCAGTCAGGAGACCTCCATCCCTGAGCAGTGGTGCTGACGATGTCTTCTGACAGAGGACAGACCCGAACCGGCAAATCTCCATCAGGATTAGCCTCTCAGAATGGGAAAGGCTGTGGTAAGTTTGTCGGGGCCTCTGTGACCTGGGTTAGATGTTACGGTCCTTACGAAGACAGGTGGCCTGTGACCCCTAGGCCAGCTAGGAACCAGTTCTCCTGGGAGGAGAGATTCAAAGGAGGAAGCTGTGGCTCTTGAGGTATTCTGGCAAGCCAGCCCATGTCCTTCTGGCTCCCCTCTCTTGAGAGCCTCTGCCACACAGGCTGAGACAATGGGAGGCCCAACCCACATGCCCAGCAGCTCCCACCAACCTCTCAAGGTGCTGGGAGAGTCCCCCAGGGCCTGGTTGGAAATTTTTGCTGCTCTGGCAGGCCCCAACACTAGCTTGGGAGAGGTTAGGCCAAATCCTGGGGCGGGGGGGGGGGGGGGCAGGGGCTCTCCATCACTAGACAAAACTCTCTCCATTTGTTAGCTCTTTTATCTTAGTGCTCATGCCCCCCCACCCAATTGGGCCGACATGTTCTCCACCTTTGTGTCCAACTCACTTGAAAATTCAAAATTACCTTGCTTATATAGCTCTGATTATAAGGACTCCGGGATCCCAAGGGGAAGGACAAATCAGTAGGATTTTTCCATTCTTAGAAAAAAATCCCTTTCAGAGAACATTCTAGTTCCTCTGTCTCTCACTGTCCTCCTCCTGGTCCCCTTCATTTCTACTCTTCTTCCTTTCTTCCTATCCCACCTCCACTGTCTTCTCTTTCCCCTCCTCCTCTTCTCCATCCTCCCCTCTCTCCTCTCCCTCTTCCTGGTAGACTCTTGGGTTCATAGTTGCTCTCTGTAAGTCATGGCAGCCAATGGGCCCCTCCATCCATGCTGGGCATCTTCTTCTACTCCTCTACATCCTACTCTGGGATGCCTGGGTGATTGGATCAGTCTTCCATGCTCTGGACTAGGTTGGTGTCTAATGAAGAGAGAGCAATGCCACTATCGCAAAATTCCTTCATTCCTCCTCCTCCTCCTCCTCCTCCTCCTCCTCCTCCTCCTCCTCCTCCTCCACTGCCAGAAGAAGTCTATAGAATGAAGAACTCTGGAATTGCTGTTGGCAGAAGGGAGACAGAGCTGGGCCTCAGCCAGTGCCGGAGGATGGACAATGTGTTGAGGGAGGAGTCGATATGGCCGTGATGGTGAGTGAGCTGGAGCTCCTCTCTATAGAAAATAAGCACCAGAATTATTACAGCTTTCCACGGGTCAAACTAAGGCAGAGGTTGGGGACAACAATGAGACGAACAAGATGACACCTTTAGCCACACACAGCAGAATACAGAGGCAGTGACAGCAACATTAAAGCCGTCTTTGGAGGTCTGACCAGGGCAAGTTACTCACACCCTTCAGTTTGCGCTAAGCACCGAAACACGTAGGAGGCCAGATCAATCTACCTATCTCTGCATTTTTACCGTGTTTCACCAGAGAACCCAGGTGCTCAGACTGCACCCGAAACCCTGGCAGAGGGCCAGGCTAAACAGAACTGCAATGTCTGGGCAGGAGAGACTCAGCCCTTGCCCAGGGTTCTGGGCCTCCACCTCTTCCTACTGCCAGCCAGAAGCAGAAGATTCCCTTATGGGATCAACCCAACAATCAGGTCAGTTGGTGATGATGAGACCTGGGGGTGGGGGGGTCTAAGAAGAAAAGAAAGAGATGAGGTAGATTATTAGGCACCATTCCTGGCTCCATCTGGCAGCCTCTGTGGTCTCACTGGTAGCTGCTTGGGCCCTGGAGGAAGCCCTGGGCAAGTATGGTGTGCCTACCTGGCTTTGTGATACAGGCAAACACAGGCCAGTCCCTGGGCTGCAGAGAGGGAGGCCCCAACCTTGCAGCATCAGTTCTGGCTCTGTAGAGGCTCCCTGCCATGGCCGAGGACCTCTCTGCATGTTAAGCTTTTGCTTAGCTTCCTGATTTCTGCCATACCCACCCATAGGCTAGCCCGTGGGATATTGGCTAGTTCCAAAAAAAAAAAAAAAAAAATGCCCATTTCAAAACATCAGTGTTTCCTTTAGCATCGCTCTAAGGAATAGTGTCCATGACATCAGAGGTTTAATACGGTTCCGATATGTTCTCTAATAAATATGAGCCTGCTTAAAAAATCATTCATGAAATGCCTAAGAGTCTTTTGAGGACTAGGTTTTAGGAAATCTGCAGGAGTGGGCTGGGGAGATAGCTCAGTGGTTAGAGTGCTTGCTGTGTAAGCACGAGGGCCAGATTTCAGACACCCCAGAACCCATGTAAATGGCAGGTAGTGTGGTGGCTCGCCTGTAATTCAAGCCTGTAATTCGGTGAGCTCTGAGTTTTATTGAAAGACCCTGCCTCAAAGAATAAGTAGAAGAAGATTCTCGACATCAACCTTGGGTCTACACACACACACACACATACACACACACACACAGACAGAGAGAGAGACAGAGAGACAGAGAGAGACACAGAGAGAGACACAGAGACAGAAGAGAAAGAGAGAAAGATTTTATATATATATATATATATATATATATATATATATATATAGAGAGAGAGAGAGAGAGAGAGAGAGAGAGAGAGAGAGAGAGGGAGAGAGAGAGGGAAAAGAGAAGGGAACCTGCTGTAGCGCATCTTGGCCTTGGAGGATGAAACACACTTGGTTGAGGACATTACCTGTGTCAATGCGAGAAGGGTGAGAACGGACCGATTATTCTAGGTTTTATTTCCACCACAAGAACCTTGCCGGTTTCCTCGCAGGCAAGAAAAGGAAACGGCTAGGTGTGATGGCCCACATCTGTAATCCCAGTACTTGGAAGGTAGAGGCTTGAGGGTCAGGGGCTCAAGCCCATCCTTCGATCCATAGCGAGTTTGAGGTGAGTCTGGGCTGTGAGAAACGGGGGTGGAGGGGACGGGAGGGAGCCTGTACATTATCTTGTGGACCAGTGTTTCGGCACCGACATTGCTGAATCCCAGCCAACTACCAGCCGGTGTATTAGGTAAGCTGGATGAGCAAGTGACAGAAACCTTCCAAGTCGCCATGGCTTAACGCTCAGTAGCTCACTTCTGACCTGCACAAAGCCTGTTGTGGGGTGAGTGGCCTTTAGAAGGAATCCCCCCCCCCGGGGGGGGGGGCTGGAGAGATGGCTCAGCGGTTAAGGGCACTGGCTGTTCTTCCAAAGGTCCTGAGTTCAATTCCCAGCAACATGGTGGCTCACAACCGTCTATAATGAGATCTGATGCCCTCTTCTGGCCTATAGGCATACATGCAGGCAGAACACTGTACACATAATCAATAAATCTTAAAAGGAATCCCCCCTTCCAAAGGTGACTCACAGATTCATGCACGTGGCCTCACTACCTCCATAGGAGCTGGCCAGAGCTCTCCCATCAGGAGGAATGGCTTACCATTGTCTGAAACCCAGAGGGATCTGTGTGGGTCATGTAGTCCTGTGCGGTAGCAAGAAGGGTAGAAGTGTTTTCCTCTGGGAGTCCAGGAAAACGGGGAGAATGAGACATGGGGAGATACAATGTCTTTACCATGAGGAAAGAGCAATGCAGCTTTTAGATGTTGGTACTACATTTTCCATCCACCAGTGTGCCTCTTCCTCTACCGCACCAGCCCAGAGGAAGGATGCCTGCCTGTGATTTTGCTATGAGGCTAAGTGAGCACCCTCATGCCTCCCACTTTCCTGTGCCCATATATGGAACGAGATGCTCAAGGTTGTGTCAACTCAAGTAGGATATCATTCCCTGTCCAAGGCTGAGGCCTCTGCTAGTAGACCTGTGTTCTACATCCACAGGATATCTGTTGCTTATGCCCATCAACCAGCAAATGATAAATCAAGTCTTCTTTCCCTGGCGAAATGGAAAGAACCCGTATTTGGCGCTAAGTTCTTATTTTATTTTATTTTATTTTATTTTTATTTTATTCTACAATACAATTCAGTTCTACATATCAGCTACGGATTCCCTTGTTCTCCCCCCTCCCGCCCCCCTCCCCTTCCCCCCAGCCTACCCCCCATACCCACCTCCTCCAGGGCAAAGCCTCCTCCGAGGACTGAGATCAACCTGGTAGACTCAGTCCAGGCAGGTCCAGTCCCCTCCTCCCAGGCCGAGCCAAGCGACCCTGTATAAGTCCCAGGTTTCAAACAGCCAACTCATGCAATGAGCACAGGATCCGGTCCCACTGCCTGGATGCCTCCCAAACAGATCAAGCCTATCAACTGTCTCACCCATTCAGAGGGCCTGATACAGTTGGGGGCTCCTCAGCCATTGGTTCATAGTTCATGTGTTTCCATTTGTTTGGCTATTTGTCCCTGTGCTTTATCCAACCTTGGTCTCAACAATTCTCGCTCATACAAACCCTCCTCTTTCTTGCTAATTGGACTCCCGGAGCTCCACCTGGGGCCTAGCCGTGGATCTCTGCATCCAGTTCCCTCAGTCATTGGATGGGGTTTCTAGCATGACAATTAGGGTGTTTGGCCATCCCATCACCAGAGTAGGTCAGTTCGGGCTGTCTCGCTAAGTTCTTTTTAAAATACGAAAGCTGCTTTGGAAAAAAAAAAGTTGTTGAAATGTATGTAAAATAACTTTTATTATTAGAACCTTATTTATTTAGTTTAGTTTAGTTTAGTTTAGTTTAGTTTAGTGTGTGTGGGGGGGGGGGCGTGCCACAGCATGCATGTGGAGGTCAGAGGACAACTTGCAGACGTGGATTCTCTTCTTTTACCATGTGGGACCTGAGGGCTGAACTCAGATTGTTGGGCCTGCCTGGTGGCCAGTATCTTAGCAGCTGAGTCATTTTGCCAACCACACCCCTTCCCCGACACCCCTTTTATTTTGAAGCAAATGTTACTGGGTAGCCCAGGATGGCTTCAAACTTGAGACCTTCTTCCCGCCTTAGCCTACAAACGGCTGGGATGACGGGTGTGCACTCCCTTCCTGGCTGCGGTAGCCTGCTTTGAGTGTGCAATTCCGTAATTCAGCAGTGCGCTTGGCTCTCGTCCTGAGAGCTTGCCCGTCACGCGTAGTGGAAACTGTGTCCATAGACCCATGTCCCGCTCCCCAGGTGGCCACCCTTCTACTTTGCTTCTGTGACTTGATTATTTTCACGGCCTCGCACAAGTGGAAAATTTAAGAGCCTTCACCCAAGAAGCACATAAGAAGCAACGCCACAGATGAGTGGACTCTTGCTTCTCACCAGCTTTTGAGACAGGAGGGGCATTCTGAGATGAGCATCCCCTGATGGCTCTCTGCTCTTAGTGGCTGTGAAGCAATTAAAAAACACAACTGTGGAAGTTAAGATACTAAGATTTCCTCATAAAATCCACTTCTTGGGCTTCATCCGTTACTCTCCACGTTGAAGCCTCAGTGCCATCAATATGACAGGCAGGCGATATTGCCTCATCTGTCATGATTTACTTAATGTTTTCTGAATTTAGTAATATTTGATTAAAATTTAATGCGAACATATCATACTATGCCATATATATTATTGCATCCATTAATCAGGTAACGATCATAATGAAATACCGGAAGGTTGGATGAAAAAGGAGCTGAAATCTTGATGTATGTTTGACATAATTCTGCGAGTGATTAACTAAAAATAAGAGTCAGTCTTACAAAAACTCATTAATATATATTACTTCTATAATCATCTATGTATCATCAGATATTTTTAACCTCTGTTAAGCTTGATTTTTTAATTTAACAAAAGACAATAAATATTAATAACCACGAAAGATATACATTATCCTATCGAAACACAAGTTGACAGAATGATTCATAGTTTATTCTAATATTTTTGGGTATAATGATGTGTGTTAAAACATTAGCTAAGTTATTTAATCAGTTAGTCATGGGGAAAACGACATACAGTTAACACAGGGCTGAGTAAGATACTAATTTAAATAGCACATCATATTTCTATCATCTTCAACTTCCATGTCATTGAACATCACCGATAACCAGCACGACAATGTATAACTGATGTTCAGCCCAGGCTGACTTTGATGTGTAAGTATTCCCCTTTTGTCCTTTTTAAACAGGGAACTGGTCATCACTTGTTCTCTTTACTACTGCTGTTTTAATCAGCTAACTCAGGAGGGACCAATTGGAGCTCAATCACCTATCTGTCCTGGCCATCGTAAGAGTTGAAGAGGGGGTGTGCATTTGGCGAAGCAATTGAGCAGAGTAATCAGTTCAATACAAGACAGTTTAATTGTGACTTGATGGAGGAACATTGATTATCTAAACACAATTATTCCCCCTAGTTGCTTGTCTCTTAGATTGTATTGAGATGTTCATCATTCACTCATCTGTCATCACTTTATTTTGAATTGGCCTTGTCGCATGACAGGTTCATGTTGGGTCCTGGGGTACAGGATGCAGTGACATGTTCCTGCTTCCCACACCCTGACAACCTGCTAATGGGTGGAAGTACGAACCAGTGTTAGCAGGGGTGGGATCCAGAAAAGACCCTGAAAAAAAATGATGTGGGGCACAGTGAAGACTTTCCAAGTCTGGGAGTATCTGGGAAGACCTCTCAGGAGGTTCTCTGTTCAGGTATGAAAATGGCTCTGGGTCGGACACATGCAGTGGTGATGTGCAGGTATTTAGAGAGAATGAACAGTATATGCAGGCTCCAAGGCACGATACAGAATGTTCTCGAAGAAGAGAGACCCACTCCCGTGTTTAATGACTATGCACCGAAAAGGGATGATACAAATGTCAAGCTTTTTTTTTGGGGGGGGGGGTGCTGCCTCCTGAGAGGACTTCGTTTGAAGCCCAGGGCCAAAGCAGCTGCCTTCAGTCTACTTGGGTTTTGTGTTTGTCTCTGAGACGGTGTCCCTATGTAGTCCTGCCTAGTCTGGGACTCACTATATAGCCAACGCTGGTTTTGAACTTGCAATCTTGCTGTATCCACCTCTGCAGGGCTGCTATTACAAGCACGTGCTCAAACTACCTAGAAGGGTTTGGTAACAGAGGATCCTTAAGAGATGTAAAGACGGGGGAAGTGTGTAGGGATGACACAGAAATGCACATTCTGAGACCACTGCAGGGATGCTGCCCTGCAGAAGTATCATTGATAAAACACTCCCCAAAATGAACTTCATTTTTTAAAAGTATTCAAATAGAGCAACCATAGGCAGAAGTGGGAGCTGAGCTTGGTAATACGCTTTATGGCTAAGTCCTGTGTTAATGGGGGATTGCTTCCCACAAGGGATGAAGAATGGTTTTGAAAGCTGGGCATGATCATATGTTGTAATCCTGGTACTCAGGAAGCTTTGGCAGGGGGATTGCCATGTATCATAAGCCAGCTAGTGTTATGTATCAAGACCCTGTCTTCAGACCAATCATTGGCCCACTTTGTCTTTCTTTGGAAAGTGCTATTTAAATGGAAGTGTGAGCTGAAGGGGGTGGAAACAGGCTACATTATCAGGATTTGAGATAACACACCCAGAAAATATTCAATAAAGGGTTCCTTCATATTTAAACAATGGCTTGAGGGAAACCAACAATTTGACTCTTAGGTTATTGGGAGAAGAATCTTCTTGAAGGCGAGATTGTTTTAGAAGTAGGAGGTACCAGATCTAGGAAGAAAGGAAAGTGGTATCCGTATCCAGAAGGGAAGGTTAGATCTACCTGTCACTTGTTGCTGAATGGCTCGACCCTGTCCTCAGGGTGGGAAGTGGCTCCCAGTTGGAAATCAGTGCTGTTCACGGGTGGATGGGTCCAGCCTGTAGAGAGGTCAAACACCATTTCAGTGACTTGTTGCAACACTCATGGTTCATGTTGATTTATCATTCCATCATCGTGTTATGTAAATAGGCGGCATCTTTTTTGTGTGTGTCTTGGGGTTTAATTGAGTTTGGGGCTGGGGGGAGGAGGTGGGAGGTTCCAGGGCTAATACTGTTAGCTTCTTCCTCAGTTGCAAACACTTCTCATGATGGATGAAACAGGAGCCATAATCACAGCAGCCAAACTGTTAATGGGATTCCGTATGGGGAGGAGGAGGGCGATTATTCCAGCAATCTTTATGACAGTAACTCAGAAGGATCTGTAAACTAAAGAAAGTCACTTATAAATATGACCATGAATCAAAAATTGTAACGAGGTATGCTAATTTTCTGGCTTTTCAGCTACTCAAATTTTATTATTTTAGAGAGGAGTAAACTCTACTCTCTCTCTCTCCCCCCTCACCCCATTAGAACCAGAAAGAAACCTTCATATTTTTAAATGATTGACATTGCCAAATGAAATGGGAAAACTCAACAGGTATGATTTGTATAATGAAAATGGAATTGTTTCATAATTACAAAAAAAACCCCAACTTTAATTAAACCCAAATCAAGCCAGTCTTTAAGTATCTAGCTTATCATCTAATAGTTTCTTTTGGGGATTTGGAAGTCAAAGCAGAAACCGCTCTCCCATCCCTGAAGAGAACTCTTGTTTCTACGGTTTAGTCCATGCTGTACCCTACAAGCTTTGAAACAAGAAATCTCTCATCGAAAGAGCCTAAGATTCTGAATCGATACCTGAGTTCTAAGGACAGAGGAATCTTTACCACCGGCCTCCTTTCCCCTGTGGAGCTTCCAATACAAAGGTGTGTGGGAGGCAGTGGGAACTCAAAGCCTCCTCCATTGTTATCAGATAGCCACTCCTGGAGAGGCCTGGCCGGAGTTTGCTGTACAGAAAAGCACAACCCACACAGCATCATTATTCATGCTTCCAGCTTAAGGCTTGTTTTGCACAGATGTGCCTTTCCGGCTTGGCATCCACAACTGGGGACTGTTGTTCAGCTGAAGAAGATGCGTCATCTCAGCACCGACTGAGATTTCGTGAACACCTTTTGTTAAACATAACATAAAGAGGGGGATACTTGCCAAGAGTGAGGTAGGTACCCCAGCAAAGCCATACTGCAGCATTCTTCCCTGGGTGTCAAAGAGAGACGAGGGTACTTTATAGCATGCAAACTAAAGGAAAGGTAGTAAGGAATTTCCTGGCAGTGATAATAGACAGAACGCGTCGACTTCCGGTATGCCAGTGTACACACTGTATTTCTCTCAAAGCCGTGGCATTATTTTTTTAAAAAACAAGTCTCCAATTCATTCTTAAAAGTAAATTAACCTTCCTCCCACCCTTGGATTCCGACATTTGTTTGAGGGAGTTGCTGAATCTATTGGAGCAAGAGCGAGAGAGGAGTCGCTGACTTAGACAAAATGACGAGAGACTATGTTCATTAACAGTTATTGAGCGCCTACTGTTAGCTGGGCGGTGGGTGCGATGACTGTTCCCAGACCTGATTTCTTATCACTTCCATAGCTCTGCAAACTCCCGTCTCAGGAAAGTTAAGGTTGATTTAAGCAGCTTCAGTGTGGGGACTCAGAGGGCAGGATCTCACAGAGATCATTGACAATAGTAAGCCCTCATGGCCCCCAGTATTTATTTATTTAGAGAGAGTGTGTGTGTGTGTGTGTGTGTGTGTGTGTGTGTGTGTGTGTGTGTGTGTGTACACGTATGTGCTCGCACATGCAGGCTTGAATGCCGTGGCACACGTGGGGAGGTTGAAGACAGCTTTGGGAAATTGATTCTCTCGTTTCCACCTTGGAGCAGGTCTCCCACTCTTCCTATGTTGCATGTTCAGACTTCTGACATGGGTTCTGGGGATTGCACTCAGGTTGTCGGGCTGGTCAGCAAACCCCTTCACCTGCCGAGCCGTGTCACTGGCCCACTCTCCCTTATTTTCAACAGTGTTTTAAAGATAGGGTCCAACTGAGCCAAGTTCTGGATGATTCAGGCCTGCTGCTTCTCCTCTCCACGATCTCTGGCAAGTCACTTTCTTCCTCTTGGGGAAGGGAGGGAAGGGGCGAGAATGGGGAGGGACGGGAGGCCAAAGGGAGGCGGGGAGAAGGAGGAACAGAATAATCAATGTGTGAGGAATGCGGTTGCAAAAGTCAGGTGTGGTGGTGCAGGCTTGTTATCTTACACTCAGGAGGCTGAAGCGGGAGGATCTTGAGTTTGAGGCTATCCTGAGCTACATGGGAGGAAGCCAGCCTGTGCTACATGAATGAAGCCCTGTCTCCGAACACACGAACAACAAAATAAGAAAGCTGCAAAAACGGGGAACAACTTGTCAGGTGAAAACTGCTCAATTTAATTGGAAGGCTTAATTTTTTCCCACTTAATTAGCATGCAGCTTCCTGCCAAGTTCTGAGATCAAATTAATTATTAGCTAATGCCTAACTTCCACCTGAGAATGTGGTTATCATTGGTGAAATGCAACTATATCTGAATTCGGTATCAGTCATCTACACCTTAGTGTAATAAAGAAAGGGATTAGTTTAAGAGCAGTGTAAAGAAGTGTGAGCAGCGCTCAAGGGCTGTACAGCCCTGAAGAGCAAACAGTGAGTTAGTGTTCTGACGGAAGCCCTGAGTTTCATTCCAAGAAGCTCACCGCCACCTGGAATTCCAGCTCTGGGGTGGACTGGTGCCGCTGGCCTTTCCAGGCACCTACGTTCATGTGCACATACCTACACATACACATATAATCGAAAGTAAGAAGAGTACATCTTTTTTTAAAAAATGTGTGAGCATTTTCTGTCTAAAGAACATTCCCAACAGGAGACTGAGATGTTGTAAAGGATACCCATTCTCCTTAAATTGTAATTCAAAAATTCCCAAAGTATTCCTTTCTTTTTCTTCAAGTGTGTGTGTGTGTGTGTGTGTGTGTGTGTGTGTGTGTGTGTGTGTATGTGTGTGTGTATGTGTGTGTGTGTGTGTGTGTGTGTGTGTGTGTGTGTGTGTGTGTGTATGTGTGTGGAGACCAGAGAGTAAACTCGGGTATCATTATCCCTCAGGAGCTGTCCACCTCTTTTTTTTGGAGGTAGAGTCTCTTCCTGGTCCTAGGGTTAGGGAGATCCACCCATCTCTACCTCCCTAGCCCTAGAATTGCAAGTGTGCGCTATCACACCCAGCTGTTTTGACGTGGGTTCTTGGGAGCTCAGACTCAGGTACGAGTGTTTGGATGTCAAGCACTTTACCTGCTGAACTGTCTCCACAGCCCACAAGATTTCTTTTGTAACTCATTTCGTAACCAAACCTGACTTGACCTGAACTCACTTGGCAGCCAGACTTGCCCTCGGAGGACATGAGCCCATTTCCATCCCTCATGGAACCCCAGTGTGGTCATATTTATATGCCCGGCTGCTGAATGGTAACAGCTTTGAGAATACAAAACTTCATTCCAGGCCTTGCTGGGGTTCCAGCGTGGTTGCACAGTAGGGAACTGAGAAATAACATTGCCTGTCCAGTGACTCTGGTTGACCTTCCGCCAGTGCCCTTGATACTTCAGAATTATTTTCACCTGACCCGTCAGCACAGGAAGTCACTGAAGGTCAGTGGTTCCAGCTTCAGGCCTCAAAAGTGATCCTGAACTGGCATCACCATCAATCACCTGCATCACCGGTGTCCCCAGTATACCATCGCAACCAGGATCAGAGGGCAGGAGGGCAGGCTTCCTGCCTTGGAAGTTAATTTCCATGACGAAGTTCCCAAATATTCAAAATTGGCAGTTTAAAGTAAAATAAACGGGTATAATGGTTAAGTTTGACATGGGAAATCTGTCTCATCCCCCTGTCCTCAGAATGAGGATGCAGACAAGCCTCTCAGAGTTCTTCTCTTCCCCCCGAGCATCTCATTTCCAACAGAAACTGGAGTTCCTCTTTCTGTGCTTGGATGGTGGATTCCGCTTTGCGTGCACAGACTGTGAGTTTGTTGAAGATCAATGATTCCCCCCCCCCTCTCTCTCTCTCACACACACACACACACACACACACACACATGAACACACACCTCAGAATCTGCAGGGGATTGGCTTTAGGATCCCTCCCCTGTGCATACTCAAATCTGAGAATGCTGAGTCCCTTGTATCAAATGGTATGCTATTTGTACACAACCCACACATGCTCCCTGTGCTCAAATCCCCTCTAAATCACTTAAAATCCCTCTCACAACATAAATGCCATGTAGCAGTCACTCTGTTGCTTATGGGATACTGACACAGACAAAATGTCCGTGTGTGTTTGTGTAGGTGTTTTTCTGAATGCTTTCAGTTGATGGTCGGTTGAATCTGTGGGCACAGAACCTGTGGATGCAGAGTAGATTGTATAACAATACTACATGTTTCTTTCTTTCTTTCTTCCTTTCTTCCTTCCTTCCTTCCTTCCTTTCTTTCTTTCTTTTTTTCTTTCTTTCTTTCTTTCTTTCTTTCTTTCTTTCTTTCTTTCTTTCTTTCTTCCTTTCTTTCTTTTTCTTCCTTCCTTCCTTCCTTCCTTCCTTCCTTCCTTCCTTCCTTCCTTCTTTCCTTCTTTCTTTCTTTTTCTTTTTTTTTTTTTGAGACAGAGTCTGGTCTGTCTTAGCCCAGGCTGATCTCAACTCAACTTCATTGTGTAGCCAAGAATAACCTTGGGCTTCTGATCTTCCTGCCTCTATCCTCCCGAGTGTTGGGATAAAAGACATATGGTGTTATGCACCGTTTCTGTAGTGCCGGTGCTATCTAATTTAGCTCTGTGCACGTTAGGGAAGCTCTCTACCAGCTAAGCCATTCTCCCAACCTCACCCTATTGCTGGTTGATATTGGTTATTTGAGCTTTGGATCAAGCCCAGGACCTTGTACATGCAACCTGTTCTTTTGTTTTCTCCTGTTTCTGTTTCTCTGAGACCGTCCCAGTATGTAGTCCAGGCTGGCCTGGAACTTGTGGCAATCCTCCTGTCCCAGTCTTTCAGGGTGGGGGATTGCAGATTCGAGCTAGCATGCCCGGCGTTGCAGCCTGCTCTGACAAAGGACTTGAAGTTAAAATTAGTCCTTCCTTTCCTCCTCCTCTTTAAATAGCATTATTTCTTCCAAAAGAATAATTCAAATAATAATTAATTTTAGAAGATTGATCATTTTTCAGAATTATAAGGCAATTTAAAAATATTTGTCTTAAAATAGGCAATATCTTCTTCCACAGCTAACTAGTTTCAAAGTTCTGGGTCACCAGTTTGTTCTCAGCACTCACTACAATCCCTTCAGGACGTCACTAGCAACTCTGGTAATAAGTATGGCCAACAGACTTGATAAGCAAACTGGCACAGAACAAAACCAAACCACCAATGTATCACTATGTAGCCCGGGCTAGCCTAGAACTCATTATCCTGCTGTCTTGAGTGCTGGGATCACAAGTGTGTTTCCTTGGAGTCTAACGAGAAGTACCAAAGAGGCTATGCTAGCGAATGGATGTGAAGAGAGGAATGTGAGCCTCCAGGGAGCCGAGGGAAAGGCAGAGGAGCCAGCTGGCTAGGGGCAGAAATAGATGGAAACTAAGTATGGCTTTCTACCAGAAAACTTCTAGCTATGGCAAAAATATCCATCCCTGTGCAGACGGTTTGCCTCATACTTTGTGCCATGCCCATTTCCACAATGACCACTGGGAAAGTCCAGAAAAGACCTGTAGGCGGACTGCTTTATCACAGGACTTCCATGTGGACAGATGTGCACGATTGCCTTCCCAGCAGCGGACGCTGGACGCCATGGAGACACGGTCTTCTGTGGTCAGCTGCTCTCTCCGGCACTCGGGATCCTCTGGAGGACAGTGCCAGTGTGGTCTTCAAAGATGGGGCCTTCCTCTTTCAAGAGGGACTGCGATGAAAGGAAAGGAAGGCAGGCGTGGGAGGACCCTAAAGACCCACAGTGGGAGGCCAGAGGCCGCAGGCCTGCCACAGCTTCAATGGGGCAGCTATGAAAATAAGACTTTTCACGGCCCCTCCTAGAAGCCGAAGACCTATGATACACATATTACGTTCATCGCATAGATCAATACGACAGCTTTGCTCATCAGAAAAGCAACTGAAGTGGGTAACGATAGCAGGGGCCAAGAAGTCAGGAGACCTCACTTCCGGCTTGACATCCCCCATTGTTGGGCGACTTAAGCTCTCCCGCCCATTGGTGGCTGCTATTACATGGTTTCTGAGCAGGTGAGAAAGACGGCACATTATGGGAAGTCTTTTAAGTCCTCTCACTGAGACTTTGGCTTTAAGCCCAAGACACTATAGGGTCATATGAAAATCTGGGAGGTGGGAGGGCAGCAGGAACCCCCCCCCCCCCCCCCGGGCCAGGGCAGCTGCTTTCAATTTATCAGGGACTCTTAACCTGATGATAAGTGTTTCTCTGTCATTACCAGAACCAGCGTTATTTGTAGAGAAATAAATCATTAACTTATCGCCAAGGCTAATCCTAAAATATAGTTGTTTGTGTATGACTCGGAGAAAATCTATTTACCAACCCGTGCAAACAAAAACACTTCAATGATCTCCATCTTTAAGCATTTTAAATACAAACAGATTTGGGAAAGCAACATTTCTATTTCCACAAAGCACTAGAAAAGATTCGGAGGCTATGCTATTTGACTTGAGACTGAGTCTCATAATAAAGCAGGTTCTCCCCCAAACCAGGACCAGTTTGGAGTCCGTGATGCAGCATCGTCTTCCATTTATACGGCAGAAACAATTGAACATTCAGGGTGGCTCAGAGCTCCTGGAGCTCGTTTCTCCCTGGGAAAGCCTGTGGGTCAGGCTGTGTGGGAAATCTGACAAGGCAGTCACTCTCTTCCGATTCTGGAAGGAGGTCAACATCAGGCGGGCCCTTGGGCAATCTCTGGATGAGTCTGGTCATGGGCTGTTCAAAAAACAGAACTGTTTTTGGACTATGAACTTGTTCATCTCCTGTATACCGCTGCCCCCCCCCACCCCCTTCCCCCTGAATAAATACCGAGCTTGAAAGATGTTTAAGGCAAATAGCAGGAGAGACTGGACTCAAGTAAGATGAGCTGTAGGAGATCTCATCTATTTCCCCTTCCCAGGGTGATCCATATGTCCCTCTCTGGATCTTCCTTGTTAGCTAGCTTCTCTGGAGCTATGGGTTGCAATCTGATTGTCCTTTGCTTTACTTCTAGTATCCACTTATGAGTGGGTACATACCATGTTTGTCCTTCTGGGTCCACGTTACCTCACTCAGGATGATATTTTCTAGATCCATCCATTTGCCTGCAAATTTCATGATGTCATTGTTTTTCCCTGCTGAGTAGTACTTCACTGTGTATTTCTACCACATTTTCATGATCTATTCTTTGGTTGAGGGGCATCTAGGTTGTTTCTAGGTTCTGACTATTACGAATAATACTGCTATGAACATAGTTGAGCATGTGTCTCTGAGGTATGATTGAGCATTCCTTGGGTATATGCCCAAGAGTGGTATAGCTGGGTCTTGAGGAAGATTGAGTCCCAATTTTTTGAGAAACCACCACACTGATTTCCAAAACTGGGGGTGAGGGGTGGGCAATGGAGGGTAGGGGATGGAAGATGAGAACATAAGGGAATGGGATGGTTGAGCCGGAACAGGGATGGAGTGGGAAAGCAATGAGAGATATACCATGATGGAGGGAGAGATATCATGGAGATAGAGAGAAACCCAGTGCTAGGGAAGTTTCCAGGAGTCCCCAAGGATGACCCCAGCTTGCTCTACTAGAAATAGTGGAGAGGGTGCCTGAACTGAGCTGACTTGCCCCAGTGATCAGATTGGTGAATACCCTGTCATCACAGAACTTTTCTCCAATGACTGATGGAGGCAAATGCAGAGATCCACAGCCAAACACCAGGCAGAGCTCCAGGAGTCCAGTAGGAGAGAGAGAGAGAGGAAGGATTCTATGAGCAAGTGCCTCAGGATCATGGTGGGGAAACCTGCAGAGACGACCAAACCAAATTAGAGGGAACTAATGAAAGTTGGATCAATGACTGTGGAGCCTGCATGGAACTGGACTAGGCCCTTTGCATGGTGAGATAATTATGTAGCTTGATCTGCTTGGGGGGCCCCCTGGCAGTAGAATCAGAATCCATCCCTGATGCATGAGGGGGCTTTTTGGAGCCCACTACCTATGATGGGATACCTTGTACAGCCTTGAGGCAGGGGGAAGGGCTTGGACCTGCCTCTACTGAATGTGCCTCCCCATGGGAGACCTTGCCTTCTTGTGGGGTGGGGGGAGTTGGGGAGTGGGTTGGGGTGGGAGGTTGGGAGGGCAGGAGGAGAGAAGGGGGGATCTTTGATTGGTGTGTAAAATGAATGAAAAAATTTTCTTAAGAAAAAAAAAAGATGAATTTAGGACTTCCTGCTGGAAGATTCTTTTCCTGAGTCTCAAGGACTCCTCTAGGAAGAAAATAACTGAATTTTGCTTTGTGTTTGCTTATTCCTCGGAGCTTACTGTGGAAGAAGCTCTCTGTATAGTAGTACATATCGAGGCGGCCCTAGAACCTACCAGAGCAAACACAAGGAACAATACATGGTCCTCTGGCCACTTGGCATTGGGCCTGGTTTCTAAGGAGGATGTTAAAGGTGGAAGGTAAACGTCAGTGTGTGAAAACATTGGGAAGTCCTTTGGGAACCCAGGACTGCAGGATTCCTATGCTGGGAGACAGTGCGAGCTGGCTTAGGGTTCCTCTGGCAGGGTGAACCCTGAGCCCTGAGCCAAGGAAGATTTGTATGCCCACGGTAGGAACAGCGACTGTCAACAAGACCTTCACAGCCCTCGGGAGCATGGGCCTCACCTGAGGTCTCAGAAACCAGGCTGGGTTGGGTAGCATAATGAAGTACCAGAGACCACATGGCTTATCTAGCCGGTATTGATTTTCCACAGTTCTGGAGGCCAGAAGTTCAAGATCAAATTCATGTCCTGGTGACAGTCCTTCTTGCTCACAAGAGAATACCATCTTTTTCTTTTGTCTTCCTTTCTTCCCTCAATCTCCTTTCTCTCCATGCCCCCCCCCCCCCTCTTTCTCTACAGGAGCTCACGGATCCCAGGGTCTGGCCTCAAATTTTCTGTGTTGCTGAGAATGAACCTTGAACTTCAGATCCTCCTGTTTCTATCCCCGGCCCCCCAAGCTCTGAAATTACAGATGTGCATCACCAGATCCACTTTAGGGAGTGCTGGGATTAAACTCAAGGCCTTGTACATACAACTCTTTTTTGACCATGAGGCCTAAAGTCTCTGAGAGGCAAGAAGTAAGGATGTTTTTAGAAGCTTGAGTGGGTGCTCAGAATTGGACTGGCTACATCTGGACATCTTGTTATTTGACAAAAAATAATAAATTAAATAACTAAAGCTGTATTTGGTGAAGTCTCCGTAGTTGGAGGCAACTGACATTATCTGAGGTATGCTGTATTGTTTCTTTTCTATTGCTGTGATAAAACACCATGACCAAGGCAATGACGGACAGAAGGGGTAATTTTGGGCTCGTGGTTCCAGAGGGAGAAAAGCCCATCACCATCATGGCACAGACGTATGGCAGTGGGCAGGCATGGCAGCTGGAGCAGCAAGCTGAGAGCTCACGTCTTCAACCACAAGCAGGAAGCAGAGAATGCAATAGGAATAGTGTGAAGCTTTTGAAACATGGAAGACTGTTATTACCAGTAACATTCTTCCTCCAGACAAACCCAAACACCTAAATCTACCCAAACAGGACTGGGGACCAACTATTCAAATGCCTGAGACTGTGGGGGGCGGGACATCTGTCATTGAAACCACCACATATGGTCATAGTTAAACCATGCTGCTAAGGCCCCTTCCACCTGCTGCTGTGACCTAGGATTTTATCGCCTCTCTCTCCTTCCTAGGAAGCTCCTTGAGAGCAAACTGTCACCTTTGCATCCCTGCTGTCCTGGACAGCTCCGACAAAATCTGGGACAGTGTAAACCCTGGGAGCACGCGTGTGTGGACAGCTGCCTTGTATCAGATATACTCTGCAGAGCCTCACTGCTGCCAACACGCTTTGAGTAATATTTAGGAGATGATATAGACAGATTGGTGATGACTCATGGGATACAGTGAGAAGAGAAAAGGGAAGGAGATCCAGGATGAGGCCCTCGGGTCTGGGCCAAACAGTTCCAAAGGAGCTGAATGACATTCCCCAGCCAGGAAACACTAAGTAAGCCTGTACACTTGGGAAGACAATGGGCTTTATTGTTCTCTCTGAGATAAGGAAAATAAGACTGAGAGAAACAAAATCTTGCCCAAGATCAAACCACTCAGTGGAAGAGCAAGGATTGGGCGGCTTGGTGGCTGTCTTGACAAGTGTATTGGTGTCTGCCAACAGCTGAGGCTGCACTCTTGGGGACACTAAGCATCATGTCTATTTTTTTCTTTGTTCATTTCTCTCATCCCTCCCTTCCTCCCTCTCACCTTCCCTCTCTCCCTCCCTCCCTGAGCTGGGACTTAAACTTAGGGTGTTTCACAATGCCAGGCAAATTCCATACCACTGAGTTCCAGTGCCCCCTCCCCAACTCTTTCCAGCCCCATTGAGATTTTAAAGACATTTTTATTATTTTGAGTGTGTGTATGTATGATGAACACGCCATGATGTACACGTGACAGCCTGAGGACAACTTTCAGGAGTCAGTTCTCTTCCTCCACCATGGGATCCAGAGGTCAAGCCCAGGTTATCTGGCTTGGCAGCAGGCAACTGCTTTTACTTTCTGAACCATCTTGCTGGCCCCCACCCCTTAAACTCTTCTAAGACATTTTTTTTTAAAGGAAAATGTCTTTAGGAAATTAGAAATGTCCAAGTAAAAGGAAGGTGTATTTCCGTCTGAAATATACTACATATCTGTAACTACACTTAAGGGTGTGCTCATTGCATGGTTTTTCGTTTTACTCTTCAAGTTTCCCTTTTTAAAAAAAAGTATGTATGTATTTATTAATTGTGTATACAGTGTTCTGTCTACATGTTTGCCTGCACACCAGAAGAGGGCGCCAGATCTCATTATAGATGGTTGTGAGCCACCATGTGGTTGCTGGGAATTGAACTCAGGACCTCTGGAAGAGCAGCCAGTGCTCTTAACCTCTGAACAATCTCTTCAGCCCCTCTTTCTTTCTTTCTTTCTTTTTTTTTTTTACTAAATAACCATGACTTTATTATTATTATGTGTGAGAGAGATAGAGAGTAGGTTAGTAAAAATGTCATAATGCATGGGCTGAGGTCAGAGGACAGCTTTTGAGCGTCACTTCAGTCTCTCTACCTTGTTGAAATGGAGTTTCATTTCTGCCACACTGCATACCCTAGGCTAGCTGGTTTGTGAGCTTCTAGATGATTCTCTTGTCTCCGTCTCCCATCTTGTCACAGGAATGCTGGGATTACAGATGCGTATCAGCACATCTGGTTTTTATTGGGTATCAAACTCAGGTCATTAAGCTCGTGTGGCAAATGCTTCTACCTGCCTGAATCATTTCAATGGCCTCCAATTTTTCTTTATTAACTTTATGGGGAGCACTTCACATTTTTAGTGTCTGTATATGTGAGTGGTTCAAAGGTTTCCCAAACTCAAGGCAACTCAAAGAACTATCACAGCAGTATATATCTACCTACCATCCACCTACCCATCCACCAACCCACCCATCCACCCACCCACCCATCCACCCACCCACCCCACCCATCCACCCATCCATCCATCCATTTGTCCATCCATCCTTCCACACACCCACTTATTCATCCATCTAGCCACCCACTCATCCATCCATTCATTCACCTACTCATCTATTCATCCACCTACCTGTCTATTATCCATCTACCTAGCCACCCACTCATCCATCCATCCATCCATCCATCCATTTACCCACTTATCCACCCACTCATTTTTTAATCCATTCATCCACATACCTACCATCCATCCATCCATGCATCCATCCATCCATCTATTCATCTTTTTTTTGTCATCTATAAAAGAGGATGGTAACTTAATATTCTTTAATTAAAAAAATAAATGAGTTAATATATTCCAAGCATGCAGAGTTGTCTGGAACATAGTAGAGCATTGTAAATATTACCCACTATAATTTTTTTAATTTAAAATTTCTTTTATGTATGGGTGTTTTGGCTGCAGGCATGTCTGTATATCACATGTATGCAGTGGCCAGAGACAGTGTCAAACTCTTAGGAACTGGAGTTATAGATGGTTGTGAGCCACTATATGGGTACTAGGAACTGAACCCTGGTCCTCTAGAAGAGCCATGAGTGCTCTTAACCACTAAATTATCTTTCCAGCTCCTTTGATGGTATTATTGATGATGATTTTGGATCTACCTCTCAAGAATTCTTTCTGGATAACTACTTTATCCCAAGCATATAGGGACCCAAAATTCTGCCATGTTTAAAAACAGACTTAAAATATGTCATCCTTTCATGTGCTTTAGGAAAAAGATTTTTAAAATTACTAGCATTAGGATTATAAGAAAAATTGCTTTTCTCTAAGCCATATTTAAATTCTAATTTCCTATCAAGCATAAGCCAATCCTATACTGTAATTGAATAAAATTTGCTTCAGATGTATATGTAACAGTACACTTTAACAGGCTGGGAATCACATATTTGCTTAAACAATGGAAAACTTTACAAAACCTTGTATTTAAGATATTACTTTTTAATATCTTTGCATTAAAATGAAAATGATTACTTTTTAATATTGCTGGAAACAACCCTATCCCCAACTGTAAAGATATATTTCTTGTGTGATTTTATTATATGCTTAATAATAGTACCTGTGAGCTCAGATTTCTTTTGAATAAAATTGATTGGAAACTATATCCGCCCTAAAGCATCTTTAATGTCATTACAGGCGGGTTGGAGTAAATTAAGCGGTATTTAGGCACCAAAGTCTTTAATTCGATCGAGTTTGAGTAGGAGGTAGACATTATGAGGTCCAATTAAAAAAGTCGCTAATGTTTTTACATCTGAGTAGGAGTAAATTAAACAAAATCACTCCTGAGCTGCTAATATCATTTTAATTGAATGTCATTCGGCTTCTAAGTGCTGTTACCACAGTACAGATAATGAAGCTGCTTCTGCAGTGTCTGAGACAGGAGTTGGGGTGGGCACTAAGGGTAAGGCCATAGGCTAGGCCATGATGGGGGCTGACCAGTGCAGAAAGAACTGGGCTATGGCTGTGTGTACTAAAATTCACGAGAGCTTGGGGCTGGAGAGAGAGCAAGCTAGCTCAGCGGTTCTCTTGCCAAGGACCTGAGTTCGGTCCCACCTACGCCAGATGGCTAACAAACTACTGGTAACTCCAGCGTTAGGAGATCCATGCTTCCTGTTGGCTTTTGCAGGCACCTGCACTCAGGTGCACACACCCACACACTCACACATGCAAGGACATAGAATTAAAAATAAAGTAAATCTTTAAGACTATATTGGCTTCTCATGGGCTCACGCAGGGAGGGGCCAGAGGGCCACAAAACAATAAGGCATGAACTCGGGAAAGGGGGGCAGGGGATAGCTTGGATGGGAGGGAAATAGAAAAGAGTGGGGAGTGGGAATAAATAGGGTGCATTATACACATGAATGAAATTTTCAAAGAGCAAATTATAGAGGTAGAGAATGCAATTGTGGGTCACAGAGTCTGGATAATACCCCCTTGCTACAGGTTGTATCTCTGTTTCCTGGCAAATCCGTGTGGAAAGTCTGCATCATTCCTGAGGAGGGCATGCAGGGACTCCTACCTATGTTACCACCATGAAGTATTCATGGGGTTGGGTTCAATGGAAAATCTGATATTGAGACAACAGTTAAGAAGACACAAGAGGCTGGGCGGCAGTGGCGCTCGCCTTTAATCCCAGCACTAGGGAGGCAGAGGCAGGCAGATCTCTGTGAGTTCGAGGCCAGCCTGGTCTACAAAATGAGTTCCAGGAAAGGCTCCAAACTACACAAAGAAACCCTGTCTTTAAAAAAAAAAAAAAGAAGACACAAGAGAACATTAGGAAACTCAGACATTCAAAGCCATACAAACCAAGTAATATTTCTTTTGTACATCCACCACTGTGAGACCATATATGATTTTAATATGTGGAGGAAGAAAATCTAGAAGACAATGTCCAGGACTGGAGCATAAGCATCGAGGTATCACTGCTGTTACTTTTGTTATTTACACGAAGTTTACAAAGTTTTGACTAGGGAAACAGAGTAATAAATGAAACTGCCCTTCTGGTTTTTTGTTTTGTTTTGTTGTTGTTTGAAACAAGGCCTTAATATTTAGCCCAGGCTGACTTTGAACTAGTGATCTTCCTGCCTCATCTCCTGAGTGCTGTGATGACAAGTGTGTGCCACATGTCACTTTTGAAGTTTTTTTTTCTTTTACAGAGACATAATTCATGTGACAGAAAATTCATTATTTGATTATGTCCGAGATGCCTTTAGTATTTTCCCTAGACTGTGGAGCCAATAACCATAATTACAAGCAATTTCCATCTTCCCAAAGGAAATCTTGTACCTATGAACATCACTCCCAGTTTCCTCTTCTGCTTCCCCAGAAGAACCCAAATTCTCATGCTGTATTCATGGTAGTGTGCCCATTCCAAATATTCAATTTAAGTAGAGGCATGTGGTACTTGTCTTTTTGCCACTGGGTCCTGTAGCCCATGTTTTTGAGGTTCATTCATGTTTAGCATGTTCATTTCCTTTAAGAAATGTTGTGATGATGATGATGATTGTTATTTGTATGCATGAGGTACCTCTGAGTACACACTTGTCACAGTGCATGTGTGGAGGTCACAGGACCACTTTGTGGAGTTGGGTTTTTTTTTCTTTCTACCTTTTTGTGGGATTGATTTCAGATTTGCCAGGCTTGCAGAGCAAGAACCTTTACCCACTCAACCATCTTGCCAGGTCAGGTCTCCATCCCTTTTTCACAGCCAAATACTATTTCATTGTGTGGGCATACCTCATTTTGCTGATCTAGTCATCCATGATGGACCTTTGGAGTATTTTCTGCCTCTTGGCTACTACAAATAATGTTGACATTAACATTAAGCATCTACTTCAGTTCTCTCAGGTACATGATAGAGACGGAGTTGCTGGGTCAGACAGTGATTGTGTATTAGCTGGACTATTTTACATTTCCTCTGCAATGGACAGGAGCCCTAGCGTCTCCATTTGGAACTAAATGCTAGTAATGTTGTGCTGTGTTTGGGATTACAGCCTTCCTGCTGGGTGTGGAGTAGTATCTCACTGTGGTTTTCAGTTGTATTTCCCTAATGACTAATGCCATTGAATACCTTTCCATGTGCCTTGTGGCCATTTATATCTCTTCCTTGGAAGAGTGCCTATTCTAGGCTCCTGAGGTTTGAATGTTCTTCTTACCAAAATGTGTGATGAAACGTAATCCCCACTGGGAGGTATTGAGAAGTAAGACAGGACCCTTCTTGAGGTGATTAGGTCATGAGGACTTATGAGTGGATGGATGTATTCATGGATCAATGAACTAATAGATTATCTCTAGAGCAGACCTGTTTTGAAAGCCAGCGTGGGCTCTGTGTCTTGCATGCTCTCTTCTTGCGTCCATGGTGTGTCATATCCTGCCCCATCTGCAGAGCTGTTGCTATTAAGAGGACCTTCACCACATGCCGCCCTGTGACCTGCTCCAGAACTGTGAACTGAATCAACCTTTTTTCTCCATAAATTGATCACCCAGTCCGTGCTTTCCACTTACGTTAACAGAAAACAGATTCAGAAAATCTGTTCTTGGATTTAATCCAAACTTTTCTTTTGTTATTGAATTCTCAGAGTTCCTTATATGTTCTGTGTGTATGGTCAAAAGGTCTGAGCCCATTTTGGATTTGAAAACCTACCCAAACCTGCTCATCATTGAGCACAAAATCCCACCAATCCCTAGGCTTGGCTTGAAATCTTATCAGTTCCCACCCTGGAAATCTCTAACCTGGAAAACTCCTCCCTCAAGAAACCCTCTACCAGGCTGTCTCCTGCTCAGTTCCTTATTGCTTGTCACTCAAGCAGAGACAGCCATCCCCTTGTGTCTTTCCCAATAAATCTCTTGGGTGAGGTTTGTTGTGTGGTGTGACTTTGTGGTATTCCTTGGCTCTCGACTGCCAGGATACCTTTCCCTTCAGAGCTGTAACACTTGTATAGGGGAAAACCTCTCCCCTCAGAGCTGTAACACTGCCCTTGGGGAAGCCTTTCCCGTCAGAGCTGTAACCCTTACCCTGTATACCAAACCCTTGTCAGAGAGCTGACTTACATGTGCTCCTATAAATTGTCTTTTTAACTTTCTTGGTGTTGTCTTTTGACACACAACTTAAAATTTTGATCAAGTCAGGAATCGTGTGTGTGTGTGTGTGTGTGTGTGTGTGTGTGTGTGTGTGTGTGCCTGTGTAATGTTTAAGAAACTGCTCCTAATCCAAAGCCTCACAGACTTACTCTGTGAGCCCGTCCCCCCATTTTGGCCCTTACATTTGAGTCTATGACGCATTTGAAGTTAATTTTATATGTGGCGAGGCAAGATTCCAACACCAGCTATTGAGGAACACTCTTCCTGCCTCGAGTAGTGTCTGCATGGATGTTAGGTGAGTACAGGTGTATCTCTTTATGTCTGGACTCTCAGTCTGATGACAGTGATCTGAATGCCCGTCTTAGGACTGCCCCACCCTGCTGTTCCCCTTACCACACATCTGCAGCAAGCATTGGTACCGGGAGTGTGGGACCTGACAATATTGTTCATGTTTTTTTCAAGGGTGTTCTGGTCTCTTGAGATCCGTGCGTCGCCACAGTTTTTACGATAATCGTGTCTGGCGCTTTGAGAAGGCAGCTGCTGGTTTTCTGTCTCGGGGCCTGCATTGAATTTGTAGGTCATTTTTAAGAGTCTTTCAGTCTTTACACTATCAGATCATTTAAGTGTCTTTGCACGATAGTCTAGAGCGTGCAGTGTATAAGTCTTGCGTTTGTTCAATGTACGAGTCAAGTCTACTCTGAAGTAATCATTCTTTTGGATTCTATTGTAAGTGAAACAGTTTCATTGATTTCATATTGAGATTGTTCATTGTTATATACAAAATACAACAACGCTTCTTTCTTGTAGTTTTCAACTTCGTTGATTTTATTTACTAGCTTTACGAGCGTTTTACATGGATGCTTTGAGATTTTTCTACAAATAGTACATCACTGATAAATATAAGTACTTGTTTGTTTGAGTAATCAGATAATCCTTGACTGAAACTTCCAGCATAACATTTTTTGTTTTTGTTTTTGTTTTTTTGGTGGTACCAGGGCTCAAATCCAGGCCTTTCTGCATTCTAGGCCAAGGCTCTATCACTGAGACATATCGCCAGTTTCCAGTATAACATATGAGATGTTAATAATGACATCATTGTATTATCTGATCTCCAAGGGACACTTTTGTCTTTTATCATTAAGTGTGATGTTAGCTATGGGTTTTCATTAAGCTATTTTTCAGCTTAGAAAATTCCCTTTATTCTCTTTTATCCCTGGTTAGGTTGTATCCCCCCCTCCCCACCCTCTTACACCCATGAAAGTGTACTATATCTCAATGAATGCTTTTTCTGGCTACTGAGATTATCACATTTTGTTCTTCCTGATTTTATTAACATGGTATATTAATTGATTGATCTTGAGTTGAACCATCCTTGCATTCCAACATGACTATGGTGTGTTGCCAAATTCAATTTATGAACATTTTGTTAAAATTTTCAAATCTGTAATTATAAGATATTTGGGCCTATAATTTTCTTCTTTTATGATTTCTCTCTTTGGCATTGTAACCAGGTAATACTGTCCTTACAGAATGAATTAGGAAGCTTTTCTTCTGCTTCTTTTTTTTTTTTTTTTTTTTGCATTTTTGTGACAGGGTTTCTCTGTGTAGCTTTGGAGCCTTTCCTGGAACTTACTCTGTAGCCCAGACTGGCCTTGAACTCACAGAGATCTGCCTTCCTCTGCCTCTCGAGTGCTGAGATTAAAGGCATGTGCCACCACCCGCCCGGCCCTGCTTCTATTTCTTATTAAGCTTTTGAGAAGAGTAATAATTCTTTAAGTTTGGTAGGGACCAGGGATATAGGCCCTGGATATGATACTCAGGACGAGGTGGGGAGAAGAGAAGAAAAAGCTGGCCACAATGGCACTTGCCTGTAGTTCCAGCTACTCTGGAAGCTGAGGCATGATGATTCCTTGAGCCCAAAAATTTAAGGTTAGCCTGGTCAACAAAGTGAGACCTCCCCATCTCAAGGTCTGGTAGACTTCACAAATGGGGGAGTCTGGGAACTGGGGTTTTCCTCATTCCTGGTTGCATGTTTTAGAGTTGTTGATGCAATATCTTTATTTCAGATCTGTTCAGGTATTCTGTTTCTTCTATTGTCAGTTTTCAGTGTTTCTAAAAAATTTTCCATTTTGTCTAGATTATCTAATTTATTGATATGTAATTGTTCACAGTATTCTTTTATGGTCATTTCTATTTCTATAATGTGGTGGTTAAGTCTTGATTTTTTTTCTATACTGATTTTAGTAATTTGAGAATGTTATCTGTTTTGGTTGATCACTAGTTAATATTTTTCAATTTTTTAAATCTTTGGACTGTGTCAATTTCTTTTTGGTTTTAGACCATCCATTTTATCTTTGCTATACCCTTTAGTATTTCCTTATTGCTTTTGATCTATTTTCTTTTCTTTTTTCTTTTTAAGATTAAAATTTAGATTATTGCCAGATGTGGTAGGTCACACTTTTAATCCCAACGCTCAGGAGGCAGAGGCAGGAGGACCTCTGTAAATTCAAGGACAGCCTGATCTACATAGTAAGTTCCAGGACAGCCATGGCTATATAGTGAGACCCTGTCTCAAAAAGCACAACACCACAATTCTAGGTTATCAATTTGAAAGTTCTCTTCTTTTTAAATGTAGACATTTGCAGCTATACATTTATTCCCCCCAACATAATATTTTATCAATTATTTGAGAATTTCATACAATGTACCCCGAGGACACTTGCTTCCCATTCCTCCCAGGTCCACCCTCCCACCCTTGTGCCCCCCCAAAAGAAAAAAAAATACACCAAGTCCAATTTGTGTTGCCCATATACTCATTGGAGCATGATCAAACTTCCGGTGGCCAGCCTCTTAAAGACAACCAGGTCCCTCCCCATCCCAACCCCGCCAGCATCCAAGCACATCTAAACATTTCTACAATTTTACTGTATCCTACAAGTTTATATCTGTAGGGTGGGTCTATTGGCAGTCACCTCATGTCAGGATGCAACACATTCACAAACTCCATCTGTAAGTCAAGGAGCCTCTGCCACAGTTTTGAACAAATGCCCCTTCGTCCATCTCTCTCCCACTTGACTGTAGTGTGACCTTGTGTCATTAAAGTCTGGGAATGCACTAATTTCTCCTCCCCTTCCTGAGGATAGTGGTGCCACATGCAGAACCCTCGTGCCGTGGCCCTAGCTCCTAACTGGGAAAACAGAAGTAAGTTTTCTGTGTGGGTTTTCCCCGCAGCCACCGGGTAGATGGTACTCAGGCCATTCTTTGCAAGTGAGACCTCTGTCACTTTTGCCAGCAGGAATGTGGGCTGGTACTTTCAAAGCTACTACTTAGCTGTGGAGTGAGGAGGAGTCTAGGGCAGGTTCAGTACCATGAAGTTCACTGTTCTTGTTAAAACTGACTTATTTTTCTTGAACATCAGAAAGTCAGTGTTCTACCCCCGTTCCTAGAAGCATTTATACCCACAGGCAGGTGCAAGAAACATGATAGAGATAGTGCCCTCTGCGTGAGCCCCCCATGTTCCTCACGCCTGCAGTACGTTCTTCTGTACCCTTGGGTGAGGCAAGGCAGCCGGGCTCTGCAACTTTTCCAATATGCCTTTGGTAAAATCTGCTTCTGCGGTCTAGTCCTCAATTTGGAATGGCGCTTTGGTCATCAAACCTCACTGGACACTGAGACGGGCACTGACTCATTGTCACATTCTGTTGCATTGACTCCAACACCGCGAAGGGAAACATGGCTGGTGAAAATCAAGAACGAATTGTACCTGTTGTGCCTGCTCTTTCACCAGGAGGTGCTGGGTAATCTCAGAGAGCGCAACATTTTCACTCACTTAAGAAAAATAACCTCATGGGTATCTTTGGTTTGGAAAAAATGGTTCCCTCTGTTCTACAGGGAGAGGCTGAAACAAAGCAGGATGATTTGTTGTGCTCAATAGGTGAGGAGGATTCCCGAGTTTCCCAGGAGATGGGGTCCTGAGGGGGACCTGGTGGAACTCAGTGGGGAGCTGTGGACTGCTCTAGGGGAGAGAGAGGGCCTATTGGGAGGTCAGGGCTCAAAGAGAAAGGATGATTAATGACAGGGATTGCCAGGGCAATTTTGAAACAAGGATGTCTCACATGAACTGTTGATGTGTTTACATCCAAACGTTTTATTAAAACAGTGCTGTGGACAGTAACCCTGTATTACTGGGAGCTTTTGGGGGGGGGGAATTAGCACCAAAAAGCAACAGCTAGGGTGAAGGGTGGGGAGGGAACTTGGCAGTGGTGCCGATGATACACACGGAAGGCAGAGCTCACGGGGGGGAGACCCAGAGCCACCGGCAGCCAGAAGTGACGATCTCCCCATAGTATGTGTAGACTGAAGAAGGGTTTGGTACTGAAAATCTGCCGTTATGAGAACTTTGAAAACACAAACAGTAAGCAAAAAGCTGTCCTACAGTCTTGGTTACCACCACTCAGTTTTGTGTAGCCTTTAAACATATTTTATCACGTATTCTCGTGTAAGACATTAATCATACACGATAATGGGCTTCATTTAGACATTTCCATGCATGTACATGGTGTGTTTTGACAGTATTCATCCCTCAACAGTTTTTCTTGTTCCACTGGTCTTCCTCAAACAGGTGATTTAAAAAAAAAAAAGAAAGCCTAACAATTTTTAAGGCAACTGTGAGCTGGGAGTTACGAGGGGTGGAAGACTAATCCAGTTTCCAGTATCAAGAGAAGTGACAACGAGGCTTTGGTACTCTAGAGATGGTGCGAGCTCCTTCACCTCAGGGACTTTTCTAGAAGGTGACCCATCACCCCTACAGGACAACGTCGAGTGTCTTTTCCCATGAAGAAAGCGTTCAATGTCCCCTCAGTCTTTCCCCTCATACTCACAGATGACTCGAGAAGCACGTGTTCCTGTTTAGTGTGCAGCTGTGTGGGAGTTGTAAGGGGATCCGTGTACTTGTTAAGGCCTCAAGAAAGTACAGAATGGTCTTGAGAAGTCACTCAATTGTCTCCAGGTGTCTAGAAACCTGGGAAAACATGGTGAACTATCCAGACTTCCGGAGCGGTTGTGGGGTTGATTGTGTCATTCTGGGATGCTATTTAAGACCTAGGTTCATTCTGTCCTGTCTCTGTGTTGGCTTATCCTCAGCTTGGCTCTTGTGTTGACAATATGGCTGCCACAGATCCAAGGCTTGCACCTCACCTTCCGGCATCTATATAAGAGAGAGTGAGATTGTTTTTTCTCTCTTTTATATCTTGTTAGAGAAGACACCATTCGCAGACCTCCCCAGCTTATTGCCCACCAGATTCTATTGGTGGTTAAGTCACATTTTCAGGCCCTAAATGCATAAAGTTGGATATACTATTTTTGTAAACTTCTTTAACTTGAAGTGATAAATACTTTCCCCCACTAGACATAATATTATGTTATTTGAAATAAGTGTGAAGTATTCCATTGCATGAGCAACCCATGTAATAGATTTCCATTTCCTTTCTAAGGAAACCATTTTTTTGACCTTATGGAATCAAGTCAATTGCATGTTTGGGAATTGAATTCAGGACTTTGCGGATGTGAGGCAAGCTTCTACAACTGGGCTACAACCCTATCCCTTTTTATTTTTATGTAGCCCAGGCTGGGAATCAGAGGACAGGAGGAAAGAAGTGGAGGAAAGGATACATTCCATTTATCTGTACACGTTGATTTTATCTTAACAGTTTCCTCCTAACTCCTCAGAAAGGAATATAATACACCACCAACTTTTAAAATGTCATAATTGGTTATTTGAAGCTCAAGTCATCTGATTGTCATGTTTAGTTATGCAAATGTCACTAATTTAACCTTCCAAACTATTTATGAAAAGGAATTCCATACTTTCCTTTGGTTTTTTTAAAAATCCCTTTTCCTTCACAGTAGAAGCCTGCTTAAACTCATCAAAATCACTTTGATTTTACACCTACAGTTGGTATCCTAACATCTCCATTTTCGACACTTATAAATGCTTTAATAGATACATGGACAGTAATTTAGTTTGACTTAAATGTAATAATCAGGCTCATTTATCTAGGCTGACAAGATTTCATTTCCTAATGATCTTTTATTGTAAATTTATTTGATTTCCTCTAATATATTGTCTCATTTCTCATCGCCTTTTCTTTTGAAAAAATATGAATAATTTTGTATGGAATTATGAAGGCTTGGCTTAGAGCTGACAGTTCTGAGTAACAATGACTATCCCCACCCTTTTAAACAGATTAGATAGTTTGATAACAAAGTCCCAAGAAGAAAGGAGGGTTAGTTTATCTAGAAGTTGTTCTAGGAGACCTGAAGAATTGTACCTCTAGGGGCTCTTGGTTTCTTTGGACAACCAGAAACTAAAATAGTAAGATCAACCTGCTTCCAGTTCTGGGTTCTGTATTTTCAATGCCCTGCCCCACTTCAACATCTTCAGACTCGGTTAATCCAGCTGGTCAGTTGGTTATAAAACACAATCTTACAAATTGGTTAGTATTTTAAAAAAATTTTTAAGAACTCATTTTAATGTATATGGGTATTTTACCTGCATGCATGCCTGTGTATAGTGTCCACAAAGACCAGAGAAGGCAGTGGATACCCTGGAAGTGGAGCTACAGATAGGTATGAGCTGCCATGTGGGTGTTGGGAATGGAACTTGGGTCCCCTGAAAGAGCAGTGAGTGCTCTTAACCCCTAAGCCATCCCAGCAGCCCCCTGTGTTGGTTAGTTTTGACAGTCAACTTGATGCAACCTGGAATCACCTGGGAAGACAGTCTCAATGAGGAATGACTACCGCAGGTTGGCTTGTGGGCATGTATGTGGGGCACTGTCTTGATTGTTCATTGACCCATTCCACTGTGGGTGGCTCCACTCCCTAGGCAGGGTCCTGAACTATAGAAGAGTGAAGAAAGCTGTCTAAGCAGCAGTCAAGCAGAGATTCATGTTTATTCTCTTGGCTCTTGATGTGGATGTGATGTGAAAGCTGCTTAAGTTCCTCGTGTCCCTGAAACGGTGGACAGCAACCTGGAATGGTCCTTAAGTCCCCCTTTCTTGTCTTCTGCCGCTTTTTGTCGGGTATTCGTCACAGCAGCAGACATGAAATGAGAACACCTTCTTTTCTCCAGAACGGCTCCTTCTTTCCACGTTTTGATTTCCGTTTATTTATTTCACAGTCCCCTCGGTCAAGCTGAAAACTTGCACGACCTCGTCCGCCGGTGCGGTACCTCGTCTTGACTTTTCCACCTTTCCCTCAGTCCCCAGTGCCGCTCTCTCTCTTTCGGCATGCCTGTGGAGGTCAGACGAGAACTTCCAGGGATCTGTTCTCTCCTTTCACCTTTATATAGGTTCTGGGACCAAACTTGGGTCATCAGGCTTGTGTGGTCCAGCCTAAACCATTGCACCAGCCCTGCTTTATATTTTTATGTTGAAGCATTTATATACAAGAAATGAACTTTTGGGATTTCTTTGGCTTTTTTTTGAGACAGGGTTTCTCTGTGTACCTCCGGCTGTCCTGGAACTCGCTCTGTAGACCAGGCTGGCCTCCAACTCAGAGATCTGCCTGCCTCTACCTCCCAAGTGCTGGGACTAAAGGCATGTGGCACCATTGCCTGGCAATTCTTTTTTGATATAAAATACATTGCAGTATAGTACACCAGAAGACCATTTTAGGATTTGGAGCAAAGAGAGTAATCACATGATATGTCCAGTGTTGTAGCATAATTTAAAGCTAGTAAGAATTTCATTCAATCTCATGGTTGTATGAGATATAAATGGTATGTATGAACTTATTTGGAGATGGCTTGGGAACTGTAGGCTGGAGGTGGTCTTAAACCAGAGGCCTGGACTCTATGGTTCACATGCCCACCTCCCAGCAGGGAGAGGCCCTGCCTCTCTTCCTTCTTATTTACCTGCTTTGGGAGCTTTCTATATGTCAGGCTTTCTGTTACACAGTTTACATTAGTTTGGAGCTTTAGAGAAATCTCTAAGAAAGCTGCCATTGTTATGGGGTGAAAAGATGGCCTCCATTGTTACCCCCAAACCTTCTCATCAACCATGTCCTTAAGGGGTTGGGGTGATGGGAGATTTTAGGCAGAAAGGGACAATAAACAGCGAAGGAGTGACCAGGAATGAGGCTCCTGATTCCCACTCCCCATGGCTAGCCTCTTCTCTGGCTAGTATGACTAGACTCATCCTTTAAGTCCTGTCTCAGGAGTCCCTGTGTGTACTAGACAGGCCTAAATTGGAGGTATTTCCAAAACTCTTATCTGGAGGGGTGGGAGGCAAGCTGCAGCCCGTGCCTTGCATGGTGGCACCACCTCCTAGCTACAAATTACTCATTTCAAACCCGGCATTAGGCGGGTGCCTGCTTGCCAAAGGAGCTCTCAGGTTTTTATTCCCTCTATGTATATGCTCTTTATGGCCATAAAGTCGGGTTTTGTTTTGTAACTGTAAATTGGAGCCAGGGGAGTTTCTTTCTTCTCTATGACTGCGACCATGGGGAGGCTTTCTCTACAAGCCGGTGCTTTGTGCCCTTGTGTGTGTGGGGGCAGAGAGCGGGGAGGAAGGAGCTCTTGACAGGGCTGTTCACCTGGTCTGAACAAGAGCTTTCAATTTTTTGTCCTCCCTTGTCTTTAATCATTATGGGGTGTGAGCTGAAAGCAGGATTTGTAGAGGGGCTATTTTCCTCTAAACTCTGTTTTGAGTTATAGAATGCCTGGCTTTTTAACACTTAGGTTATTGCTGAAACAATCCTGTAGACTTCTGGAATATGGTAGAATGTGCTGGACGGCTTTCTGTTCTTTTTTGAATGTACCTCTCCACGTTGGTTAAGAAGCCAACTAAGCATTTTCTTCACCAAACCGTGGTGGATTGGAAAGGACTTCCTTGCTCACATATTCATTTAAACAACACTGTTGAATAATATTTTTGAATCTATGTGTACGCATGTGTGTGTGTGTGGTGCTTGTGTGTGTGTGTGTGTATGTGTGTGTCTACCATACCACAGCAAGTGGAGTTCAGAGGGCAACTTTCAGGAGTCAGTTTTGTACCACCACGCGGGTCATAGGGACCAAACACTGTCCGGCTTGCTGATGGGTGCCTTTCCCCACTGGGCCATCTCAACAGTCCGTTTAATTTACATTTTTAGAGCCCCTGCTGTGTGCCTGAGCTTGGATATAAGGCTCCAAAGACAAATGACCTTAGGCCCTTGCTCTCAAGGGGCCCGAGGTTAAGATGGGAGGTAAAGTAGACAGCTACCTAAGAGGTGACCCTGGCTGCATCTTGACAGAAATGAGCCAACCTGATGAAGGCGGTGGAGACGTGACGTTGCTGGTTTATAGATTTAATTTTTTTCGATATGTGTGTGTGTGTGTGTGTGTGAGAGAGAGAGAGGAGAGAGAGAGAGAGAGAGAGAGAGAGAGAGAGAGAGAGAGAGAGAGAGAGAGAGACTGTGTGTGCGCATGCAGCGCAGGTGAACACACACATATTTATGCTTGCGTATGCAGGCCAGAAGTCAACCTCAGGTGTCGTTTCTCAGATGAAGCCCCCCTTGTGTCTTGAGCCAGGGTCTCTCTCTGGCCTGCAGCTCACCCATTATGGCAGGCTAGTAAGCCTCAGGGATCCTTCTGTCTCTGCCTCCCCTGGTGTGGGATTACAATCACATATCACCACCCTTGGATGTTTTTGCCTGGGTGCTAGAGATCAGACTCAAGTCTTCATATTCACAAGACAAGCACTTCACCGACTGCGTGCGTCATCTGTGCAGCAGTCCCTAGGAAACTTAGGTTTTAAAAGAAGTTTTGGGTTCCTGGTGATATCAGGTAAAGGGGTTTCCTATATATCCTCTGTCCCCTCCACAGCCTCCCCCACTGTCTTGGGGTTTCTACTGCTCTGACAAAACACCATGACCAAAAAGAAAGTTGGGGAGGAAAGGGTTTATTTGGCTTCCACAGCATTGTTCACTGAAGGAAGTCAGGACAGGAGCTAAAAGAGGGAAGGAACCTGGGAGCAGGGGCAGATGCAGAGGCCATGGAGGGGTGCTGCTGATTGGCTTGCTTCCCCTACCCAACTCAGCCTGTTTCCCTCTCCCATTGATCACTAATTGAGAAAATGCCTTACAGCTGGATCTCATGAAGACATGTCCTCAACTGAGGCTCCTTCCTCTCCGATGACTCCAGCTTGTGTCAAGTTGACACAAACCCAGCCAGTACACCCATTATCCGCATTCCACCTCAGAGTGATGGTATTTGTCACCATCAATGAATCTGCACAGGCACACCCTCATCACCTGGTGTCTAGTTCACCTTAGATTCCCTCCTGCTGTTGTTTGTTCAGTGGCTTGGACCAGTGTTCAGTGTCACAAGTCTATCATTGGAGTATCATGCAGAGTAGATCCACTGCCCTGGAATCCTCTGTACCCACCAGGTCATCCTTCCTTCCCCACAGCCTTTGGTAGCCCCTGTCTCTTCTCCAAAGCTCTGACCTGTCCAGCATGTCATGTAGCTGGAATGACAAGCCCCGAAGCCTTTTCTGACTGGCTTCTTTCACTTGACGATGCACTCAAGGTCTTATCTTTTTGTTATTTGGGAGCTCTTGTTTTGGAGGGTGGTGGTGAGACAGGGCCCCAGTCATGATCAAACTCATGATCTTCTCGCCCCAGCCCCTCCAATGCTTACACTGCAGATGTGTGCTACCAAGCCCAGACGGGTAACTCTTGCCTTTCAAAATGTGGAAAAACATTCTAGTGTGGATATTGCTGTAGTTTAGTGTCCACTCATCCACTGCAGGACACTGTGGATCCCTCCGAGTTTTGATAAAGTTGGCTGCTTCAGCGGGTAGAGAGGTAAAGACACAGAGAGATGGGGTCAAGGCCTGTGTGAAGATTGGTTTCTTCACACACACTCACACACGCTCTCACTCAACACACACACACACACACACACACACACACACACACACACACACACGCACACACACGCGCACACATACACGCGCATGCACCCTTGGAGTGGGCTAATGAGATGGGTCAGTGGGAGCTTGCTGCTAAGCTCAATGATGACCTGAGTTTGGTTCCTGGGACCCAAATGGTGGAAGGAGACAACTGACTCTGACCTCCACACGTATACTGTGGTACTCACTTGAGTGTGTGCACATGTACACGTGCACACACACCCCATAGTAAATAAATGTAAAACACAAGAAGTTCTGCTGGGATGAATTGAAGTCACGAGTGTTGCTCGGAAAGTCAGGGGGAGAAAACCCAGGCTGTGGGTTTGAGCGCTGTTTGCTCCTCGTGACTCAGAGAACTGTGTGGCTTGTGCTTTTGGGAGAGCTTCCCTGCATGTTTTGGAAGGAAGCCCAACCTTGGAGGTGGTGGTAATGGCGGTGATGTGGCAAAACTGTCCAATTTGTCTGAACACAGGGAGCCACCCTCAATTTCTAAATAAACTCAAAGTGAGTCACGCCAAGAACAGACTCCACAGGCTCATTACAGGAGAACAATTATTGCCCCTATTCAATGCTTGACGAGCTCAGTGGGGTTTGCGGATACAACGATGCCGTCCGTGTGCCTGTGACCAGCCAGGGCAATATTTCACATAAAGGATCGAACGACATCTCTTTTCCCCCTTGACAGATTTTAACTTCATTTGTTCAAGCAACACACTGGTGCTGGGGAGATGGCTCAGTGGATATAGCATCTGCTGTGGAAGTGTGAGAGTTGGAGCTTGGGTCCCCAGAACCCACATGAGTGCCCGGTGAGTGTGGTGGCCTGCCTGTGATGCTCAGAAGGTGGAGACGGGGCATCTCCAGAGAAAGCAGGTGGGCTACATGAGCCCCATCAGTGAGCTGTGGGGGAGCCTGACTCAGTGAAGAGAATAGAGAGGAGTGAGAGCCAGGAAGATTCTCAACATTAGCCTTGGGCTCCGCCCCCCCCCCCCCCCCCCCCGCCCCGCCCAGCAGCATACACATGTGTGCCACCCACTCACTCCCATGCAATGTACACATGCATACATGCACACACACCATATACATATACATGTAAAAGAAAGTCACACATTGGTGGACCTCATGAATTGTCTCTTGAATGTGCTGAAATTGTTGATATCTCTGCCAGGATTGGTGTCCCTGAGGATGCCATGGGTTTACAGACAGAAGAACTCATATTTCACTCATTTTAATTCTCTCCCCTCCTGTCTAATCCCTTACTCAATGCCTAACCTTTGTGGTTATGCAGACTGTAGCATGTCTATTTAAGGCTTAAAAGGTAATATCCATACAAAAGAAAACATACAATATTTGTAGACTTTTTGGGTCTGGGTTACCTCATTCAGGATGATTTTTTTTCCTAACTCTATCCATTCACCTGCAAATATATGCACACACACACACGTATATATACATATACATACACACATACACATACATACATACACACACACACACACACACACACACACACACACACACACACACACACACACATATATATATTGGTTTTTTGAGACCAGACCTGGCTGCCCTGGAACTTGCTCTGTAGACCAGGCTGGCCTTGAACTCATAGAGATCCACCTGCCTCTGCCTCCCAAGTGCTGGGATTAAAGGTGTGCACCACCACTGCCTAGCATTTCATAATTTTTTAACAGCTGAATAATATTTCACTGTGTAAATATACCACATTTTCATTATCCATTTCATTTTCCTAATCAGTTGATGGACAGCTAGGCTGTTTCCAATTTCTGGCTATTATGAATAGAGCAGTAATGAACATGAATGAGCAAGTATTTCTGTAGTGGGACATAGAGTCCTTTGGGTAGATTCCCAAGAGTGATATAGCTGGATCTTGAGGTAGAGCTATTCCTATCTTCCCAAGGAACTGTCACACTGATTTCCATAGTGGCTGTACCAGTTTGCACTCCCACCATGGAGGAGAGTTCCCCTTACCCCCACATTCTCGCCCAGCATGAGCTGTCATTTGTTTTATTGATCTTGGCCATTCTGATTGGTATAAGATGAAATCTCCAAGTAGTTTTGATTTGCAGTTTGCAAAAGCATGTTGAAAGTGTAAGTCCTGGGAGGTAGGTGTTGCTAATCTGTGTTCAGCCTCACTCTTTTTCAGGCTCAACAGCTCAATGTGGGGATCTCTTTTACAATATTGAACTATTGAGAAATCTTACCACAACAATGTCCACTCTTTGGGAAAAAAATACTCACATATCTAGGGAGGGATCCTAAATTACATAATCCTGCAGAAGTAAAAGGCTTGGTCATTGTAGAGTTCCTTACAATAGAGAAAACTGCGTTCAGCTTGTTAGCAAACAAAATAGAAATAAATATTTAACATTAGAATACTGCTTAATAGCCAAACGTCCGAGGAAACAATGCTGGTGATTGACGTGCTAATCATGGAGGTTGACAGAGGAAGATGGGAAGATCCGCAAGGCAGAGCATGTGAAAAAGCAGCTGTAAACTGATCTGTGTACACAGCTATGGGAAATGAATTCACCTGTGGAAACCAGCAGTGACGTCAGAATTTGAGGCAAGGGCTAGGAAAATAGAATTCATTCATTTGCTGAAACCCTTCTTAATATTGATATATCATAAAATAATATGATATTTTGTCAGTTGCTTTTTATTAAATATTTTATTTAATCTTCATACATGCATATAATCTATTTGGATCTAATTCATGCCCATTCTTTCCCCTTCAATTCCTCATTTTTCTCTCTCAACTTCCTCTTGTTTTTTTTTTTTGAGACAGGGTCTCACTATGCAGCCCCTTCTCTCTCTCTTTTTAATTTAATACTCACCAAGTCCATTCAGTGTTTCATATATGTGCTTGACTGTGGGACCATTTATTACAGTGGTTCTCAACCTTTCTAATGCTGTGACCCTTTTATACAGTTCCTCATGTTGTGGTGACCCCCAACCATAAGATTATTTTCATTGCTATTTCATAATGTAATTCTGCTACTGTCACGGATCTTAATGTAAATATCTGCTATGCAGGATATCTGATATTTGACCCCTGTAAAAAGGTCATTTGACTCCCGAAAGGGTTCGGGACTCACAGGTTGAGAACCACTTTGTTAGAACACAGGTAGCATCTCAGGGCCCATATCCCTGAAAAAAACTCATTCTCCATCTTCCAGTAGCCCTCAACTGCCAGTGGCTTCTCAGATAGGGGTGGGACTTCATGAGCCTCTCCACCAGCCATGCTGGGATTTTGACTGGCTTGATGCTGTGCAAGTCTTATGCATTCAGTCACAACCACTGAGAGTTCATGTGTGCAAAGGTGCTGCCATTTCTGACAAATACTGTTTTGCTAAAGACATCTGCTCTCTCTGGCTCTTGCAATCTTTTGGCCCCCTCTTCCAAGATGACCCCTGACCCCTGAGATGGTGATGGTGGTGATGTAGACGTCCCATTTAGAGCTGAGCATTCTAGTCTCTTATTTTCTGCGTGTTGACCAGTTGTTGACCTCTGTATTAATTACTATCCACTGCAAAAAGAAGCTTCCCTGATAAAGGTTGAGAGATGCACTAATCTATGGGTATAAAGATAAGAACTTGGGGACAGTTTATTACTAGGTCCATCTAGCAGAATAATAGTATCTGGTTCTTCCCCAGGACTTATGACCTAGCTGGTCATGAGTCGAATTACTTTTAAATTAAGGTCTCATAGCATTCTTTTATGAAGAATGCCCATAAAATTATGTGGGTTTTTTTTGGTGTGTGTGTGTCAAACTTTAAAATAGATTCTTTTTTTTTTTTTTTTTTTTTTTTTTTTTTTTTTTTTTTTTTTTTTGGGTTTTTCGAGACAGGGTTTCTCTGTGTAGCTTTGCGCCTGCCTTTCCTGGAACTCACTTGGTAGCCCGGGCTGGCCTCGAACTCACAGAGATCCACCTGCCTCTGCCTCCTGAGTGCTGGGATTAAAGGCATGCACCACCACCGCCCAGCAAATTCTTTTTTTTTTTAAATGTGAATTCTAAAATTACTCTGAGATCATGAAAGTGAATAGGAAAGAAAGAAAAACATTTTCCTTAGTGCTATCAAAGGCATTGTCAGGGGCTGGGGAGGTAGCTCTGTGCTTGCTGTGCAAGTGTGAGAACACGAGTTCAAATCCACAGCACCCATGTAAAAAGGCCACACTCAAAAACTCAAGCATTATGGGAAGAGGAGAAAGGAGAAGCTGTGGCAGAGCGTGCTGGCCCTTAGTCTGGCTCTATGTTCTGTGAGAGACCCTGTGAGAGACCCTGTCTCAAGGGAGTAGGGTAGGAGTGATAGAGCAAGACTTTGGATGTAGTCTTCTGGCTCCACGCATGTGCACAGGCATCCACACCCACGCTACAGGTGCATATACACCACACACACACACACCGTTTGTGCATGTGTACACACAAACACCATGACGTTCAAAGCATAGTTCTCGGATGTCCTCAGCTTGTGGTTGAAAGTTAATACTTGCCCTCTAGTGGCTTAAAATTGTCAACAGACAACCTTTGGTGCTTCTCCTGAAGCAGATCATGGTACCATTAAATAAGAGCACATGTGGGGAGTGTAAAAAGCATCAGCGATTAACCCCTTCTATCCTAAATTGGCCCTGGGCATTTCCCCCATGTTTCCAAAGCAGGGCCAAAAAGAAGTTGAAGGCCTGGGCTGTGAAATGCAAATAAGTGGATTTCATAATCTGTTCTGTCAACCACTGGTGAGGTGTGCCCCTGAGCACCCGTTACCCTTGCTTGCCTGGCAACTCTCTGGGACCATACTAAATAGTACTACCTCACTGAGTTCTTCAGAGGCAAAATGCTCACGGAAGTTGGTGGTAGTGCAACAACATGTTACCATTATCTCTCTTTTTCTAGTACCAACCCTGGAGTAATAGTACTCTTGGTGCTGGGGTGAACAAAGAAATAAGCTGTTGGGATGGTTGGTTTTAATTGTCAGCTTGACACACTATAGAATCCCTAGAGAAAAGAGCCTTCATAAATGACTGTCTGCATCTGCTTGGCCTGTGGGCATGTCTGTAGGGATTGCCTTGATTGCTTTAATGGATATAAGAAGACCCAGCTTGACAGTGAGTGGTTCTATTCCCCAGCTGGAAGGGATGGCCTTCATAAAAGTAGAGGAAGCTAGCTGAGCTGTACACATGCACGTATTCATTTCTCTCTACTCTACTGTGGATGTGAGGCGGCCATCCCTCTCAGACTCCTGCAGCTGTGACTTCCCGGTGGTGACAGACTGTGACTAGGAATTGTGAGCTAAAATGAACCCTTCCTCCCCAATCTGCTGTTTGTCAGGATATTTTATTACAGCAACAGAGAGGAAACCAGGGCAGACAGATGTCCACAGGCTCTTCAAGGCTTTCCGACTACTTAAGGAGGTCTGTGTCCATGGCCGAGATAATGAAAGCTCATGTCTTGTGAGTGTTAAAGCTCCGATCAAGTAGGGCTTTACTGCTTTGTAGATGGTGGGTTTCATGGTTGTGTCTGTGTTTTCCATACAGTTCTCATGATTGACAACGGCCTACTATGTGATACCTTAGTTGACAGCATCTTTCATTTTTGTGGTATGCAAAATACCTGTCCTGAACTGGGAGCGTTCCAGACTCAGCAAAAGAAGGCTCTCAGTCATAGGTTATGCCACCAACGGCAGCTACAAAACTCAAGTCAATAAAAGCCTGTATTTGCCGCAATCCAGTAAAAGGTAGTCTATATTATAAGCATTTTTATTAATAATCTTTAGAAGTTCAATGAATGTGGGGCATGGAAAACTCCTGGAGAAACCATACATGAACTTTAAGACATGGCTACAAGGATTCCCAAGGTCAGACTTGAGCTGGATTGAGATACAAGGAAGGTAGACTCGGGTATTAGAAAGAGACATATGGGGCAGTCCTGGAAGAGAGGGGCTGCCCTGTGGTTTTGGCCTGGAGAAACTTAGCCTTTGGTGGTTGCCACACTCTGACTACTTGTTTCTTGTCAGAACCTCCATTTCATTGTGGTTCCAAATGGGGGCTTGGCCCTGGGTGTCCCGCATTCCTTTCTGTCTCTTTTCTTTGTGATTGTAGTGGCTTTAAGTTATGTTCCTCAGCCTCAGCATCGCTGACACTTTGGGTTGGGTGGTTCTCTGTAGTAGGTCTTTGCATTGTGTGATATTTAGCATCATGTGTGGCCTTTATTCGTTAGATGATCATAGCACCTCCCAGTTGGGGCGACTGAGGTTTCTAGACATTGCCAGATGGCCCTTGGAAATGTGAAGTGTGTGTGTGTGTGTGTGTGTGTGTGTGTGTGTGTGTGTGTGTGTGTGTGACATTCACAAAGTCTAGAATTTATTTTTGGTAACTCTCCAATCTTGCCAATGAGGTCTTTGCAGTGAGCTGCTATACTCCATTGTAAATTTACCAAGGAACCACTCTGCCTTGTAACCATCAGTTTAATTTAATTAGTTTAATTTGTTTTGTGAAAGGGTCTTACCATGCAGCTCAAGCTGGCAGTGAACCTGTGATCCTCCTGCCTCAGTGTCTCAAATGCTGAGACCAAGTAAGCACCACCACACATCTGAAAATCATTAATCCCTAATTATGGTTAGGGTGGAGGGGACTGATTCCTGGGAGCTTTTTTTTTTTGTTTTTTTTTTTTTTTTTTTTTGGTTTTTCGAGACAGGGTTTCTCTGTGTAGCTTTGCGCCTTTCCTGGAACTCACTTGATAGCCCAGGCTGGCCTCGAACTCACAGAGATTCGCCTGGCTCTGCCTCCTGAGTGCTAGGATTAAAGACGTGCGCCAACACCACCTGGCATCTGGGAGCTCTTTTTTTTTTTTTACTAACTTTTTATTTTGAAATAATTTTGGATTTATAGAATGGTTGTAAAGATGAAATAGCACATTCCAATTTCACTGTCTCCTCACTGGAATGGTTGCCTCTCATGTAGCCATGAAACAGTTATCAAAACTAAGACCTTAGCATTGACTCTCATAATACCATTAACTAAACTGCATCCATTATATGGGTTCTCTTACTTCCTCATAGAAGTTATTTTTTGGGGGGACCAGGCATGATGGCACATGCCTTTAATCCCAGCACTCAGGAAGCAGAGGCAGGTGGATCTCTGTGAGTTCGAGGCCAGCCTGGTCTACATATTGGGTTCTAGAACAGCTGGGGCTGTTACAAAGAAACCCTGTCTTGAAACACAAAAGAGAGAGAGAGAGAGAGAGAGAGAGAGAGAGAGAGAGAGAGAGAGAGAGAGAGAGAGAGAGGAAAGTTATTTTTTCCCTGATCATCTTCATTGCATTTGCAGAGGGAACATTCAAATTTGTATAGTGTTTGCTCATTAATGGGAGGAATCTAAAAAAAATCCTGGAAAGGAGTTCCAGGTTTTTGGAAGAAAAAATATAACAAGCTCTATCTGTAGCAAAGATTGCAACATCATTGAAGTTGATAGGAAAAATAGTGGTGAGTGGAAATTTCTCTCCCCACCCCCCCCTTTTTTTTTTAAGATTTTCTTTTTCTGTGTCTGTGAGCGGGTGTGTGTATGTGTGCATGGAGGTCAGAAGAGGGCCTCAGAGCATGGGCAGCTGGAGTTACAGGCAGGGGTGAGCCTCCTGATGTGGGTGCTGGGAACGGAACTCGAGTCCTCTACCAGACGACCGAGTGCTTTTCAGTGCTGAGCCCTCTCTCCAGCCCTGGAAACTAGAATGGCAAGTGGGCTTCTCTAAGAAGAAGCCTGTTGCCATCAGCACTCAACAAGATTTAAAAGAACCTTCATTTCTGCTGAAAGTGGAAAGCCTCACCTGGAGTTGACTGTGAGTCACAAAGATCTTGAATAGTAGCACTTTCCAGATCCCAGAAACAGTAATCTATAGGCACTCTTGTCTCACTTTCAGTGATCTGTCCTTGGGCACAGGTTTTCTCTAAGTGATGGATACTAGTGGGGTAAGCTCAAATCCCTGTTTCAGATTTAGGACGAGTGAAATGGCCATTTTCCAATACTAGCTGATAAATACAACATGAATATGGAACCACATGGAAGAGCTGAAATCTCTGATCTCAGTATACATGTGAACTGTAAGTAATTGCAGGTTCTTGGTATCATTTGTGGCCTAGCCATTTCTCACTAAAGTCAGCCTGATTCGGGAGCCGATCAATGCCAGGGAAACCCTTTTGTCTTCTTTTAGGGCATAGAATTTCAAAGATGCTTAAGTCAATATTCCTTTCACTAATGTGTCTTACGGAAATGCCTGGGTTCCCCCTTCTTCTCATATAATTAATTGACCTGCCTACCACCCACGAGGTATAGTCGTTGGTGCCTATAATTCTCCCTTGGTCTAATTGCCATTCGGTTTTCAGTTCTATTTGTCTTTAGCTAGTTCTTTTCTCCCCCAGTAGTGTAGGGCATGCGTTGTACTTAGTTTTATCTTTCTGTGCGTTTGCTTCTAAATGTCAGCATAATTTTTCTACCTTATAATATTGGAGATGTTATAAGCATCCATCAGCTGGATGGAAGAGCGGGAGAGATTAGGTATCATTTGTCTGTATTGGTTGTTCATCGTAATGACCCGCTGGACAACACGAGCAGATAATCCGTTGCTTTGATGGAAGCTAATTATTCTTGAGCATGACAGTCGCGAAATAGCTTTTGTGACATTGTTTTTTAAAAATGATGGCTACCTAGTCGTTATCAGTGCAAGCAATGGCTCAGCTACGTTCTCTGATGATTTCCCTACATAAGTACTATGACAGTTTGGATTTGTCTTTATTGCCACTTATTTTGAGAAAAGTGGAACTAAAATTTGAGAGCTTTAAATTTTCTTTTTTTTTTATTTTTTTTTTTTTTAGGTTTTTCGAGACAGGGTTTCTCTGTGTAGCTTTGCGCCTTTCCTGGAACTCACTTTGGAGACCAGGCTGGCCTCGAACTCACAGAGATCCGCCTGTTTTTTTTTTTTTTTTTTTTTTTTTTTATTTTTTTTTTTTGAGAGCTTTAAATTTTCAATTGTCAAACACAAGGCCTAATAAAAGTGTATTTATTGTTTGATATTTAATATAGTCTCACATATCTTGTGTGGGTATGTAAATGTATGTGTGTGTGTACCTGACTGTGTGTGTGTGCACACATGTATGTGTACTTGCATGTGTGTGTGTGAGTGTGCATGTGTGTGTGTGTGTGTGTGTGTGTGTGTGTGTGTTTAGGTCAGAGGATACTTTGAAGGAGTCTCTTCTGTCCTTCCACCATGAAGGTTTCTGGAATTGAGCTCAGGCTTGGTGGAACGTGCTTTGACCCACTGAGCCCCTGCATCGTTATTTTGTTTTTGTTTTTTTTTTCTTTTAAGACGATATCTCATGTAGCCCAAGATGAATTCTGATCCTCTTCCTTCCAAGTGCTGGGATTAAAGGCTTGTACCATGGTGCTCAGCTAAAAGTTTCCTAATGGGAAACAATGACCATTGTCTAGAGAATAGAAACAGTAAAAATACAATTAGAAGATAAGATTACTAGGAGGTGTTCCCATTGGCAATCAGACACGGTTTGGAGAATAAAGTCGCCAAGAACTAAGGTGATAAAATTAAATAAATATATATATTTCTTTTAATTTTATTTTGTGTATGAGTGCTTGTCTGCATGTATGTAGGTACACTAGGTATATTCTGAGTGCTCACAGAGGCAGGAAGAAGGTGTCAGATGCCCTGAAACTGGAGTTACAGATGGTTGTGAGCTGCCATGTGGGTGCTGGGAACCAGACCTGGGCCCTCTGAAAGAGCAGCCAGTGCTCTTGAAGAGCATAATTCTATAACTGCTTTTAAATATAGAATTGATCTACACAGAAATGAATTTTTATTTATATATATATTTATATATAATAAAAAACTTATATATAAACTTCAAGATAATCCCTGTATATTGATATATTTCTCTTTTTGTATCTCATATAAAATATTTTAGAAGCTTGGTCAATATTCTACAATAGTATCTGTACTACTGACATGAATGATGATAAGTACTTATACATTGTTATTGAGCCATAATGCAGCTTGAACGTGTCTTGATTGGATCTTGGTAACTTTAAATGCTGCAAGTGTCTTTGTTGCTATCTATCTATCTATTTGTTTGTTTGTTTGTTTGTTTTGAGATGAGTCCCGTTGCACTACTCAGGTTGGTCTCAAACTCCTGGACTCCACAGTTCCTCTTACTTCAGCCTCCCTGGAGTTAGGGCTGCACAAACATGATAAAACACCCAGCCATCTTGGTTTCAACAGGCTTTGCAAGAAGGAGATACTTAGGGTGACCAGGGACCATGGCTAAATAATTGAAGGAGATGAGAGACTTATAGAAGTATAATCATCATAAAGCAGTACTTGCTGGGCCAGTGAGATGGTGTGCTGTGTCAGCCTGGAACCCACGGGAAGGTGGAAGCAGAGAGCTGACTCTCCAAAGTTATCCTCTGACTTCCATATTGCGTGTACACTCCATAACATATCGTGGGGGTATACACACACAGCAATAAATATATTAAAACATGGGAAAAGAGCAAGAAAAATATCCTCACTCTAAAAAATAGAAACACCACCAACGTTAAGTCAAACAAAATGTATAATGTTCTTTTATTCTCACTGGCTCTGGGATCCTCTATCTTTCTCCCTTCTAAAGAAGACTGTTTACAGCACTTTTTTGGTTGGAAGATATAATCCCAGAGCTTTATTTCATGTTCTGTACACACACACACACACACATACACACACACACACACAGATACTTTATGTATCATTCGGTTCTTTGTTGTTCTCCCATAAAATTTGATTCCCCTCACAATGTGTACATAATTCTTTATAAAACCTGCACGTCTATTTAAATTGTTAAATAATTCCATGAACTGAGGCATGTCCCCCCTCCTCCAGTTGCCTCTAGTTTAGAAAACTTTGATCAGCCACAGGCCAACTGGAGGAAAACATTAGCTGGAGCCCTGACAAGTCTTTGAGCGCTTTACAGTATTGAAAGACACGACATCTTGGTGAGAAAAGGTGCACACCTAGGATGCAGGGGACCTGCATAGACTCTGCCTCCATCTCAGCTCTGTGTTTCAGGTTCCTCGCATGAAATGGGAGTGCTGATGGATCGGGCAGTGTTTGATCTTGTCTCCATGTAAAATTCAAGATCCTCCTGCCTCAGTCTCCCGAGAGCTAGGATCTCAGGCGTACTCTATTGTATCTGTGAAACCTGACTTTTGTTTTTAACCCCTTCTCTCTATAGTCTTACATATAACCATGTATGTGAAACAGGTGTGTACACGTCATAATATGATGAAGGTAGGAAGACACCCTTGGATGTTATTTCTTGCCTTCTCCTTCTTTGAGACGGACTCTATTGTTTTCCCAGTATGAATGCCAGGCCAGTGTGAATGGCCCTCAAACTCCTAGGCATCTCTTGTATCTACTTCCCATGCTCTCATGGGATACAATCATTTGAGATGCTCTGACTTTCAGTGTGTTCTGGGGTTTGAAGTCAAGTCCTCATGTTTGAGCAGCAAGTGCTTGCTTTCATCCACCAAGCCATCTCCCCAGCCCTCAAGAATTCTTATCTTGTGTTTTGTGATCCAAAAATCTTCATCTTGATGGGCCATCATACTTTCTGGGGCTCATGATAATTGCATGTTGGTGACACAATATTAATTCTACCAGTAGTGGACACACACCTTTCTCTTTGAAAGTACTGCTTGGAACAGCTTTTGTCACCACAGAAGTATGGTGATGCTCACCTATGGGGTGAGAAAAGGCGCTGCGAAATCTTGGACCCACCTAGCAAGACTGCACTGGGACGCTTGCTCCCAGAACCTCCTATTGCAGAAGTACTGCCTCTGAACCCATGGCTAGCCACCGCATGAATGGAGCTCACAAACTTCATTCTTGTGTCCCTGTCTCACGTTGACTTTGAGAAAGATGGATTCAAACACTGTGATGTTATCATTGTCAGTAACGTTAGCTGTAGATAACACGAATGGGCACAAACTATATTGTGGGCACTTTGTAAGTCACTTGATCACAACACTATGTACAAGGAAACCAGCTCAGCCTCAGTAAGTTATCCAGCGACACAGTTAGTGATGTAACTAGGTAGAGGAAAGAATTAGTTGAGTAGAGAGAAGCCAAACATGTAACAAGTTGTCACAGGGCCATAGATCTGGTCACAGGCAGAAGGTAGATGCTGATATCCTCCCTCTTAGGAGGATGCCCTTAGGAGTCTTGACTTGAAGACAGTTCCTCATTCTCAAGCACGCCCCGAGTGCTGGCTGTGGTGCCTAGTCTTTAAAAGTAAATGTAAACAAAGCTGTTCCTTGTATTCTCCCAGCAGCCGGAGCTCTCTCGTGCTGACATCTGCAAAGGTCCTGAGCTGGAATCTGCAGAGTTGATGATTAGTCCCAGCAACCCGGCCTGCATCTCCAGGACATCTTGTAGCACAATCAAGCCCCACTTCATCATGCTTGGTGACAAGACTTTTCCTGAGGAAAGTCTCAGTCAGGGACCCGCTCAGTAGCTAATTAGACAAGGAGACTTACACGGCAAGTACAGGCCTACTTCAATAAGCTGGAAAGGCGGGCCTGTCAAGCGGCTCTTGTCGACCCTGTGCTTTATACCTGTCACTGTACTGGTTGAACATTAACACCCAGAAATCTGCTGATTTTCTCCCATCTCTCAGCCCATGCAGAGAAGAAGCGGCCACGGATCTGTATGCCTTAAAGGTGGCCCCAGGCTTCATTATCCATGGAAGCATCAATCTTCAACTCATTGTTCTAGAAGCAACACAAGATGTGGAAATGTGGCGAAATGGGGCAGAGGTGCCTGCCGCGTGTGGACTTTCTAGCGTCTGCTGTAATTTCTTCCTTTTCCTGGGATGTTTGCTATGGTGGTGGTGGTGGTGGTGGTGGTGGGGAGCCAAAGGCTTTCAAAAGTGTAAAAGGTTTCCCTGTGGAGGCAAAAGCAAAGGAGTCGCCAGTGTTTCATTTCCCCTTTGCTATTGTCATTTAATAGATTGTCGAAAGCGATCTTAGATGTCTGTGTTTGCCAGATTGTCAAAGGAGAGAGGCAGATAGCGAAAGAACTGTGCAAAAAAAAAAATTAATTAGAAATAAATTCTGTCGGGCCGTAAAACAATATAAACACAAAATAGCAACAGCAGTGACGACAGAAAACAATTAACTCACATCAGGATAGGATGTGCTCTTGACTGCTTACCCAATTAAGTTGATAGGATATGAAAGTCTTTAAAGGCATCCTGTGTGTGTGTGCACGCCTCTGTGCGCACGTGTGTGATCAGAGCAGCTCAAATCAGCTTCCACCACCTGTGGTAAATGTAGGAGATGCGAAAGCTCTAAGAAAACTCTCAGTGATCTCGTTCAATCCTGTCAGGTCACAGATGAGGAAATGGAAACCTAGAGGGAGCATAACTGTAATAGTCTTTGTGTCTTGTATTCTCTACAGCACCATGCTGTGATGTTGTAGGAATTTGGCGAGTTGGGGTAGAACTGGTTTCTTTAGGCTGGTATCTGGGATGGATCTGCCTCACTCACAACCCCTAGAGCCAGTGACCATGAGCAACCCAGAAGCCTTCCTTGTGAGAGTCTGTCAATGGAGATTATTTACCTGTGTCCTTCCTGAGAATGAGATGCCATCATCCTCTGACTTCATTTCCGGGGGAGCGTGTACTTGGGGCTGAGTCATGCTCTATGCATGCTAATTTGTATACCACAGCAGACTGCCAGTCACAGAGGAATAGCGGGGGTCCCTTTACGTTCTAAGTGAATAGGAGTAATAATTGTAACGGTGGGAACTATGGTAGCATGCCATCCAAGAGGAGATTCTGTGTGGCTTACACAGTTTTCACTCATTTAGAGTGGCAAATAAATCCATATTGAAACTAGAGGCTTGGGTACAAGACCCAGTTTGTCTGGTGGGAGATTTCTGACTGTCCCAGAACACTGAAACTTTTGGAGTCTCACTATCTTCAGATACACAAAGAATGAAGTGAATACATGTCTAAGGAAATTTCTTTTTCTTAAAAAAAAATATTACATTTATTTATTTACTTGTTTCATATGGGCTGGGGGAAGGCATGAAGGCGTGTACTGTGCCTGATGTATGGAGGGCAGAAGAAAACTTGCAGGGGTTGATTCTCTCTTTCCAGTATGTGTGTTCTGAGGATCAAACTCAGGTCATCAGGTTTGGCAGGAAGCACCTTTACCTGCCGAGCCAACTAGCTGGAGCATGGGGACATGAAGACTAAAGGCTGAGTCAGGGGGATGCAGGGAAGGAGGAGGCAAAGAGAATCATCCCCAGGCCTGAAGGCAGAGCTCGCACACAGCATATTTTAAGCCCTAAGGATAGTGTCACACACCTTTAAAAGGTTTTACTTATTTATTTATTTGTTGGAGACAGGGTCTCTCTATGTGGTCTGGCTGTCCTGGAACCCTCGTGGTAGACCAGGCTGGCCTGGAACTCACAGAGATCAGCCTGCCACTGCCTCCCGAGGGCTGGAATTAAAGGTGTGTGCCACAACACCTGGCTGCACAAAGCCTTTTTGGTTTATTGATTGTTTCTTTGAGATAGGGTCTCATGGATCCCGGGCTGGTCTAGAACTTGCTCTCTAGCTGATGATGACCTTGAACTTCTTAATCTCTTACTTCTACCTCCCAAATGCTGGGATTACATTAGTTCACCTCCATACCTAGTTTATTCCACAGTGGAGACTGAACCCAGGACTTCCAGCATACTAGGGGAAAATTCTACCAACAGAGTTCCAGCCTCAGCCTCAGGCCCAGCCCTGGTTTATTATTTCTTTGTTGACTTGTCTGTTTATTTGTTTGTATTTTGGTTCACACTGTGTTCACAGGACCAGTGTTTTTTTAAGCAAACAAATGGAACCCAGAATGACTTTGCAACATGAGGATTCTAGCTTCTCTTGAAGCATCTTGTCTTTGGCACCCCTGAATCTTTGATTCTGGCTTGGTAATACCTGATATGCCACGCTTCCTTGTATTCTAATTTTCCACAGTTTCTGGCACACCCAACTGCCACCATGGAGGCCTTGGTGTCATTTACCAAATCTCATTGTGCTCTGAGTTTTTATTACTGACTTCAGGTGAAAACAACCTCTCTCCCGTTACCACAGTGTCTCCAAAAGTGGGAAAGCAAAGCTGGACCGTATTCCACATGCTCTTCTCACACCCGGTCTGCCACCTGTTAGCACTGTATGCCTTCCTTCTGAAAATGTCTGAGTTTCTGGGTTCTCCTCAGCTCAAGCCCTGTCCTTGACTTGAGAAGGGGGGAAACTGAGCTACAGTTGTGCCCTAATCCTCTCTCTACCTCTGTCACATCAGGGATTTGTCATTGCTGTGACAGAATGCCTCACAAGAAGCAACTCAAGGAAGGCAGGTTTATTTGGGCTGACCAGTTGTGGGGAAGTCGCGGCAGGAGGAGCATTAAGTGGTCGGTCTCATCGCATCCGTAGACAGGAGGCAGAGTTGTTCTTCCACCCCCTTTATCCTTTCTGCTCAGTCTGGGATCCCAGCCCATGGAACGGTGCTGGCTATATTTAGGGTTGGTCTTCCTGTCTCAGTTAACTCAATCTAAAAAAATAAAAACCCTCACAGAAATGCCCCGGAGATTTGTTTCCATGGTGATTATAATTCCTGTCAGACTGAGAATCAAGATTAATCATCGTACTGTCCTGTAAGATGTTGGGTTTGGTTGTAATTTTTTTTTTTTTTCTGAGACAAGGTTTCTCCGTGTAGTTTTGGTACCTGTCCTGGATCTCGCTCTGTCGACCAGACTGGCCTCAAACTCACAGAGATCCGCCTGACTCTGCCTCCCGAGTGCTGGGATTAAAGGTGTGTGCCACCACCACTGGCATAATTCTTTTTTAGATTTAAAAAAGTGTGTGTGTGTGTGTGTGTGTGTGTGTGTGTGTGTGTGTGTGTGTGTGTTCCACATTTGTGAGGATGCCCTTGGAGGCCTGAAGAGGGCATCAGATCTCCTGGAGCAGGAGTTATAGAAGTTGTGACATGGATGCTGGGAATTGAACTCTGACCCGAGCAGGAAGTACTCTTAATTGCTGAGCCATCTCTTCAGACCTTGACTGCAATTTTTTAAAACTAGTTTGAAATGACCCAGGCTGCAATTCCAACATTCCTCTCCTATTTTGGAAGTGTGTGCCGTGGGCAAGGTTTGGGGTAGAAATACCAGGAGGAGACAGGCAAACGAGCGAGCTTCTTCTTCTACCCTCTACCCTCTCTTGCCTGCCAGGGAACTCACCACACAAGCCCTGAGTTCGCTTGCGGCGAGTTCGACAGAACAGCTACTGTCTACAAGTCGGCTTGTCTTGATTACTCATTAGTGGTTCCCAGTTGAACCAGGAAATCTCTCTAAGATAGACTCTGGGGTTTGAGGTTTTCTCTCAGATTCTAGAGCGCTTGGAAAGGGTGTGACGGCGGTCTTTACATTAGCTCCCCACCAGCCAGTCTGGAATGCCTTTCCACACTGGAGGAATACCTGGAAGGTGTAGCCAATTAAACAGCCCGTTCTCCAGCAGTTTTGTTCTCACATGACCTCTTTTTTCCCCTCACCTGTGGTGTGCCTCAGTCCTTTAATTAATGAGACTATGAAAATTTCAAAGGGACTACACAGATGTGGCGCCATGGAAGCGCCAGTAGAGACTTGAAATCCGATTATGAAATTGGGAACCAGGACAAGTTAGTGCCTAAATTCCAAGCGCAATTTTTAAAATCTGTTTTGTTTTCTTCAGCGGCTCGTTTCTTTCACCGAGTGAAAACAAAATCCTGCGATATCAGGGCGACTTGTTTAGCGGTACAAATACCGGCTTGTTTTCTGGGACTCTTGTAGAGACATGGAAATGCAGTGTGTGTGTGTGTGTGTGTGTGTGTGTGTGTGTGTGTGTGTGTGTGTGTATCTCGTCTGTGCACGTGCGTGTGCTCATGCGCACGCACTCGAGTGTTCCCCCATGTACTGGTAAGAACTCGATAACTTGATATTTAAGTGGGAAAAAGTCAACTCAAGACTGAGATAAACATCCTGACATGGCCTTTCTCACCCAGGCCTTAGACAGCTCTCTGCGGTTGGGAAACAAAATGAGAAGAGCCTTTGTTTTTATATTCCAGGTCATTACTGGTGGGACTTTAGCCAACTAGCAAATGCTGTCAGAAGAGCTTCAGAATCCAGACAATCACCACGTCAATTCTTATTTTAGGCAAACTGGTTGGGCTGTTCCTCCTTCAGAGAACTGGAGTGGGTTTCCCCTGATGAGCCTAATTGAAAGGACTTGCTTCCACTTGAAAGATGGGGTAAACATCTGGCAAAGAGGTGTGTGTTTAGAGCAGTGTAGAAATCTTGGAAGAGACCAGGAGCCTCGGGCATAGCTAGCTTAGCCAGGGTCACCAGTTTCATGCCCGACTCCTTCATCCGTTCAGCTCTGACCTTGGATGTGACTTGGCTGTGTGCTTCCCCTCTGTTGTATGGGAATGGGGAGATGATGAGTCAGAGTTACGGCTGGGACAGGTCACTGTGAGTAACTGGAAAGCGCTTTTTTGACAAGGCCTTCTCCAGGGGCCTCCGCGTGAACATAGTTGGGGAATATGGACACGTACACACTTCAGGGCAGGAACAATATAGGTTTGGATACACAAGGAAACATGCTCAGAATTCCAGAACCATTGCAAATTGTTACAAAAGGAAACCTCAGTGGATCTAAGAGTGCAGGAGCAGTTATAGGAGCACGAATACTTAAAGGGGTTTCGATTCATTTACTCTCTCAACATACACTGCCCGAGTTCTTACCTTACACAGGCTTGGAGACAGTCGCTAAGATGCACACAGGGTCTCCCGGGAAGTGCCAGGCTCAGGGTTCAATTGTAGCAACATACACCACTGAGGTGCATAGCTTTTTCTCTCATGAAACTCACTGGGGATTCAGAAAAGAAGAAGAAGAAGAAGAAGAAGAAGAAGAAGAAGAAGAAGAAGAAGAAGAAGAAGAAGAAGAAGAAGAAGAAGAAGAAGAAGAAGAAAGAGAAAGGACTAAGAAGTTCTAAATCTAGTGGTATAGGGAAATAACTTCTATGTCTCAATTTTTTAATTCTAAAATTAAGAACTACACTTATCTTGAGGATGAAGGGGGGAGGTGCAGCTAAAGTATTGAGAACATGCTTAAGGACAGTCAGACTATTATGGTAATAGTTGTTGCAACTTCATCAAAACCAAACCAAACCCAACCCACTAAATCTGTACAGTTAATCATGGAATATAGGAAGATTTCCACAGAGATGGCTTGGGGTGGGGGAAAGATGAATTAGACATTTCAAGAGCTTTACATTGTCCAAGAATCATTATAGTAAGGATGAAATAAAAGGTTGGAGTACTGGTCTTCTTTGACAGCTTGCCTGTGGGATATTGGAAAAGTCAAAACTGGATGCATTTTAACTTCTTTATAAAGTGAGCTGGTGGTCGCACTTACGTTTGGGACACATTCTGATTCCAAACATGATTTATTTTTGTAAGACTGAACAGTAATGGTGAATGAAATACAGTTGGTAGTGCCTATCTTTTAGGTTGGCAATAAGACATGAGCCTATGCCATTAAGTATCTACACAGGAAGAAAATAATAGTATAATAATGAAGTTCTAGTCTAGACTGACTCCTTGATAAAAAGATTAATCTGTGCAGACAGAGATATCCGTCAGTGTCGTAGATTACCTCGGTATTGCGTAAGAAAAACCAGTGAGCAAACCAGACCATTGATTAAGAATGTGCTTGAGAGAAGTGCGCACAGAATCCTTAAGTGGCAGAACTAGCCTTTGGAAAGCAGGCTGGATTCCTTGCAGCCCTGAGGTACCACACATTACAGATTCTCAAGGGTAGTTTTTGGACCAGCATCACCTGGGAACTTGTTAAAAATGCAAATTACTGGGCCACACTCGAGGCATACTAAAGAGTCTCCCCAGGTGGGGCCCCAGCAGTATTTGAACACGCCTTCCAAGTGATTGTGATGCTTAGTCAAGACCGAGAACCACCAAAATAGATCTCATCCTGACAAGTGATTAAGAAAGTAAAGAATAATAATAAAAAAAAGTTCCAGATCTGTTCACTAACTCATTCATTTATTTATTAAGTACTTTGCTTGATTTTATAAAATGATACTAAGATATACCCAGAGGCTCAGTGAGCTTGCTCAGTGGACGGAGGTGCTGCCTGCCAGGGCTAAGTACTAGAGTTTCATCTTTGAGGCCCACCTAGTGGAAGGAGAAAATGTTCTCCTGAAAGCTGACCTCTGACCTCCACACATGTGCACTGTGGGACACATGCACACACACATACACACATAAAACATAAACAAAAGATATTGTAACTAGAAAAGATACATCATTGCCTGGCACGGTGGCACATGCTTTTAATCCCAGCACTTGGGAGGCAGAGGCAGGCAGATCTCTGAGTTCAAGGCCAGCCTGGTCTCCAGAGCAAATTCCAGGACGGCCAGAGCTACATGGAGAAACCCTGTCTCAACACCCTACCTCAAAACAAGAAAAGAAAAGAAAAAGATACATCATGAAATAATGTCAGGCTTGAAAGCAGAGGAGCCAAGTGGGGTGGAGGTGAGAATCACAAAGGGTTAAAATCTGAGAGATTTCTGCTGTTCCTCCTTTAACCACTGATGGAAGTCTGGACAGTTCTGTCCAGTGTTGTCTGCTGAACCCAAGTCTGTACATTCTCACCCAGAGGTCAGCTAAGCATATCAGAATCTTCCGGAAGGTTTTTAAGAAAGACAAGAAAGCTTCTTGCCCACTGTGTCTTAGGGAAGTGCTTTATCCTCTGGAGGGGCTGAGGGAAGGAAAACATATTCAGAAAACAAAAAGTAAGTAGATTAGCCACTCCAAAAGTGACCTTCACTGGGGCCAGGTCTGTCCTCAGGAAAGCAACTAGGTGGGGACTTTTGGTAGAGTTGTAAAGTTTAGGTGGGGTGACCTGCGGGATGAAGCCATATTAAATTAAAAAATCAGCTCAGTATATTTCTCAATGGCCAAGAGTGACTTCTTAGGGACCAGGTGCTCCGTCTTCACGGTTAATATTAAGGAGACACACTGTACTTCCCTCCAAGGATCTGATCTCCATTGTCTCTTTCATTTTTCTGGGCCTCTCCGTGAGATAGGCGTGGGTGGGTAATATTTCCCCATCTCCTCGTAAACGAGAACACCAGGAAAACCAATGCCTTCGATCAGAGCAAGCTCATTCAGTCAACAAATATTTATGAAGTCTCTGACATTCTTTCCTGGCATTTGGTCTTTTAAAGATCTGTGTAGAGATGGGTCTTCAGCTGGTGAAATCAAGCCCACTTAGTGAGTGAAGGGAAAACTGGGTTGTGTTGCTTGTCTACTGTTCCTGGGGAAACACAAACGTGCGGGCAGGTACCTCTTCTGCAAATGCAGTTTATCACCAGTGACTCATCCTTACCCTTCATGGCAGCTCTCCATGTAGCCTACCAGGAACAGGCCATGAGGTTAGACGAGGAGAAGGCAAGGACTCCATTAACCAGCGAAGGTGGTGGTTAAATTATTTTCTTGTCAACTAAACTCAGGAACAAAACTTGTTCTAACCTTATTTGTTTAGAATTGATGAAAACTAGCGACAGCGAAAGTGTGTAAATAGTGTTCAAACAGGGTCAAGAGACCTCTGTACTAGCCACGCCTTCCAGTTATTTTATGACATATGACACATCACCAACACGCTTTCTGGCCTCAGCTTTCTCATCTGGACCATGAAGGGGTGGTTTAAAGTGAATTTTGTGACTCCCTTGAGACTATATGCTTGCTTTCCGATGGCCAGGGGCATCATCCCAACATTGGACTAACAGCAGTAATGGAGGGATGGCTCATCAGCTAAGAACACCTTCTTGCAGGGAACCTCAGTTTGGTTCCCGGTACCCAAGATTATGAGAAACACATAATCATCTGTAACTCCAGCTCCAGGGGAGCCAACACATTTACATGCACATGCCCATGCCTACACACACACACACACACACACACACTTCATGTGTATGGGTGTTTTGTCTGCATGCATGTCTGTGCATCACATGTGTGCCTGGTGCCTGAAGAGGTCTAAAGTAGAATGTCAGATGTAACATGAATTGCTAAACGGCCTTTTTAATAAAAAAACAGACAAACCTGGAGCCAGACATTGGGGTGAATGCTGAAAGATCAGAGAAACAGAACAAGCCACAGACAACCTCACCTCACCAACTCCTCAGCTGTTTCCACGAATCCTCAGACTGAAGGCCTCTGAGTCCTCACCCCTGAGGGTCTCAGTTGAACTGCTTAAAGGCTTCTAGTTCCTGGTCCTCACACCTTATATACCGTTCTGTGTCCTGCCATATTACTTCCTGGGATTAAAGGTGTGTGTCTTTCCCAAGCAAAGACATGAGATCTCAAGTCCTGGGATTAAAGGTGTGTGCCACCGTGCCTGGCTCTGTTTCCAGTATGGCCTTGAACTCACAGAGATCCAGAGAGATCTCTACTTCCCAAGTGATAGGATTAAAGGTGTGTGTGCCACCGTTGTCTGGCCTGTATGTCTAATCTAGTGGCTGTTCTGTTCTCTGACCCCCAGATAAGTTTATTAGGGTGCACAATATATCAATCACATTTCCCCCCTTTTTTTTTCTAAAATGAAAAAGTTATAACTACTGTAAGAAAAGCCATACAATAAGTATATACAATGTATACAGTCAAGAATTACATTAACAATGTCCAGTCCATTAACATTTGACAAATTCAGACAAAAAACTTGATTATTTATCCTGTTTTGGTGAGTCCAATACAAAATTTGTATACAATATATAAAAATCCAACCCAATGTGAAATATTTAAAACAAGTAGTACTTTTTTAAACATAGATTCAATAATCTACCTTTTTATCTTATCAGTCAGATCCCTTGGAACTGGAGTTAGGGGTGGGGGTGCTAGGAATTGAACCTGGGTCCTCTAGAATAGCAGCTAGTGCCCTTAGCCTCTGGGCCACCTCTCCAACTGCTTCTTTCACTCCAGTACACTTGTATTATGAGCTTTCTCCTTTGCCTACTCCTTCCTTCTCTCTTTCCTCTGCCCCATCCCTCCTCTTCCTCACCCCCTCCTCCATCCTTCTTCCCAAGAGCCTGTCAGTCAATTGCTCTAATACTGAGTTGTTAGCAGATCGTTCTGTCTTACCCACCAGCTCCCAAAGAACCACATGGAAACTTCTTACTAATTATGAAAGCTTGGCCCATAGCTTAGGCTTGTTCTAACTAGCTCTTATCACTTAAATTAACCCATATATATATTTACTGATCTATGTTCTACCACGTGGCTTTTTACCTTTATCCCATTTTCTGTGTCTGATTTGTTCCACATCTGTCTGGCCTCTACCCTTCTTCCCAGCATTCTCTCTGCCCCCGCCCCCAAATCCTACCTAGCCATTGGCCATTCAGCTTTTTATTAATCCAATCTGAGTGACACATATTCACAGTGTACAAAACGATTATTCCACAACACTGAATTATACCTTCTAATCTTTTCTTTTCTTCCTTTGGGGTTGAGGATATAGCTCAGTTGATAGAGTGCTTGCTTATTGTCGAGAAAGCCCTGGGTTTGATCCCCAGCACTGTGTAAACCAGGCAGGTGGGCTCAAATTTATAATCCCAATGCTTGGGTGGTGGAAAACAGGAGAATCAGAAGTTCATTGCTATATAGGGAGCTTCAGGTCAGCCTGAAGTACCTGCGACACTTTTAGACAACAAAACAAAACAGAACAGAGAGCAGCTGAGCATCCTGTTACTTGGATTGTTTTGGTCAAGACCTTGTGAGTTCCGTAGCCCACCTAGTAGTGGCTTCAAGCCTTTTGGGTTGATTGATGGAATTCTAAGCCTTACCAGTAGATCTGCCAAGTTTTTACCTGCTCTGCTGTATGGTGAGTGTGGCCTCCATTTCGGTATCGGGACATTTCCATTCTGCAGTGACAGCAGTATGTTGTCTACACAGTGCGCATTGTAGGAGTGTTTGACACAAAACCTTTCACACTTGTCCCCGGGTTCGTTAGCCATTTGTTCAGAAAGCAAAATAAGAAAAGACTGCAATGGGGAAGGGATGGAGAGCTGTGAGGTGGGAGCAAGCTTCCAGCTGCTCCACCAATATCACTGGCAGGTGACTGACAGACCTGTGTGTGAAACTGTGACCTAACTAGCTTCAGTCACTATCCCCCCAGATTCTGGTGATTTCAGTTACAGAGAGAGAGAGAGAGAGAGAGAGAGAGAGATTTTTCCAGTTCACACTTAGCTAATATATCCAGTCTAATTGCATCATTACCCCAACCAGGAGACTCTTCTTGGATAATGACTGACAAGCAGATATTCCACACAATGCATGAGATTTGCAAATGGGTGTGGCAGGAGCTGTCTTTACCATGGATATTGAGTCAGTTGAGGACTTTTGGCTTACACTGTGAACAGGTGCCAAAAAAAAAAAAAGCCTATTTTTTTCTAATCTCCATATGTAATTTCTACTAATAAATATTTCTTCACCTTCACATCTACATGGAAAAAATCACCTCCTACACAAGCCCCACCTTCCAGCTAGGTCCAAACCCCTCACTCCCAACGTTATCATTAGACCCAGGATTCCAGCTGCCTTTAGTTATGAAGGCTTCATGCAAATATGAACGAAAAGGGAGTGAAACGTGAAATGCTGCCACTTTCCCCTTCCCATTTCCCTGAGTGAAATAACAGTTTATTCTGCAGGCTTTCAAATCGCTCCTACAAAATTGGCAATCCAATACAATCGACACATTCATGCTAATCCACCTAGAAGTAAATAAATACACTGCGGTAAAACTGCGACATTTGCAAAGTCCATAGCTCCCCAATTACTGAAGGATTAACTAGGGATATAATGAGGGAGGGCTAAGTGTAATTCAGTGCAGAGAGAAGCAGGCTTGCCGTTCTGTGTCTAACCCGCCATGGAAACTTTCTGCACATTTGAAAACTTGGAAGTACGGCTAACTTCCACGTTTGCTTTAAATAAAAAGATTGTACCATATTTTCTTGAGTTCAGTCTAAGAATGGACAGAATGTCCCCAGGAGGTCCTAGCTTGAGGGCCTTTCTGGACTAAGCCAGTGCTCTGGCATGCTTGAAGAACCCTTATGGGAGTGTCTGTTGTAAATCCATACTGCATGGAGTTTGAGCTTTGTTGGCTGTTCATGGAAAGCAAAAGGAAGTTAGCTGTCTGGCTGTTTATGCATGCTGGTACGAGGGTCAGAAAACCTGGATTTGGGTCTCAACTTTACCCTGGTAGTAATAATAGCACTAGGAACAGTCAATTTGTTTGATATTATACATATTACATATTCCTGGAGTTTTTAACATGCATTTTAGCCTTACAGTGATCCTGGGAGGCAGGGAAGGAACTTATCAAGGACCCTTGTGTTTCACAGATGAGGAAACCCAGGCTCAGAAAGGTGTTAATTGCCTGTCAGCTTGTGGCAGCCTCTCCTACCATACAGCTAACAAGCCCAGGTCTAGGTCCAGAGGAAGCAGGTGCTTCACCTTGTACACAGCAAGGCTGATCTGAAAAGGCCATAATTAGTCTAGAATTTCCAGCCCATTGCCTAGGTCATTGGACCATGATGTCTCTGAGCACCCAAGCTGGCCCGGGAGGTGAACCACCTCCCATTTCATCCCTTCGTCCAGGAAACCACTTCTGTACTCTGATTGGAGCCCAGCAACCGTGATTGCTGTAGACAGGCAGTCAGGAGAGGAAATGAAATGCTAATCATGTGCTTGGCTGTTCCAGAAGGATCTCCCGTCCTATAAATGGACATCTTGCAGAGATCGCTTAGTGGTTATGGTCAGTAAAGACCCTGCCACCACTTTAATCTCTGAGCCCAGTCCACCCACAGGCCTCAGGAAAATGCCTGATAGATCAGACAGCATCACGTATTTCAGCTCCTTGTCCATTGGAAGGGGAAGAACCTTCCGGAAGCGTGGGAACCCTGGAAGAAGACTCTCTCTGTTCCTGGATCACACACAGACAGTCTAGAGTCAAGGCTTGGCTTTAAGTGAGCTTGGGACCACCAGACCCCATAGAGGGGGATACAGGAACATTTTTTCTCATTCAATAGACACTTAAGCATAACGGAGTGGATTTAACTGGGAATATATACTCAGTGCAGGAACAAGTGAAAATATATAAAGAGCTCTCTGCAAAGTTCTATGTATTGAATTTTCTCATTAGAAAAAGGCGAAATTTAAGTTTGACTTTAATAAGAATAGAAATGTAGTTTTTGAAGACAAAGAGACACAAGTGAAAGTTTTACAGAAAATAGTCATGCCACACTCATTAAAGGCACCATTTGTAAATCTCTGTTCAGCTGACTTAAGAGCATAAAGTTCATTTTTCTTTTTGAAATTTGGTTTGTTTACAAAACAGTCCTATTTCGTGAGTTCTTGAATATTGAGATCTAAAAGTTAAACAAACAAACAAACAAAAACTTCCAGCAAGATGTGACCCAGAGCTCCTTCCAGAAAATTCTTCAGAAATGTGTCCTCCTCTTTATAAGTATAATGTATTCTTTTCCTGTAGTTACTAATTAACTGTAACAAGGTTATTATGAGAAGAAAAGCTCAGCAAAGCAAGGCAAAAACCCCATCTCTCTAAACGAAAATGGCAAAGCAGAACAAGGAAGACCTCTCAAACCTGCAAAGTTTGACATAAATTCTTCTGTCCCAAATTTAGACTCCCCCTCCTTCCCAAACCACCTCAGACGCTTGTTCCTCTTCTTCCACTTCAGATTTATTTCCCTTCATTTAATTATTATTTATCTAACGACTTAGGAGTTTCTGTGGCGTTTTTCCACCTAATAAATCAGTTTCTTTTTGGCTCCACGAACCCATGTTTGTGTTTTCCTTAGTTGCCTTCGGGGAGCTGTCTGTTTTCCCCTGTGGTCTAAAGGCTCAAACCCAGGCCCTCCCACGGAGCTAGGCAAGTGAGCTACACCCAGCCCCTCCCTTGCTGGCTTTGAGCCTCCGGTTTTCCATGAGAAGTACTCCACACATGAGCTCAGGCTTCATTTCTTAGGTAGATTTATACTTTTCACTCAAAAGAACTCTTTGGAGTTTCTTTCTGAGGTAGTGGGAGGAAGAAAGAAGGGAAACCGGAAGTCTACCGTCGTGCTCCTGCAAGGAACGCTATCTAGTCCTGGACTTGTCTGTTGGGTAGATAAACACTTCTCAAGAGATAAGAAGAGGGCGAGAGAAGGGCCAGCAGCTTGGTGATCTGAGTTTGAGTCCTGGGACCCACATGGTGGGTGGAACCAATTCTTGCAAATTATCCTCCGAGTGTCGTGGCACACCCCCCACCCCCTTCACATAATTAGATGTATAGGAGAGAATAAAATCGAAACTGACATTTACTAGATTAGCAAAACCTTTGTGTCACTCCTGGGCATACTTTCCTTCAGTCCTGAGTGAACATTTGCTGAACCACGATGAGGTGTCAGGCCCAGGGCTTTGACTGAACTTGAAAATGAATGAGATGATCTTTGCTCATGTCTAGCTCCCAGGTAAGAGAAGCACCTCAAAGATCATTCATGCTCAAAGCAAGAACAGCAATAATGAAAATAAGGATGCTTTCAGTAAGAATGTTGGTTTGTTTGTTTATCAGTCATTTATTTTTAGCTGGGGGCCCTCTGTGTAGCCCTGGCTGACCTGAAACTTGCTTCGTAGACTGCCTGCCTCTGCCCCCTAAGTGCTGGGATTAGAGGCATATGCCACAACACTTGGAAAGTAAGAATGTTAACTGATGCTTGACGGATTCTCTCATTGGATCCCCACAAGTATCTCAGGAGGCATTTTATAGGATAGAAACTGAGGCATCAAGAGAATAATGTGTCCAAGTCCACAAAATGAGGAAGTGGTAGAAACAGGAATCTAATCCAGGTCTACTTGAAGCCAAGATTCAAGCCAAGCCTATGCTTTTTATTTTATTTACTTATTTGAGTGTGTGTGAGTGTGTGTGAGTGTGTGTGTGTGTGTGTGTGTGTGTGTGTGTGTGTGTGTGTGTATTGTATACACATGTTTGGGTGCCTATGCACATATGTGCACAAGTATGTGGAAGCCAGAGGTTGATATCAGGTGTCATCCTCCATCACGTTTCATCTTAAGTTTTGTGACAAAGTCTCCTGCTAAACCTTCGCTGATTGGCTAAATTGGCTGGCCAGCAAGCTCCAGGGATCAGCCTACCTGTATTCTGCTTCCCCCAGCCAACCCTCTTCTCCAGTGCAGGGGTTCCAGATGTGTGTTGCTGGATGTGTCCTTTACTAGAGTACTGAGGGTCTGAACGCAGGTCTTCCTGCTTCTGCAGCAGGCAATTTACCAGCTAAGCCATCTCCCCAGCCCCCAAGAGCCTAAGGTGTTGTTTTCAGATTATTTTTCTACGTATAGGTGTTTTGTCTGCAAAATACGTTTGTGCACCACATGTGTGTCTGATGCTCAAGGAAGCCAGAAGAGGGCATTGGCTCCCCTGAAGTCGGAGTGATGAATGATTGTCAGCCACCATGCCTGTGCTGAGAACTGAGCCTGGGTCCTCTGCAAGAACAGCATGAATTCTTAATCATTTGAGTCGTCTCTCTACCCCCAAAGCCATTTTAACCACTAATTCCTCCCAGCACTTGGCCCTGGTCATCTGTGATCTTTGGTAAGGATGTAGATTCCTCACCAGCATCCTAGGATAGTGGAATCTGATTCTCTACAGATTGGGCCCAGGAATCTCTCTTGGCCACCTTTCCCGGTGATTTCTATTTCTCCAAAAGCACTAGTGTGCTGTCCTAGGCATTTTGGAGACTTTGTCTGTATTGTCCCAAATTTCACATATCTCTCCTGCCTAAAAGGATCACATGACTCCCAAAGCAAAGAGGGAAGATTCCAGGGAACATGGAGGAGGAAGCTGGAGGGATCCCACTATAGCAGGATGTCAAGTGGTACCGCAAACATTTTGGCTTTTCCAGGTTTTTTTTTTTTTTCCTTGTAAGAAAGCTGTTGGCAGCCTTTCAAATAGCAAAGTGTGGCAACATGGAAACTCATATGCTATAATAAGTAGAAAGAGGCGGGGTGGGTGGGGGGAGGCAGAACACAGAATTGCGAGGCTGCTGCTATTCAACAGTGTAATAGCACGTCTGCATGTGAGCTGGGAACATCTACACAAAACGCCAGCACAACGGGCTGCCCTAGTGGATTACAGGCAACTGAAAAAACAAACAAACAAATCGCCTTAAGACAGCAATTTTCACTATTAATGCCGGAATGTTTATGCAATGAAAACTTTAAAAGCCACCAAATGGTTCATAGGGAGAAAGGAACAGCCCACTGTTCTCTTGCCTTAGGAGGTTGAAATGTCTTGTTGAGCAGCTGCTTTTTGCCATGGAAATCAATACAGCACACTCACAGGGGTCTGCTCTCCTCACCCTCCTTACAGAGGCCTCCAGAGCTAGATGTGTGGACACAAACAGGGCTGCAGGGGATGGTGGTGGCCATGAGATGGGGCAGCTCTTGACTTCTGAGTCACTGTCCAAAGCAAGGCTGGTGTCACAAAGCCCTGAGAGGAGATGAAATGTGGGGACAGAGACAGAGGCAAGGGAAGTCATCAAGACTTCATGTATTTAATGTTTCCATAAACGTGGTTTGCTGTATATTCTACCCTGTTTGAGAGGTTGTACAAAATGTCCGTCAGGAAGAAAACTGGAATTCCTGCTCCGATAATGCACTGTAGTCAAAATATATAACAACAGTGATAACATTAGCCAGGGGTTGCACAGAATCCAGAGCAGGCATCTCTCATACATTATCTCATTAATTTGTCTTTCCTGATAACACCCAAAGTACAGGTTTACCCTCCTGTTCCCCAGATGGGGAAATGGTCCAGGAGAATTGAAATAACTCATCTCAGGTCATATTAGGACGAAATGGAATGGCATCATGATATCAAATTCCCTCTCTCTGATATACAAGAAGGGTGGTCACAACCTGCTAAGGATGCTGCTGGAAGATGCTAATATCTAAGAGAAGGAGCTCCAAAGTAGAGGGATGGGGTAGAAGAGGGCCAGGCTGATGTATAGAGAAGTGGAAAGGGAGAGCCAGTCTGTTGAGGTAGAGGAGGGAGTCAGTGTTGGAAGGTTTTGGGAAAGAAGACAACAGACTCAACTGGAGGCTAACATGTTTGTTTCGAAGGCATGTTCTGAACAGGAGATTCAACTTTCTAGATTCTTGTAGGAAAAAATCGAAGGCACTGAAGCCTCAGCATAAGTGTTGAGAAGGGGGCTCATCTCTGACTAGGGTAGATGCTGTACAGGCAGTCATCCATTCCCACACTCCTCTACTCTTGCAAGGGGATTGCTTCCCTTGGGCCTTGGTGGTGCTCGCACATGCCTGAGACACTCTCCTAGGAAGAGTTGAAAAGACATCAAGTGTAAGGACCTCTTCTCTCTGTGGAGTCTAGAGAAAACATAAAAATGGAATCAGTGAAGAGGTGACCGTACCTGAACACCCATAATCTACAAACACATAGTTCCAGGTATGGTTGAGGACAAACTCTAATGTAGAAAAAAAATGTACCTAGAAGCATAGAGGACTCCTATGCTTTAAAAATTTATTTTTTGTGTGTCCATGCCTGTGTGTATACAATTCAGATGTAAGTGGGTGCATGTGGGCATGCATGCATGTTGGATTAAAGTTGATTCAGATGCCTTCTTCCATTGTTCACAATTTGTATTGAGGCAAGTTCTCTACTGAACCCTGAGCCTGATGATGCCAGCTAGCCTAGTTAGCAGGCTAGCTCTGGGGAATCCCATGCCTTTGTGTACCTATGCTGGGGTTACAGGCAGCTGCCATATCTGTGCAGCTTTTACGTGGGTTCTAGAAATCTGAAATCCACCGTCTCCACAACTGATACTTGGATCTCTTGACTGTAGAGTTACGATCATGCCATGGAACATGTGACGTGACAAGGCAGAATGGACAAACATCAAGAAAGCCCACAGAAGGGGCAGCAACTGGGGTATGTTTTCGAGTTAGGACCGTAAGGGTCTCAGAATTGTGTTATGGGATAGTCTTTTTGTACACTGTGAAGATGTGTTGCTCTCATTGGTTTAATAAAGAGCTGATGGCCAATAGCTAGGCAGGAAGAGGTTAGGTGGGATGTTCAGACAGGGAAAAAGAGAGGAGGATGAAGAAGGTGGGGATGAAGAAGGGTGGAGTCGCTAGCCAGATGCAGAGGAAGCAGGACTTGTAGAAGATGAGGTCACAAGCCACGAGCCACGTGGCAGCACATAGATTAATAAATATGGGTTAATTTAAGTTGTAAGAGCTAGTTAGTAACAAGCCTAAGCTAGCAGCTAAGCATTTATAATTAATAATAAGCCTCTGTGTCATTTATTGGGGAGCTGGCGGTCCCTATGAAAATCTCACCTACAGAATTAGGGATGGGGGGCAACTGAGATGAGATGAATGGATGGAATGCTTTTTGAGTAAGAGATTTACTAGTAGAGTTCTTTTTTTTTTTTTTTTTGGAGACAAGGTCTCACTACTAAATGCTGGCTGGCTTGGACCACTTTGCCTCCCAAGTGCTAGGATTCAAGGCATGCACCACCATCCAGAATCAACAGAGTTCTTAATGTCACAAAAATGGCAGCATAGCAGGGGCTCTCAGCAGAATTCAGGTCCACAAAGACAAACAGGGATCCCCTCTTGAAGACTTCAGAGAGAGAGACTGGGAGGGTCCCATTCCATGTAATTGTTGAGTTCCTAGTACATGGTAGTTGGATTGTCTTCAAATCTTAGGTGGCAGGGAAGGGTTCAGCCCTTTGCTTAATACATGTCCATCACGTGGGATGTGACACTCACAGCTGCTGATTGCCAGGGTGAACTTCCTGTGGGGAAGAGGGAGTTTATAGACTCACAAGCAGACCCTTGATGGGTGCCTGTCACCCCCTCCCCTCAAGGAGTGGAAATTCCAGAGTCAGCTGGGAGGGTGAAGAAAGAGGCTGCTGAGAGCGAATGTGGCCTGGAGTTAGCCCAAACCTAGCAGGGACCAATAGAAAAGTGGGCGTTAAACTCTTCTGTGAATTTCAAGTTCTATGCTGTACAGGAGAAAGGAGAAGAAAAGGTGATGTGAGGGCGATGATGAATGTGCTGAAGGTGAAGACTTTGAGGATGCTGATGGTGTCGGGGAGATAATGAGTCTGACCACTAAATGCTCTTTTCATTTATTCATAAAAGGTCGGAAAACTGATAGCATCCGAAGGGCATTCGGCGATGCACACCCGTTTTTCATTTCTTATAAATCTTTTCTTGTGTTAATAAACTTTGGCTAGTAGAATTCCTTGGGGGCAAGGGAGTACATATCCCAGAAAGAAATATTGAAAAATTAGAGAAACATTCTTATTGCTAATGACTTGGTCAACTGAGATGGGGCATTAGACCTCATTTCTGTTCTGTTATTAGGCAGAGCGTGTTTTATTCCTTGGTGTCGAAAATATGAGCTTTTGATATTGCTGCTGAGTGTAATTGACTCTTCTGAGCCCTGATTGAACTCAGTGATTCATCATTTTTCAAATTAGTAAGGACAGCATTAGGGTAATCTGGAGTGATCATCAGTGAAAACTTCCCAACGCCTTCCACAACAATGGAGTAAGCTACCATCCCCAGTGTCTCTTAGCCCTGTGGCCATTTAGGTTTAAGATGCCAATTGGAACCCTTTTGTTTAATTTTTTTTTTTTGAGGTGTTTTCTCCTTGCTCCTGACAGCCACAGGAAGTGTATCCCTGTGAGGCTCCCAGGCTGGTTGGTTGAACTGGGTAGAAGTGACCACCCTTGTCAAAGACAAGACACTCAAGTGTCAGCCGCTTACAGAACCATCATCCATCTTCAATGCCTCTCCACCCACGGGGCTGGGCTGCGAGCACCCACGGTTGAGCCCCTGGTCTCTGCCTTCTCTTTGTCATTAGACCATTGTCGATGCTGCCCTGTATTCAGTGATTAATCATCATTTGGAAGGTTCCGCCGGGAGCCCACAGAAAAGAGGCAGCTCCCGCGGGGTGGCTTCCCTGGGATTAGTCAAAAATGGTAATGGCTTGCCGCTGAGGCTTTGTCCGGAGAGGCAAGGATGCCACCTCGGTTTCCTTTTGTGGGAATGTAATTGAGTTTTCATAAACCTGGGAAATCGACCCAGTCACACAAAAACATAAAATAAATAAATAAATACAGGAAACCCACGTTTAGAGCGAGCCTTTTGAAAGTGTCCCCTAGAGATGCTGTTCACACTTGAAGCACACGCAGAGTTTACAACTTGCTCATGCTGTTGCCTTAAAGTTTTTTTTTTTTTTTTTAAATTCAGGGTATTCACATGCATATTCCTGTCAACCTAACTGCCTAAAAATAACTCTAAGGAGGATGAGGCACCTAGTGTTTTACCAGCAATTGCTTCTTACCTGAGTAAAATATCCAAGGTTTTTCTTTTTTTTACCTGCCATCGGCACAGCGATGGGTAATACAGGTCTTTCAGTTGACATGATACCTCTATTATTATTATTATTATTATTATTATTATTATTATTATTATTATTATTTAGAATAAGAACTTGGCAACAAAGGCTTTGGTTCTGAAATTTAAAGATGATGGTTTCCATGGAAATACATAAAGGATGGGCAACCAGCAGATTTCCCCAGAGGGCTCCCTGAGGTAGAAGTTAGGGTAATTTAGTGTTGCCGGATGAGGAAATGAGGTGTCTGGGTGGGGAAGGGAGGTAAGCCCGGGAAGAAGACAGGAGGAGTTAGGGAATGCCACCCAGCCTCCTTGCAGCCGGCCCAGCCTGCCGCGATTATCATGCGCGCACGTGACTTCTAAGTAAGAAGGTGGGTTTCCAGAACACAGCTAGTGAGTCATCATTGGAAAGTGAAAAAGATTCTCCGTGCTAGTGTATGGGTGCGCTTCATGTTTCTTTTATTTCTCTGTTGATCAGTGTGATCCCGGGGGATGGTCCCCCAGAGAATGCCTCCTTTCAGGGATGGATGGGACCCCAAGCAGGTTCTGGGTACTTACTCGTTTTAGCCTTACCCCAATGTGAGTTTCAACGAGTCAATGAAAGACACGTGAATGGAATTGGCGTTTGGTTTGAGAAGCAAACTGACTCCTTGTCCTGTGATTCCTTTTACCCGGGTCTGCCTGAACCGGTGCTTCCTCGTGTCTTTGCTCTCTTGGTCTGAGCTTAATCTCGGAAGTCCGAATCTTTGAAGGATACCCAGGGTGTGTGTGTGTGTGTGTGTGTGTGTGTGTGTGTGTGTGTGTGTGTGTGTGTGTGTGTGTGTGTGAGAGAGAGAGAGAGAGAGAGAGAGAGAGAGAGAGAGAGAGAGAGAGAGAGAGAGAGAGAAATCGCAAAATAGGGAGGTCCCTCCCCCAGAACAATGCCCCTTTAGGCTTGAACCTGACTGGAGTGATCTAGAAGAGACAGCTGGGGGCCACAGTCACTCCTTGGTGGGCAGTTCGCCTGGGACTAGAAGCAGTTGTCCTGACAGGGACAGGATCAAGAGTGACAGACAGTGAAGGTGGCAGCCTGGGAGGTGGAGAAAGGGGTCCTGGAGAGGGCGATCAAGAGGAAGGGAGGCAGGTGATGATGGAGGTAGGCGGGAGAGGGGTGGAGTTGGTGAGCATCCCAAAATGCTCTTCTAAGAAAAGACAGAAACCCTGAACCCAGGTCTCGAGCCTGCCCCACACAATGTAAACCATTTTGGGGATTCTCCCCACTCCTGGGTGTAAGAGGCTACCTGAAGACAAGACAGACGTAAATCTGTCGCATTGACTTTGAACCGGCATCTCTGCTCCAAACTATGGTCCCTAAATGTGGTCCCTGGAGCAGCAGTGTTGGCATCACGTGCTGATAGCTATTTAAAATGTTCATCCTTGGGGTCCCATAGACCTAACCAAAGCAGAATCTTGGAGGTGTTTGTGTGTGTGAGGGGCGGGGCATGGTGGGTGGACAGCAAACTCTACTCTTTTTTTTTTTTTTTTTTTTTTTTTTGGTTTTTCTGTGTAGCTTTGTGCCTTTCCCAGAACTCACTTGGTAGCCCAGGCTGGCCTCGAACTCACAGAGATTCGCCTGGCTCTACCTCCCAAGTACTGGGATTAAAGGTGTGCGCCACCACTGCCCGGCGCAAACTCTACTCTTAACAAGCCTTCTGGGTAGGTCTGTCTGTACAGTTTGAGAATCACTGACCTAAACTTGGAGATTTGGAAAACAGACAAACAAGAATGTTTTTGTTTTGTTTGTTTTGAGACAGAATCTTGCTATGTGGGCTAAGATTAGCCTGGGACATAATATAACCTACAAGGACCTTGAGCTCATGACAGTCTTTCTCCACTGATTTCTGGGCTGGCCACCATGCCTGCCTCGTTTGGAGCCATTTGTCAGTGAATGGGGGGCAAATGGACTATGGCAAACAGGGCCTTTCTAGTCCTGTCCCTCTTACTAGCCAGAAAACACTGCAGGAGGCACCTACCCCACTTGGAACTGAAGTTCTTCAGCCAAGACCACTGAGTTACTGAATGCAAGGTTGAAAATAGTTGCTAGGGGAATTTTAGCTCTGGATTTAGACTCCTGGAAAGATGAACAGAGGCAGTGCCCTCCTTCCTTCCTTCCTTCTTTCCTTCCTTCCTTCCTTCCTTCCTTCCTTCCTTCCTTCCTTCCTTCCCTCCCTCCCTCCCTCCCTCCCTCTCTTCCTTCCCCTTTCTCTCTCTCTCTCCCTCCCTCCCTCCCTCCTGTCCTCTCTTTGGAGCTGAGAATGACCTTGAACTGCAGCCCCTCCTGCTTCTACCTCCCAGGTTCTAGGCTCACAGATGATGGCCATGCCTGGCATTTTTCCTTCTTTTCCCACAATGCTCCAGTCATCCTACTACTGTGTCTGCGTGAGGAAGAAAGGAGATCTTTATTATTTTAAGACTTGGCGCATGAATTGTGCTAAGAAAGAGTATAAGGGCATAGGGATTTCTCTACCTTAGGCCCTTCTTCAGTGTTACCAAGGACATTGGATGGGAGAGAACAAGACCTTCAGAAAGAAGGACTGTGTACCAAGGAGGGATCGGATCCTAGCAGCAGATTCTTGATAGATTCCTGTGGAATTTAAACTCTCCGCTGGGTGTAGTGGCACGTATCTATCATCTTGGCACTCAGGGTGGGTGGGCGGGGAGCTGAAGCAGGAGGATGGTAAGTTTGAGGGACACCCAGGCTATATAACAAGGCCTGTTCTTGGGGCTCCAAACTTTAGTTCCAAACAGTGGTGAGAGGGCTGGGACCTGACAGACCCAACGTCCCTCAGTCCCTTTTGCCCTAATCCACTAATAAACAGTGACTCACAAAAGAAAACCCAACCTAACCCAAACCAAAACAAAGCCATCTTAATGTTGTCCCAAATAAATACAGCTCTTCACTGAGCCAACCCCCTTGAACCCAATTTCACATCTGCTTTATATAGGTTCCTGCAGTGACGCGTTCCAGATGAGGCAATTCATTAGCTACCCACAGTCTGAAAGAATTGGTGCTTTTAATTATCCTGACACGACCTCTCCCAAGTTTCAAGAGTGCTTATCTGAAATCTCGACTTTTGGGTTTGGGTGTCGATGCTTCCGAGTGTGAGATAGTCTCTGTTAGTTGTGCAAACATGAGTCCGTGGTGGCATTGATCAGCAGGACCACACCTCACCGCAGAAGAAACTTCACGTGGAAGTCTCCTCTGGTTGCGGGCCACGCCTGCTCACCTCTATAGCGTGGCTTGAAGAGCTCTCAAAGACCCCCATCGAGTTCTTCTGGAATCAATGAGCCGACTTCCCCCATTAGAAACTCACGGCTGGGCTGGGGAGAAAGCTCAGTCCATGGATTGCTCGTATTGCAGACATGAGCACCTGGGCTAAATTCCCCAGAATCAACGTGAAAAAGCTGCTGACTGGGCCAGTGGGACGGCTCAGTGAGTAAAGGCACTTGCTACCAAGCGTGACAACCTTAGTTTGATCTCTGGGACAGGATAGGAGTAACTCCCAAAGGTACACAGAGGCACACACACACACACACACACACACACACACACACACACACACACTCGAACACACTAACACATACACGCTCTCAGGCATGAATGCAGAGATGTCCGAAACAAACAAACAATTAATTCATGTAAAAAAGTTTTTGAATACCACGTGTGGTTGATCATGCTTGTAATCCCAGTGCTGGGGGGCAGGGGTAGAGACAGGTGACTTGGTGGGACTTCTTGCCCAGCCAGCCTAGCATGGCTGACACACATACATGTGCACCTGCACTTTTGGTCATGATCACATCGCTTTGGGATAGCATTTCATTTGCAAGAATTTTCTCTAGGAGATTTAGCGTTCAAGAAGGCAAAGAACAGGCTTCAACGACCTTGGCAATTGTCAGGGAGGCTGAAACAATAGACTTGCCAATGCTTTGGGGGTTCGTGTAGACTTGGTGTCCCTTGCTAACTCCCAAGTGTCTCTGGGGTGTGAGGACAAATTTGGCTCTACCCTTGGTGACAAATGACTGAGGCATGCTCCACACAGTCACCAAAGTTCAATCTACTGAGAGAACCTGCCCCTCCCTCTCCCCGTGAATTTCCATCGGTAAAGTTTAGGCACTGCAGGTCTGGCCAGACACGTCACCTTCTGCCCTCTCTCCACCTTGTGATATCTAAGAGGGATCTGGTTTCAGAGGAATCTTTTTTTCTCTATTCCTGGAACCCAGAAGACCGGGGAAGCGTGTTATGTTGAAATAATGGCTAGTATTTATTGAACACTTACTGTGTTCCAGGAATTCTTTAATACCCTCTCTCTGATTCCACCTGTCGGAGTCTTGTGTCATTTGTATGAAGTGGAAACTCAGCCTCTCTCTGTTGTAGAAGAGGATAGCAGCAGGAAGGGAAAATAACGTGCTGAAGGATGTTCACCAGGGAGTGGAAGGGCCAGAACTCGATGCAAAGCAGGATGAAGTCAAGGCGTGGCTCGGCTTCATGGTATACCGTTTCCTGTTGGCGGATAAAGAGGAATGCAAGGCAGAACTGGGTCTCAAGACAGTCATTCTATTGCATCTTGGGGTGTGTGTGTGTGTGTGTGTGTGTGTGTGTCTGTGTGTGTCTGTGTTATGTGTGTTGTGTGTGTGTTATGTGTGTTGTGTGTGTTATGTGTGTGTTATGTGTGTTGTGTGTGCGTGTTATGTGTGTTGTGTGTGTTATGTGTGTTGTGTGTGCGTGTTATGTGTGTTGTGTGCATTATGTGTGTTGTGTGTGTTATGTGTGTGTTGTGTGTGTGTGTGTGTGTGTGTGTGTGTTCACAGGAGAACTCAACAGGACATGTAGCAACGCTCTAGAGAACCAGATCAAATATTGCTAAAGATTCTGGGAGACAAGCCTGGAAACAAATGCCCGACAAGATCTCCTTTTTGAGGGGTAGGAGAAGGAAAGGGTTGTGCAGTGTGGAACGAAGCCTCCTTTCAGCTCTTGTGGTGAGCTCTCTGCTTCTCTTCACCTTTCCCTAATAACTTGTTAATTCTCCATGGAAAGCACTTAGTTGTTATGGTAATGAGCGCTCTAAAAATATTAACAGAATAAAGCCAGAACAGAATGCCAGTCCCTGGATACAGAACCTCCTAGTACTTGCTCTGAGCCTTGTGGTGGAGTGGTGGGACCCTAAGCCATTTGGCTTCAAAGCACACTGGACACACGTGCAAATTCTGGACTTCACATACAACTTTTGGAGATCCGGGGTAGTTCCCACGGTGATGCTTTCTAGGCCTGGCTCCCCTCTTCTCCAGGGTTGTGCACATCGCAATTCACTGTTGCATTTATTTCTCAAGTGAGATTGAATAGAAACAGCTGCTTCTCTCACTAGTCAATAAGTAGGCCCTACCCTGTGTCTTAACTCATAAGACTTAGCACTAGAGGCATAAGGATCTGTCAACCTGGAGCACGAACGGGTCTGAGTGATGGCCTATGTTGAAGTCTCAGACTCCACACCTACAGGTAGAGGCAGAAAAGACCAAAGAGAGAGGCAGGCTGTAGCCAAGATAAACAGTAGAAGTCACCATGGTAGGCCTGGAGCTTGGAATCTTCTAGATGCTAGCTGTTTGTTTAACCTCAGGATTTAAAGTTATATAAGGAAATGCAACAAAAATAAATAGAGAAAAGGGTGAAAAGAATGATGGGAAAAATAAAACTAAGGATGAGTTTAAACAAAATGTCCATCAAGTTCAGTTGCTTGATATATGTCCCAGCAGCCAATGTAACAAAAGAAACAACCACACATTTGGGAGACGTACAGATGACTTTAGGTCATGAAGTCTTTGATGCCTCTGGGCTCTTTTTAAATTCTGTCGTCTTTTGGCCTTGAATGCCCTTCCATTTCTCACATGGTTCTACCTGAACATCTTTTGGGGGTAGGGGAAGAAAAGATGAGGGTCAAAGGCACCAAGTTTCAGTTGTACAAGGAGGGCGAGCTCTGGGAAGGCACTGTTAACACTACACTGTATACATGAAAGTTGCTGAGAGGGTAGATGTACACGTCTTTGTTGTGTGTATCCATGCGTGCCTTCACCCACATACGTGCACATGCCACGGTGTGAATGCGGTGGAGAGAGAACAGTTTCCGGGAGCCAGTTCTTGCCTTCCACCTCGTTGGAGCAGGAACTCTCTCGTTTTTTTTTTTTTTTTTGCGTCATGCCGCATCCTCCAGGCTAGAGAGCCTGAGAGCTTCCAGCCTCTATGAAGAAGGACGGGGCTTACAGACGCTTGCTAATACATTTGGTTTTTCATGTGGGCTCTGAGTTTAGACTTGCAGGGCTACTGATTTTACCCCCTGATCTCTCTCCTCGGCCTGCAGAGGGCAGATGTTGTCTCCCCCGACTCCTTGTTTCTCCCAGCACCCCCACCCTGCCGCCCACAGACTCATACACAAGATGGCAGCTTTGTGAGGTGCCAGATGCATTGAGGGAACTGATTATGGTGACTATCGCATGATAGACATGGGCATTGGCAGTCTCTAATTGCACATGCACAGTTTCAAAGCTGGAGCCAGAAGAGCTGCAACAGGTACAATATTTCAGCTGGGTTCTATGGTGATATTTTATTTGTATTAAAATGTTATTTGTATGTTAATAAATAAAGTTGCCCGGGGGTCAGAGCTATTAGCAAGCCATAGGAAAGCAGGGCAGTGGTAGCGTACGCTTGTAAAACCAGCACTTAGTAGGCAGAGCTGGGTAAGTCTCTGTGTGTTCAGGGATACAGCCATTATTGGATACACATGCCTTTAATCTTAATACCAATCATGGAAAACCTGGAGGCCTATACAGACAGGCTGTGAGGAGGCGGTCATGTGGTTGGGTTTACAACCAATGAGAAGGCAGGACAGGAACTCTATATAAAGACTTTAACACAGGGGTAACTCTGGTTCGGAGAGGTAGGACCACTGCAGGAGGAAGGGTAAGGTTTTGGCTCTTGGCTCTGACCTCTTGGCTTTCTTCTTTGCATTGGTTCTGTGTTTATTGTTTGATGGGAAGGTTGGATACATCTACATGGTTCGCCTGTGACTTCGGGGAAACTGAGTCATTCTATCTTAGAGTAGTTTTGTTTTTTTGGTTTTTTTTTTTTGTTTTTTGAGACAGGGTTTCTCTGTGTAGCTTTGCACCTTTCCTGGAACTCGCTTTGGAGACCAGGCTGGCCTCGAACTCACAGAGATCCGCCTGCCTCTGCCTCCCGAGTGCTGGGATTAAAGGTGTGCGCCACCACCGCCCGGCAGAGTAGCTTTGTTTACAGAAACTGTTTGTTCAAGAAAGCAAATCAAACCCTCTTCTCTTCTTTCATTTTGACAGTTGCAGTAAACGTGGGGTTTGTGTTTATCCAGGATGGAATTGACTATTGTATTAGTGATCTCTTGCTGCCTGACAGATTACCAAACTCTGAGTGACTGCACACAGGCATGTATCATCTCACAGAGTGTGGGTTGGGGATTGGGAGGTGGCTGAGCTGCACAGCTGCGGCCGAGCTTCTGGGGGTGTTACAGTGAAGATGTTGCCCACGCTGTCGGTCATCTGAGAGTGCCACGGAAGGATCCTATTCCAAGATGGCAAGCTCGGACTGTTGGCGAGGGACTGACTTCTTCACTCAATAGACTCCCTGTAAGGCCCCTAGAGTGTCCTCATGATGCAGCAGCTGATTTCTCTCATATACAGACATCAAAAGCAAAGTCGGGGGGGTAGGGGGAGACGCAACATCCCTTACCATCCAAGCCATGGGAGTTACATTCCTCTCCTCCTGGGGTCCTGGTTAGATGCACAGTCCTGTGCTATTCACACAGTGCTATTCGGTGTGGGAGAGGTGTCTGCGAGCCCCTGAACACTATGAGGTGTGAATGTTGAAGCCTACACCAGAGGCTGAGTCAGAAGTTATCCACTTAATAACTCCTAATGAATATTCACTTGTCCATGTGAGAAGAAATGCTAAGGAGGAGGAGGAGAGAGGGGGAGGAGGGAAGCTCTGGTTCTTTTTATTTCCTTCTATGAGCTAGTGTCCGTTTCTCAAGCAAAGCATCAAATGATATCAGGTGTAATTCTTTGGTCGTGAACACATATGGTGAGTCTGGCCAACTCAAGAGGGGAAAATGAGTCATTAAAAAACCACACTGGGGTTCCTCGCAGGAGGTGAGGACAGATGGATGATGAGATTAATTGAGAGAAAATATCTCAGCAGCCCGAGACTACAGCAACAGTACTACAAAGCAAGGGCTTCAGGGTCCTTCAGGAAGGAACTGCTCCGCGGACCTTCTGGGTGCCCAGAAGAGAGACTTTCACTGGTCTAGTCTGTACCATGTGGCTATTCCGGTAGAGATGTGAAGTCCAGTGACTGGCAGCCTCTCGGAGCTGCAAGGAGGGGAGCTGACTTCCCCGTGAAAGAAATTGCACACCGGCCCTCATGTGAAGGACCCAATGGCTTCATGTTTAATAAAGAAATTCAGTTTTATGTTTTGAAGCGAACAGGAGCCTGTTGAGTGTCAGGCATTATTGCGTTATTTGTTAGTTCTTTATGTTGATGGTGTTGAAGGGGAGATGCCATGTTTTAGAAGGTAAACATCAGAACAGTTGCCCCAGGCACTGAATTATTTTCAACCTGGAAAGGCACTCATTAATCTTGGGTATCTAGTATATCTAATGAACTTGCCTGAGATTTTTCCAAAATGTTGTCCTCTGGACAAGATGAATTGTCCTTTCCTGTCTAGAAGGAATGAAGCACTCGGAATTTCCCAACAGCATTCTGTTTGTTCTTTCATGACACTTGCCAAAGTTGGTAATTATTATTTATCGCCATCTGAAATAATTCACATTTTGTTTACTTCTCTGACATGTTTATCCCCATCACTGAACCAAAATGTGTACATGCACTTCTAAAGCACAGCCAGGCATGGTGGTACACACCTGTAATTCCAGCCTTTGGGAGCTGGAGGCAGGCAGGAGGGTCAGGTGTTTAAGATCCCTAAGATTCACTACATTGTAAATCTAAGCTGGCCTGGCTTACCTGAGACCCCGTTCCAGAGAATCAAAACCAAAGCAAAATGAAACGACAACAACAACCTTATTAAGCACAGTTTCTCTACTCTGCTCTCGTTAAATTTTGAATAACTCTTTGTTATGGGAATGACAAAGAATTACCAGTAATGCGTTCATCTGCACTGAAGGATGCCTGGCATCATTTTAGGGGTCTTCTAACTGATATCAGTAGAATTTCCCATCATGGTAACCACAGTATGCCTCCAGATGCAGGCAAAATTTGAATCCCTAGTGGAGAGCCACTGCTACAAAAGAATACATGAGTGATTGAGCTAATTAATTAGAAGACTTATTCAGAAACTCTATAGGACTTCCAAATCCTTGAATGTTACAGAAGAACTTTTGCCTGTTCAGTTATTCTGATTCATTTATCCATCTCTCCATGCACCAAACATTCTTTGAGCTTCTGTATAGGAAGAGGCTGGAGCATTGATTAATCACCTTTCAAGGTTCAGGAGCTGTCCTGGGCGTTATGGAGTAAACATTGAAAGACGAAAACAAAACATGAATTGAACTCGGTTTACCATGTTCCAGGGAGGATGGTAGTTCGAACAGCACTCCGTCTGCCATGAATTCTTGGCCATTTCCTGCTTTTGCATCTTAACCATCCTTCCTAAGTTCAGCTAATGGGGTCCAGACTTAGAATTCTCTCCCTATAGCTTCGTTAATGCTCCATGTATTGATCATTTACCCTTTGCTTCTGCCACACTGTGTGGGTATATTAGAGATCTTATAAACATGTCTAGACTTCCCAAATAAATGTTTTGGAGAAGTTTATTATAAATGAACAAAATCCTTAGATAAAAATGCACTTATAATCTTACTCTTGCCTTCATAACCCTGGGTAGGTTTCCAAGTTGCCAGGCTGTACTTCACCTACGAAATGGACATGGTTTCACCTGTTCTCTGCCACCAGTACGAGGCAAGTGAGGGTGTTGGATGAAATGATAGACAGGAGTGTATTGTGTGAATTGAAAATATATAGTGCATTGGTGTTATTTAAAGGATTAATAGCACATATTTCTTGAGGTAGAGGGCGATGTTTTATGTCCTTGAGTCTTCAAGCTCAGTCAGTGTGTATCTGTATATGTTAGAGTGGGCTTCACAAACGATGATGAGGCTGCCGTGGTGTCTTGTGAAGTGTGGATCTCATTCATTATAGACTTGTTATCTGATTATACACTGGTCAATAAATAGTTGTAGAGTCAAATTGAATTTCAGATAATCACCCAAGAAGTCTTTATTATTGCTCATGCATATGTATGCTGGCACCTTCTGAAGCTATGGGTTGTAAATATTCTATGTGAAACATATTTTCAGGGTATAATGGAATCTTGTGAATTTTTTATGAAGAACTTTAAAGATATCTTATTTAATACAGAAATACATCACATAAGGTGTAGATTCTGAAAGATTTCATTCCAAAGAATATTAAAATGAAAAGTGATGATCTATTCCCAGCCTTGGATAGATTTGTTTTTTTGTTTCATTTTATTTGACAAGAAAGTGACAAATAATTTAGAGTATAGTAAGAGATTAATCTACCTAAAATACTCATATTTCCCAGCTATTTCCTGAGTTTAAAAATTATTTTGACCAATGTGTAAATTCAGTAGACTAAAATTTGTTATGGGTAAGCTCACAGTTGGGTTAGCCTTTCTGATTCAAGTGTATCGTGGTGATGCTAAAATTGAACACCATGGTAACAAATTTGTTTTACTAAAAATATTGAGATAACACAAATAAGACATTAAGGAAGCTCATGCATTAGCTAGTTGACCTTTCTTGAAAAGTAAATACTAAGGAAATATTTTAAGGGAGTTCCTTTCTGTTTTCTTGACTTAGGGTTCATTTCCAGTCAAATATTGCTTTTGTTTAAAAAGAATTAGTTTAATACCTGTTAAATGTGGCAGTAAAGTTTTACAACATATAATTAAGTTGTAAAACTAAATGGACTTTATAGGCAAAGTTTCCAATATAGGCTTTCTATACTTTAAGGGAAAATAACTGACATTGTTCAAGGTTCTAGACACTATAGTAGCTACAGAGCTTTGAAAATATTTTTTTTTCCTAAAGTGGGAAATTGAAACAAGGCCTTTTAAGTCTATAAAGAAGACTCACAGACATTGTATTTAATGAACATTGCTCTGAACTTTTTATAAGTCTGGATTTGGAGGACATTTAGTAACTGTCTTCTGTGGTTTGAATGTGGCATCAGGCATAATCTTTCCTAGGACTGATGTGCTTTAAACTGCTGACCTTACTCAGAACAAGCAGATAGAAATGTCTAGAGCCCCTATGCTTCTATACGGTGTCTCCTAACTTTACAAAATAACATTTGCCTCTTTAGTAACAACACTTTTTCTAAAAAATATTTATTGGCTACTATTTTATTTCAGAACAGTAGGTTCCTAATAAAAATTGTTTTGGTTCCTCCCTAAGTTATCATGTAGAAGACACATAGGAAATGCTCAACGCTTGGGCAAAAGCCACAACTTCACCTCAGTCAACACTAATTTCATCCAACCACATGCTTCTGTTTCTAAATGCATATCTGTCTGCCTGGTTCTGTTGAAAGACTAAGGAGGCATTTCTACAGGACTGAACCCACTTCTTTAACAGAAATGAGTGGGGTCATTTCTTTAGTCCTTCACTTCTTTGTTTAAACTGACTGATCCTGAAACACAAAATATGCTGGACTTCTCAGACTAGGTTAGGGAAGGCTGGGTAGTGAACTGATTGGCCAGTTTTAGATGGATGCTCCAATCCTATCCCAAGGGACTTTCAAAATATAGTCCAACCCAAATGCATTAAATTCAGGAGATCTAACCCAGGAATCAGGGTCAGTGAAGGCATCTCTGAGCCAAGGCAAGCTTTCACATCTAATAGCTGGCCCAGTGGCGAAGGATGTCATTGTAAGCACTATTCAGTTCTTAGCCGATCTCTATTCTCTCTATATCTTACAACTATTGACAGAAATTTATATCTTTCTCCAAAGTGGATTTCTTCCTCTTTTAGAATGGGGGTTCTCAGTTTAGCTGAGCACATGGTCACTTAAAATTTCTTTCTCAGCCTCCCTTGCAGCTAGGAGTCAGATGGTGGTTGCAGACAGAGTAGCATGTGGGACTTTTAGGAAGTACTTTTCTTCTGGCTAGTTGGACTGTAGCAGTTGGATCAGAACAGAAGTAGCCACTAACACCCATGATATGGAAGTCCCATACAACCTGCCAAGCCAGCCTGTTTGCCTACATGAACATGAAGTTAAACTTCACTTATACATTACATGGTCTCTATTATATTGGCAGTGACGAGGTAGCCAATATTATGACTATGTGCTCTCATCTTCTTTGAAATTATATATGAAATGTACTTTCATTCCAGACATTGGGATGAATGGAATCTGGAATGCAGGAATTCTGGAGATACTTCTGTGTGTCTTTAATTCCTTTTTCTTCCTGCTATCTGGAAGATAGTGATGGGTAAGTCTTCAGGAGCATAATATTTTGGAACAAAACACATATCCTTATCTCTTCAGGACAGAAAAGGTAGGAGGAACATGAGTTCCCCAAGGCATTAAGAAACCAACTTGTGGGGCTGGAGAGATGGCTCAGCGGTTAAAAGCATTTGACTGTTCTTCCAGAGGACCTGAGTTCAACTCCCAACAACCACGTGGTGGCTCACAACCATCTGCAATGGGATCAGATTCCTTCTCCTGGCATGCATGAAGACAGAGCACTCATATACATAAAATACATGAATAAATGAATCTTTAAAAATAAAACGGACTTGCCAGTATTGGGCAACATACCTTTTGGCTTCCTTTACATGAAGAAGCCAATCTTTTGGCATTTAAGCCACCTTTTCCTTGGTTTTCTATTGGGTTCCACAAAATGTCATCTGAACTGATGGAGGGGCTCTCCAGACTCGATAAGAAAGGACAAGAGAATCACTACTCCACTCCAGAGAACTGAGGTGTAGGGCCTGCACCCTAGCACAGTCAGACCCTGGAGCCGATGGAGGAGGGAGCACCCCGGCAGGTGGCCTAGCCCAACACATAAATGCAGATCATCTGGGCCCCAGTCCCTGGTGGGGAGAGGGCAGCTGCTATGCTAACAGACCATAGCCCCATTATGGCAGGCACATCTGGCCTGCAGGTGTCAGGCCTTAGCGCCAGGCGTGGGTTAGACATGGTCAGAGGTGGGCTAGTCTAGGCTGCCACAGACTTTTGTCATGAACCGTTTATGAGTTATGTTCTTGTCGCTGTCACAGAATACTTGACGGAAACCAGCATAAGGAAGACGGATTTATTTTGGCTCGTGAGTTGAGAGGATTCAGCCATCATAGCAGGGAAGGCACAGAATCAAGAATATGCTGCCAGGGCAATAGTGAGGCAAGAAGCAGGGGGAGGAGGGGAGGCTACTAACCATAAGGCCTACCCACAGCAACTCACTTTAAGGAAAGTTCCATAAGCCTCCAAAACGGGACCAAGTATTCAAGTACATGAGTTTTGGGGAGTATTTTTTTTTCATTCAAATAACAACATTGTTAAGACAGAACACCCATATTGTCCTTTTCTCCCTTCAGGCTTCTCTGTAAGCAGCTTGATGGCCCTCAGTAGAGGCTGGGGATCTCATCTCTGCCTCCTTCTAGCACATGTGGAACAGTTGCAGCTGTGTAGGTCTTTGTGTCCACTGTAGGGAGTTCATTTGCCCTCTGGACATTGAGTGTGGAAGCACAGGATTCCACAGTGTGGGAGATCAAGAGACAAGACAGCTGATCACAGGAGAGCTACACGGGAGCCCCAGTCCCCTGTGTTAGCATTAGCTGAAGACCAGGCAGGCAGTTTAGTTGCTGGTGTTCAGAGAGACTTCTAGGGAGTATGACTCAGGGAGGCAGTCCACTTCTGAATAAAGAGACAGGCCTGCAAGCTACAGTTTAGAAAACTAGAAGTTTGTATGTGGACTGTCAGGCCAGCACGTTTATAATGAAGAATGCTGGGAAGATAGATGGACATTGAAAGTATAAAGTACCATGTAGATGGTTCCAAGCTCACTGAGGGAACGACTGAAAGCATCATCACTTTCCTCCCCACTGCTACCAAGACCTCAAGATTCTGACCTTTTCAATGAGCTCAGCCATGGTTCATCTGCTAATTAATTTCTTCTCATAAAGGCTGCCTTGGGGAATTCATATTTTGACTAGTTCCCATGGGTTATGAGAAGTTTGCAGATAGAGAAAATTGTTTGCCTCAGAACCTCCACCTTTCCACAGATGACTTGTTCAAAATATTACTACGTGCTGTGGAACAATCTCTGTGTGTTGCAAATATATATTAATCTCATTGGTTAATAAAGAGCTGACTGGCCAATAGCTGAACAGAATAAGGTTAGGCGGGAGAGCCAAACTGAGAATGCTGGGAAGGAGAAGGGTGGAGTCTGTAGTCGCCAGCAGACACAGAGAGAAGCAAGATGGGCATGCCATACTGAGAAAAGATATCAAGCCATGTGGCAAAACATAGATAGGAAATATGGGTTAATTTAAATGTTAGCTAGTAACAAGCCTGAGCTATTGACTGAGCATTTATAATAATATTAAGCCTCTGTGTCGATTATTTGAAAACTGGCGGGCAGGAAAGAAATGTCCACCAACAAGTGGCACCCAACATGAGGCACCAGATGATAATGATTCTTTTCCTGTTTACTAATAAACTAATCCCGTGCACAAAGAAAAAGGAAAACATGAGATGGATCCAAGCTACTGCCAAGACACTCCACCGTGCTCCCTTCCTGGCTTGAAAGATCCTGAACTCTTTTCGGCTCCACCTCTTCCCCCTCATCCCATCCATCCCTAATGTAATCCCCACCTCTGGACTAAGATGGTCTTTTCAGTTGGATAGCAGGCTGGTGAGAGAAGTCCCTTAACAACTGCTGACAGAACAGATACCTTTAGAATCAACCTCATGATGCAACATATGATTACATTTAATCATATTAATCACATGCCATGTTTATTATTACTTACTCCATCTACAAAAGTATATCCTACTTGTCTTCTTCAGTGCATTTTTTCTCTTCCTTCTCATTTATCTCCTTTCTCATACTCTTTCTTATTCCTTCCTTCTTCCCTCCTTCCTTCCTCCTCCTCCTTTTTTCTCCTCCTATTTCTTCTTCCTCCTCCTTCTTTCTTTATGAAACTGTTTCGTGTAACCGAGGCTGGTATTGTCTTGAGGATGACCTTCAACTCTCCTGTCTCTGTCTTCCAAATGATGTGACACCATGCTTATATTTTTCAGAGACATGGTCTTTATTTTTATTTGGTGTGTATGGTATGTGCCTGAATGTATGTCTGTGCACCACATGTGTATAGTGGCCACCAAGGCCAGAAGAGGATATCAGATTCCCTGGGACTGGAACTTTAGATGGTTGTAAGCCACCACATGGGTGCTGGGGATTGAACCCGGGTCCTTTGGAAAAGCATAGAGAGCTCTTAACTGCTGAGCCATCATCCCTCTAGCTCCCTGAGACACAGTCTCGATATGTATAGGCTGTGAACTCATGCAGCTTGAGCTGACCTTGAATTCTCCTGCCCCAGCCTTTTGTATGCTGGGATCATAGGTGTAGACCACCACATCTGACATTTTACTATTCACATGAGTTATATAAATAAATATAGACAACCAGCCTTGAAAATGCTGTGTTAAACAGAATTGAGCTAGAAAAATGTTGTAGAGTGTGTGAGCCTCTGAGCAGGAAGCTGCCCAGGTGTGAGTGCCTTGGCTGGGGGGGGCGTCTTATGGGTCCCCGATAAAAAGTCCACATAATGGGAAATAATTCTGCCTCTGTCCCAAGCTTGTCTCTTCAAATGCTTTACCCATGGCTGGGGATGGCCCAGAGCAAGGGACAAGATGATACGATTCCCTGTGGCTCTGGTTGTTCTCTAGTAAGATGGTGTGTGTGTGTGTGTGTGTGTGTGTGTGTGTGTGTGTGTGTGTGTGTGTGTTTTCCACAACACCCTTGTTGTCTGTCTTTCCCACCTGCTCTGCAAGCATCTTTCTGTGCTCTCTGTGGTCTCCTTCTCCTTAGGTGACATGATATAGGTCCTGTTGTCCATAGCCCTGGACACGAACTGTTACAGAACTGAAGTGGGTTCTTCTTCACGTGCTATTTTGTGTTGTGATTTTCCCCCAAAGCTGGCAATTTCCAGAATTTTGAACCAGAAACTTACTTCCACACTCCCCTTGCCCAACTCTCCTTTATTTCCTCCGGATCTCTTAGGGTTAGTCATCTACAGAAACACGGGAGGAATGCCTGTTTAGTTAAGTCAGGGACTGTCTTGCTGGCACAGAATGTTTCATTTAACTAGAAAAGGTGAACGGTTTTCTCCCTGTTCTGTAAGAAGTCCAAGATCTCCTAACAGATTACATTCCTATGATGGATTTATCATGAACTCTTCTCCAGTCAGTCATCAGTGGTCTCCTGTATCCTTCTATCAACATCCTCTATCTGGCAACCCGAGCCAGGGACCACTGTGGATGCTCTTAGAACTCGGTGGAAACCAGTTTACATTTTATTTTTACCCGACACGTTACACCTGCTAATGACTCAGGTCAACTGGGTAAGCAATACGGTCATTCATAATTAATTTCGCAGTCCATTATAGCCAATTATTTTAACCACTGGATCATTTGTATTTTTATATTATCTATGGTCTTCCAGGAACATACAGAAGGCTTAATGGGCTGTATAATGTTCAATCCCTGATCCACGATTAACAGACTGTTTAATGAGTACAATTTTTAAGGAAGCTTGAAATTTCAGGTCCCTGGCTTCTTCTACAAAGACAAACATTGGGATGAAAAGTTTGAAACAATAATGGGTTTTGAATGGAAGGTTATCCTCGCACAAATGAGGCTCTTTATGCCACCTGGGAGCACACTACCCTTAAATAGCAAGTGTAAGATGCTGAGCATGTTGACGGTTCTAAGTTCTGGCTTCCAGTCTTGGATCCTTTGGTCCTGTAGGTCCAGGGTAGCCGAGATATGAGATTTTGCAACAATTGTGGCAAAGAGGTTTATAGTTCATGGTTTCAAAACCCACTGGTTGAAAAACGTATTTTGGTGTTTCTTGAGTGTATGAGAAACTGAGCTGGGCCTTGGGAGAGGGCTCAGTGGATAAAGCTTACTTCACAAACAGGATCTGAGCCTGGATCCCCAGCATCCACAGACAAGCTGGGCACAATAACATGTACCTGCAATTCCAGCACTGAGGATTAAGGTGGGGATCTGAGATTAGTAGGTCCTAAGTCTCATTGGTCAACCCAGATAACTGAGATAGCAAGTCACTGGTTCAGTGAGAGACCCTGACTCAAAATAAAATAAAATAAAATAAAATAAAATAAAATAAAATAAAATAAGGTGGAGAACTCACAGAGGAAAGATATCTGCGTGTAGAAGCACCCCTGTTCTCATGGGTGAGTGCACTGAACACACATGTCCACCGCACCCTTCATGTGCATATACCACGCAAACACAAATTAAAAAAAAAAAATCAAGAGACTCTGAAATTTGCAGACCTTCCCTAACGGCTAAAATTTACAGAGCTTCCGTAATTTCAGGCAGGCAGAGCATGTTAGGGGAAGTGTGTCAGGAGCCTTGGGTCTGAGATCTCTAAGCTTTCTGGATCTTATTTTCTATACACGGTGTCTCCATGATCCGCTGTGTCTCCTCCTCTTAGACAGATTCAAAGCTAAGAGACTGCACTGAGATACGTTGTGCTGGCTTCTGTCAGAGTTCCAGTAATTGTCTTGTCCTTGTCTCAGTACGTGGAGCATCTAGAGAGTGGTGTGTGTGTGTGTATGTGTGTGTGTGTGTGTGTGTGTGTGTGGTGTCCACTGAAGTACCATGGGGAGCGCTGATGGTCACTGATAAGCCTCACTTACTTACCCTAACAATTTCTGAGTGTTTACCTTTGCTTCTCAGGGCAACTATGAGCAGCTACTTAACAATTACTGTTTCCCTAGGTGACACATAACCCACTACACATTTTTCTTTTAGGGCTGTTGATAGGATTAAATTAGACAAGGCATATAAACTATGTAGTGTGCTTCCTGTCATAGATGGATCAAAACCAGCTTTCTTCTTTTCTTTCTCTATTTTCTTTTCGGCCGGGTCCCCTTCTCCTCACTTCCTGACCCCCTACTCCCAAGTGACAGGCAAGCTGTGTAGTTTATATTTAGGAAGGAAGCTTAGGTCACATGATCAGATTCATAAGAGGCATGAGTTATGTAACTCTCTTAAGGACAAGTGAGCTATGTCGTCTTCTCTTGGTCACATGTTTCTTGGGATCTCAGAGGATGGGGTATTGTGACACCCACTGCATATCCCTTGGCACGAGCAGATGCTATGTGAAGATGTTTGGAGAGAAAAAGATGCTGGGAATCTCTTTCCCCAAGGAGCATGGTCTAGGTGGATATTTACAATTTGCTTGTCTATCTAACTGTATTAGTTACTTTACGCTGTGATAAAACACCTAACCGAATAGCCTTAGAGAGGGAGGGTGGGTTTATTTAAACTGGTGGTTTCAAAGAGAATGGCCCATGGTGGTGGGAAAGACCCAGCAGTGTCCATAGTGGCAGAGCGTGTGGTAGTGGAGACTCCATCCATCTTGGTGAACAGAGAACCAGAAGTATGTATCACCTTGGAGAGCTACCTCCAGAATCCCACTTCTGCTAACTGTCCTAAAATTTCTACAACTTCTCAGAACAGCACACAATCCGGGAAACAACTGTCCAAATGCATGGGCCTGAGGGGGGCTGTTTTCACATTCAGAACATGGCGTCTGTCCCTGGTCCCCACAGGTGCATGGCCATAACACAGAATACATCAGTTCAACTGCAAGAGTCCTCTTTGTTTTAACAGATGCAACAATGTTAAAAAGGCCAGGTCTCAGCCTCCAGGTGTCTTTGCAAAGTGCAGTTTTTCTCTTTGGTAGCATTTACCTCATTAACGATTATAGCTGTGCGGTCTGCACCCACTTGGTTCACAGCTTCAAACGCACCTGTGCTCCCAGACGGCACAGACCGTCACAGACTTTGCGCTCCACTTTCTTCTCTTCATTCTGACTGTAAATCTGGCTAAAGGAAGTGAGCTGTAAGTGAGCCACAGTCCAGTGGTTGTGTTGTTTGGAAATTGCCACTGTTAAACAGATTTGCTAATTTACTTTGAATTCAGCCTCACTCAGATGGTTAAGACACAAGAAGAACACACCCTGATTGTTTTCCAAAATATAACAAAACTAACTTTTATTCCAATTTCCAATACATTCACTGGTTTTTTTTTTGCCTGAAACCTTGTGAGAACCATCTCTATTGTGCACCATTCTGTCAGCATTCTGAACTTCAGAATGCCCAGAAAAGTGGCCCATAAAATTCTGCTTACAACATTCTAGGGTTTCTCTAGCATGCAGCTCCAAATCCTTCCAAATTGACCCCACAAACCATTTCCAAAGTCTAAGATTTACACGGCCAAGTTTATCACAGCAAAGACCCCACTCCTGGTATCAAATCTCTGTATTATTTCCTTTTTTTTTTTTTTTGTCACTGTGACAAATACCTGGCATCCTTAAGTGAGTTTAGGTCACCGTGGTTGTGGAAGATGCAGAGGGGGTTCACAGTGGCTGGAGTTTGTGGTAAAGGCTTCTCACATCTTTCTGGATCTGGGAGGTAGATCAGGCTGAAGCATGGCCAGGCTATAACTCTCAATGGCCTTCCACCGGTCATGCCTCCTACTCCAAAGTCTCTACAGTCTCCCAAAGCAATACCAGCGGGTGGGGAGAAAGTGTTCAAACACTGAGTTGATGGGGAGCCATTTCACAATCAAATCATAATACCATAGCATAAGCCAACTAACGGGACTTACATTAGATCAGAGGTACCCATTGTCTGTGGCAGAGAAGAGGGAGCAATTAATTACTGGGTGATGTGTTATCTCTATATTCAGACTCAGAAGAAAAGATTTGCCTGTTTGCTAAAAATAGTGATACAGCCATGTATCCATTGCATCGGGAGGGTTATTAGGGAGAATACAAGCAAAGGCAGTACTATAAATATCAAAGCCTACCTACAGGACCAGGAAGAAAGCAGCAGCAGCATAGATCTGAAGACATATTCCCTCCAGCAGAGTTCTGTGTTCACACACAGAGTCTTGTCAACGGAGTGCTGTTCTCAAGAGGAAATGGTGAAAGAGAAGTTGAGAGATACCAGGGGAACCAGTGTTTGCCTGTAGTTGTAGGTAATAAATTGTGTGGGAAATGCCAATTTTCAAAATTCCTCCTTTCTATGTGATTCAGTGTGAGTGAGACAGAATCATTGTTGGGGACTATAAAATCCATCTCAAAGACTCAAAAATCATTAACGTCCAATAATACTGATTAGTTTTGTGTTAAATCTGAGTCTTGTGGGTTCTATAACTCTCTCCTTTGGCAGAAAATTCAATAATTTATTATCACTGAAGGTAAGAGTAGTCTTAGAAATATTTAGCTTAGTTCTGATGCTGTTCACTTTTAGTCCATAAAATGCTAGTCGTGTCCCCATAATTCCTTACTGCAGAGTTAATTAAGTTTCGTGTTTCTGCATTTACAACTTGACTATGATTTTGCTAGAGGTCTGGTGGGAATTCTCATTATTTTTAGTCTTCCCTTTATGGGAGCAATCTATGTTTAAAAATTACAAAATGGAGACTCATATGCCAGTAACATTATAATTCGGTAATAAATTTTTGCTAACTTACTCATTTTAATGAAAACAAGGCTGGCAACATTGAAACCTGACAGATTTTTTTAAAAAAAATCTGTTTCCTGGAAGTTTTCAATTTGAAAAATAGTTGTGCTAATTTTAAGACACGCATCTTATATCTAAACATATTCTTTATGGAAGAACAGACACTATACTGTCCGGCAGTGACAAGTCCCACGATGCAAGGGTACCCACAGGGGAAGGTTCGTGGGCCAGAGAAGCAGGAAGTTCCTTTGAGATAACCAGGGGGAAATTGCATTTTTAATGGGCTTGGAATTCAAAGAGAATGTGAGCTCATTAGTTTAAGAGAACAGTCCAACTTGGACAAACACTTGGAGCTTGTTTAAATATAGAAGATTTTTTAAAAAGGGATTTATTTTATTATTATTTATCTGTATGTGTGCCTGTATGCAGAGGCCTGTGGAGTCTGGAAGAGAGCCTTAGATCTGCAGTGATGGGCTGTGGTGAGCTGCCTGATGTGGGTGCCTGGAATTGTCCTTAGGTCTTCTGGGAAATCAGTGCATGCTCTTAAGTGCTGGACCATCTACCCAGCCCCGGATGTAGAGGTGTGTGTGTGTGTGTGTGTGTGTGTGTTTTAAAGATAGGTACAAGAAGATATGTGTGATGTGTGATGGTGTGGGTTTACTCGGACAGCATGTCTTCAGCCCAGCCCAGGTGGGCTCCGGATTACAGATTTCTCTTTGTGAATGAACTTTGAAATCAGGGGCAATTTTTGTGAGGACAGCATACTGGCAAAGCAGATGTTAAATCAGACAGAGCTAATGGCTCATTTTAAATGTGCTGTAAACGGTAATCAATATCACTATAGAGACCAGTCCTTGGGTTTCTGTCACACTCCCTTAGTAGAGTCTTTCCTCGGGTCCTGCTCACTGTCACTACCTTGTTCTGTTGATACTTTAATCCTCCTTATTCCCTATTGGACACCCAATGGAAGGGAGACCCAGCTACAGTCTGGCTGAGTCAGATTGTCTCTCTTAGGATTTGGGTCTCTCCTCTCCTCTCCTCTCCTCTCCTCTCCTCTCCTCTCCTCTCCTCTCCTCTCCTCTCCTCTCCTCTCCTCTCCTCTCCCCTCTGCTTCCCTCCCCCTCCCTTCTTTCTTTTCCTTTTCCTTTTATTTTTTTGAGACAGAGTCCTCCTGAGTATCCCTAGTATTCACTGGGCAGACAGATTGGCCTTGAACTCACAGCAATCCTCCTGCTGTAGTCTGTTTAACGCTGCTGACACGCACTACTGTACTCCTCTCCCTCTCTTCCTTCTTTCATTCCTTGTCCCTGCCTCATTGGGGAGGAAACCCAGAGCCTCAAGAATGCCAGGAGAGCAACCTACCGCTGACCGGCTCCTCTTGGCACCTTTCAGCTCAGAGTTTAATGTGGATTGCTGCCACCGCTGCCGCCAGCACTGAACTGAGAGGTTCTGAAGGATGGAAGGACAGAAGCCGCAGAAAGACATAATGTCCTGAAGTGATGGCTATGTCAAGTAGACATTTTCATGGCTGTGAAGAAATACTCGATGCAGTTTAAGGGAGGAAGGGTTCATTTTTGACTCATGGTTTCGGAGGTGTCAGCTCATCATGCAGGGGTGGGAGTGGGGTGGGGTTGGGTCTGGGGGGTTGAGGGGGTGGGAGCCACTCACAACACAGAGGAGGGGGAGCAAGAGTCCGCTGATGCAGAGAGACAGAAACAGAGAGGAAGGGAGGGCAGGGACTGAGAGACAGAGACAGATACACAGACAGAGGCAGAGACAGAGAGACGGACAGACAGACAGACAGACACACACATACACACACAGAGAGAGAGAGAGACAGAGAGAGAGACAGAGACAGACAGACAGACAGACAGACACACACACACACACACACATACACACACACACAGAGAGAGAGAGAGAGAGAGAGAGAGAGAGAGAGAGAGAGCTTGTGAGCCTGTGCTTGCTCCTGATGCCCGTTAACCCTTCTTCCACTCAGGTGGGTCTTCTGTCTCTTAGCAGAACCTTACAGACACCCCCAGAGCTGGGCATTTCTAATCTCCAAGGAGCTTCTCAGTCAAAGCACGTTGACAGGCAAGATCAACAGTTGCAGCGAGAGCCAGGAAAGCAAGAGGAAGCAGGGAAAGGCAGACGCAGAGAGAAGGAGGGAACGGGACTGACCTTTGACCTTGCTTGAAGACCTGACTCGGTTCTGCTGTTCTCAGAAGAGATGCTAGCATCTTGTTCTCTGACTAAAGTTCGGCTTTGAGGGGTTTTGTGAGCACCAGTTTGCCATCCTGGTTTTTGGTGTGCCTCGCCAAGTTCTCACAAGCATTCTTGCCGTGTGCTTGCCTGGGATGGAGCTCTTTCTATTATTCATGGCTACAGCAGTCTGGTCAAGACGGAAGTGGGGTCAACAGTGCTTCAACTTCCTTTGTAAAATCGTACTGTTTTAGACAGACCCCTGACATTAATAACAGTCATGTGGAGCAGAGGAATATGAGGGCGGAGCTGGCAAAACACAAAGAGGAAATGCTTTTGGAAGAGATTCACTCCATGACCTTTGAATGTAACTGACCAAAAGAAACCCAGCCTCCTGCCTTTGTCCAGAATCGCTGCAGCTCCGTCTGTCATTTCTATGAGCTGTGGCTCAGTCACGGGAGGAAAACAGGAGCCCATGACACGGCTGGAGGGCGAGTCAGATCGGGCTAATTCCATGCTGCCTTACCTGGGGCTGGCTAGATGTGCAGGAGATCAGAGGAGAGCCTTGGAACACACCTGAGCTGTTAGCAATGATGGGAAGTGGTGGAAGAGGGAGCTAGCAGCTGCACGGGCAGACAGCACAGGCTCCAGGGTGAGTGTGGGACTAGGCTGGAGGAGCACACTGGCAAGGGAGGGCAGGTAGGGAGGAGTCTCAGGCCCTAGCACGGAATGCCTCTGTGGGACTTGTTGGGGGGGGGGGGCGGGGGAGCTCCCCGGAGCCTCTGATCTACCCAGGCAGGCAAGATGCACAGACATAAAAACCACTAGACGACAAGGCCCATGCATGAGTAGAGAATGTTGTAAAAAGGAGGTTGGAGAAGGAATAATTGATCCTACCACCTGGAACAGAAAAAAGGCAGTGAGAACCTGCGGATGCGAGTAGTTTTGGGACAAGGCTGGCCCAGCCCTTGCACGGGATGATAAGCATGAAGCTGGGCTCACGGTGAGGGGACAGAAGTGGTTTTTAGGCTTTCAGAGGGCAAGAGCTTTTCTTTCCCTGATTTTTAAAATTTTTTAAATTTTTCTCCCACCTCCCTGCTCTCCCCCTCCCCCCACTGGAAATTGTAAATGAAAATGCAATAATAAAAGCATCAGAGCAGCTTAGTTCTGGGTGAAGTCAAAAGAGAGATGAGGATGCCTGTCTCTGCTTCCATGCCCACCACACACGGTGAGGCCGGTCCACAGTCCCATAGCTGGGAATCTGCTTGGGGGAGCCAGGAAGGTAAGAAGTCATGAGCCGGAGAGGAAGGAAATAGGAAGTCGTGGACTCTGGATGGTGGATGAAGGAAGGAGCGAGGAAAAGAGAACACAATGGTGCTGGAGGAGTCAGAGGGGAGATGCTACGGCAGTGTGGTTCTCAACCTGTGAGTCGAGACTCCTTCGGGGTGGGGGTTGAACAACCCTCTCACAGGGGCCACTAAAGACCACCTGCATATCAGACATTTATGTCATGATTCATAAAAGTAGCAAAATTACAGTTTTGATGTAGCAATGAAAATCATTTTAGGGTCGGGGGGCAGGGGTCACCACAACGTGAGGAACTGTATTAAAGGGTCTCAGCACTAGGAAGGTTGAGGACCACTGTGGTGAGGGATAGGAGCAAAAGCTGGGTCCTGGGTCCTAGTCAGCCCTGGCTACCATGCCCTTCTGGTGCCCCTCAGCTTTGATCTCCAGCCCTGGAACATTTTGGAACAGTGAATGTGGACTTTCCAGCACATGCCACAGCTCCCTTCTTTACAATGGCAGTGTTGGACATTCACAGGTGAGTGGCACAGGGTTTTGCAGTCTGACTCATGGGCGTTTCTTCTTGATACACACCTGTCCTTCCCCTTTCAGACCTAAGCTGCCTTTTATGCATTCCTGACATTTCATGATTTCTTGCTTCAGAGGAAAATGTGTCTCCCGAGGGGTTATATTAAATTGAACTGACTGTCAGACACTGAAGAGTTACAGCAAGAAAAAAGGCGGACCGCATTCATCTCCCCAGTTCTTTGTGATCCGGGTACATTTTTTTTTGTTTTCAGCCTCCAAATTAAGTCTCTGCTGGTTTGGTATGGTCAACACGGTTTCCTTCCCCAAAACACTCAGCAGCTGGCGTTGACTCAGGTGAGTTGAGGCTCCAGCAGCCCTGAGCCTGGCCCAGAAGGACTCTCCCATTCATCAGCGCCCACATTCTTCCCTATCTAAGCCAAGATTATTGAAATATCTAGCGACAGTCCACATTTGCTGTCCATGAGTAATTTGGTGGATGGGAAAATAACAGTGGACTATAATGAAAATGAATTTATGCGCCTCAGATTATGAGTTTATACACAGGCAGATTTATATTGTAGTTAAGCACCTAGCTGAGGAAATCCCTCATACTAAAAAGTTGAAGAGAACAAAAACACCGCTTATCTTTGAAGATGGCCATTATTTGCTCTTCAAAGATCCAAATTCTATGAATTAAAGTGGAAAAACCACTAGCTAGACCAAATAGCCTTTAGAAACAGATTTACTTTATTTTCAGTTAAATGTACATGCGCAGGTGCGTGTATGTGTGTACAAGTACTCACAGAGGCCAGCTGTGATGGACCTCTTAAAGCTAGAGGGTCAAGTGGTTGTGAACTACCAGACCTGGATGCTGGGGTCTGAACTCAGACCCTCTACAATAGCAGTACATGCTCTTAGCCACTCAGTCATCTAGCCCCATGGAGCCAATGCTTTAAAGTAAACTCTAGAACATAATTATGTCTGTATATGTTTGCTCTGGGGTGCCAATCAAATAAATCCATGTCTCTGGTTAGCATAGCTATCTCCACCTGTTGCTTCTGGTAACTACAGGCCCTCACTATTCATCATGACCCCCCTACACCCAGCTCTGTGTCTTTTTTTTTTTCCTGTTACAATCTTCCAGAATGCTTTCAATACTATGTTGTGGATATTTGTATGCTGTGAATGTGTTGCTCTGATTGGTTAATAGAAAAAGTGCTAGCTGGGTGGTGGTGGCGCACACCTTTAATCCCAGCACTCGGGAGGCAGAGGCAGGCGGATCTCTGTGAGTTCGAGGCCAGCCTGGGCTACAGAGTGAGCTCCAGGAAAGGCGCAAAGCTTACACAGAGAAACCTGGTCTCGAAAAACCAAAAAAAAAAAAAAGTGCTGATTGGCCAGTAGCCAGGCAGGAAGTATAGGCAGGACAAAGAGAGAGGAGAATTCTGGGAATAGGAAGGCTGAGTCAGGAGATGCTGCCAGCCTCTGCTGCCATGAGAAGCAAAATGTGAAGGCAGAACTGGGAAAAGGTACCAAGCCACGTGGCTAAACATCAATAAGAATTATGGGTTAATTTAAGTGTAAGAGTTAGTCGGTAATAAGCTTGAGCTAATGGCCATACAGTTCATGAATAATGTAAGCCTCTGTGTGTTTACTTGGGTCCAAGTGGCTGCAAGACTGGCGGGTGAGAGAGGTTTGTCCTAACCATGGGCCAGGCAGGACAAGGAAAACTCTAGCTACAATGCCACCCTGCCTGAAATATCATCAAAACCCTATAGCCTAGGCTATGTGTCATGTATGCTCACACATGTCAGGGTCTGAGGTCAACTTCAGACATCACCCCTCACATACCATCAACATGGAGACAGCGTCCCTCATGTGGCCTGGAACTCATCCGTACTGCTGACCAGCTAGCCCTAAGGAGCTACCTGTTTCTGCTTTTCAAGTGCTGAGATCGAACATAATTTTATGTGTTTGCTTCTGGCCATAAGGTTTATTAACATAAAGTTAAGCTTAACTTTAAAATTAATTTTTTTTTGAATATTACAATTAGACGTCAACGTTTTTATTTTGTCTGAATTAACTAGCTTTGATACTGTTAACCATAAACTTTTTTTTGTGTGCCAGGAATTGAACTCGGGGTCTTAGGCATGCTAGGCAAGTGCTCTACCACTCAGCTACATCTCCAGAATCCAAGCACTATTGACTGAGCTGACAGTGTGGGGCACAGTCATAGGCCTAGTGAGTAGGGTGGCAAGGAGGAGAAGAGGTGAGATCCTGTCTCTAAGATGTTATTCCCTTAGAGAGAAGACTGACATACAAGTCAAAAACAAAAAATGTGAAGCCTTGACTGTGTTTATTTACTTGACACCTGTAATATCTACCAGGACAGCTGATAATAGGAAAGGATTGTTTCTCAGTGGGGGAAAATGGCCGTCAAGAGAACATTAGGAAGGCAGCTTTCTTGTGTATGGCTGATGTTCAGACACATGTTGGGATGCAGATGGAAATTAGGAAGCAGCCAAGGCCTGCCTCTGTGAATCTGACCTTGGAGGAGTGATAGGAATGTAACTTTCATGGACGTCAGAAGCTTCTGGATCAAATAAGAAGGGTGGCTTTGCGTCTTCGGGTTCCTAGCTCACTTCCAATGGACTAGGTGTTGTAGATTGAATGTGAAATGTCTCCCCTGGCTCACGTGTTTGAATATTTGATCCCTAGCTGGTGGCACTGTTTGGGAAGTTAAGGGACCTTCAGAAGGTGGAGCCTCGAGGAAGGAAGGATGTCACTGGAGATAAGCCTTGGGATGGCATAGCCAGGCCCCACTTCCTATTTCTAGTGTTCCTCAGGGTTGCTGATGCAGTGTGATGGGCCGGCCTCATACTCCTGCCACCATGCTCTCCCCATCACGATGGACTGTATCCCTCTGGAGCTGTAAGTGAAAACAGGCCTTTTCTCCCTTAGGTTGTTTCTGTCAAGGTATTGTATCTAGGCAACAGAAATGAAACTAATACACGACATCACAAGGCCTGATGAATCCAATTGGATTATGGGGAAAGAGAGATGTGTGGATGGAGGGCTTCTGAGAAGGCTCTGTAGCTGACCTGGCAGAATGGAGAGATTCCCAAAATGCCAAGGAGTGGCACGGGGTGGTGAAAGTACAAAATCGGGGCTTCCTTCACAGAAGATGGGGAGTTCTCCCTAAGCTGCACACCACCGACAGGTAGGATGCTAAGTTGAGTCATGACGTGCAGCCGTCTTCGGTAAGACTTACTTTCAGCTGTCCAGTTCTGGCCATTTTAAAGATGCTAGTCAGGTTTTTTTTTTTCATGTTTCTATTAATTTATTTTCTATACTATTGGGTAGTCTTACTTGTGCATGGTAACAGTACAATGACTGCTCCAGACAACTCCCAGATTCCAGTCAGTTCTGAGAGTTACAACCCTCTGCCAACTAAACGAGGTTTTCAATAGAAGGGATGGGTTTAATTTACACCACAGAGTGCTAGAAGGTCTTCTCCCTGACTGCAATTACAAGAATTATATTTAATATGTGTGTAACAGATATTCACATCTTGTTGGGAAAACAATTCCCTTTGCATGGGATAAAAAAATGATTACAAATATTTTATTATGCCGGTTATTTTATTCTTCCTCAGGTCCCTGCAGTATCACGCTCCTCAAAAATAATCCTGCTTATCACTAAATATTCTCTACTTATTTGATTTTCATCCACTTGATACAACCTTTGATTATGTTTGATTTTGTGTACAAGAGGGCTTAGATACAATAATAATCCTGAGCCTTTTTAGATAATAGAATTTTCAAGACCACAGTCAGGAATCCGATTAGTGAAGTATCTGGAGATATGTCACCACACAAAGCATCATCACAACAAATACAATTATATGTGAGAAAATGGATCCAGACCTAATGTATAACAAGATATAACTTCTTTTTATACTAAGATAGTATTTGAATTAAATATAAAATAGAATTCTCTATCTTTTTTTTATTCATGCAATGCAATAGTTATCTTTAACTGTCAACTTGGCATAACCTAGAATCACCTGGGAAGAGAGTTTCAGTTAGGGATTGTCTACATTGGGTTGTCTTATGAGCTTGTCTGTGATTGGCTTAGTTGAATTAATTGATTTGAGAAGACCTAGCCTACTGTGGGCGACACTATTTCCTAGGCAGGAGGTCCTGAACTGTGTAAAAGTAGAGAGACCAAACTGAGCACAAGGAAGCAAGCAAGCCTGTACACACTCATTTCTCTCTGTTCTTGTGGATGCAATGTGACCAGCTATCTCAAGATCCCACTGCAGTGATTCCCCAAAGTGATGGACAGTAACCTGGCATGGTGAGCTAACTTAACCCCATCTGCCCTAGATAGTGTGTCTGACCTAAAGACAAAAAGAGGTAAGCATGACCTCATTCTGCCCAGAGAAATAGAGGTCCCCGGTGAGACACCTAGGAGATGCTGTTGTTTTATTGTTCAAGAAGACACTCAACCAGCAGACATTTTTTTAAACCGCTGCCCTTTGCTTTCTTCCTGCCCAACCAAGTTGCATATGTGCTGCTGCTTTGGACCACTAGACAACAAGCACAAGACTGTATGCAGAAAGATGGGAAAGAGGGCTGATGGTGCTGGGTTTTCTGTGCCAAGGCAGAGATGGCATCCAGTGGATTTACTGCTGTAAGAAACAGAGCGAATTTTATTGGTTGAATCCATTATTTGCTAAGTATTTTGCTACACAAAGTCCAATCTATTCATCCTTGACAAATTCTTGATGCATAAATCAGGGAATGACTCAATTTCCATAGCATTTCATCTCATACTCAGCATCAGTTCAAGGGTTAGTGGGAATGAGGTGTTTGGAACACACACATATTCTCTGTGTGTGTCAGCTATCTTTAGAAGAATGGGATAAACATCTAAGGAACACCTCACTTTCTTCTCAATATTTTAATCTAAAAAAACATTATCAGGTTAGACTTGCCAAGAAGTTTCTAGTGTTAGCAGGTAACCTATTTGAAATGTTAATTATTTTACACTCCATTTTGCCCGAATATTGATTTAAAGTGGTTTACAGCTGAAAAATTCACAATATAATAATGAAATAATAATAAAATATGAAGCCAGGCATTGTGGATGCCTGTTTGTATTCTTATGAGAGAGAGAGAGAGAGAGAGAGAGAGAGAGAGAGAGAGAGAGAGAGAGAGAGGGAGAGAGAGAGAGGCTGTAGATTTGTGTGAGAGGAGAGTTAGGCAAGATCTGGGAGGAGCTGGGGGAGGGGAAACCATAACCAGAATGTATTGTATGAAAAAAAATCTATTCAATAAAAAAAGAAAGAAAGAGTACTGTGTTAGTTACTTTTTTCTTACTATGACAAAATACCTGACAATATTGTGATAAAATATTTGACCGCAATTTTATTATTTATTTACTTTTATTCTTGGAGACAGGATCTCTCTCTGTAGCTCTGGCCGTCCTGGATCTCACTATGTAAACCAGGCTGGCTCACAGAGATCTGCCCACCTCTGCCTCCCTAGGGCTGGGACTAAAGGCCTGTCCCATCTTAGTTTGGCTCACTGTTTGAGAGTCCGTCATAAGGGGGCAGTTAAGACAGAGGGGGTGTGAGGCAGCTCATCGTGTTGCATCTGCAGTGAGGAAGCAGAGGGAGGTGTTGGTGTTCAGTCCACGTTCTCCTTTAGATTCAGCTGATGGGATGGCGCAGCCCCCATTCAGGCTGGATCTTTGCTCCCTCTTTAAATCTCTTAGGAGACATCCTCCTAGGCACACCAAGAAGTGTGTTTCCATGGTGACTCTAAACCCCATCAAGTTGGCAATGAGGACTGATTGTCACAAATAGCACATGAACCAGTCTCAGAAGTAGGTAAAATATAAACATGGTAGAGAGATCTTAGAGACCACCGTGACAAAGGAGCATCATTCAGCAACATCATGGTAGCTTATTATTAGGTGTGTGATAAAGTACTACCCAGGATGGGCAAAGCTCAGAAAAGCAGCCATGTTGTCTGTGGCATAGTCTTGGTCTAGACCAGTGGTTCTCAATCTGTGGGTCACAGCCCATTTGGGGGTCAAATGACTTTTTTACAGGAGTCAACCTAAGACCATCAGAAAACACATTATGATTCATAACAGTAGCAACATGACAGTTATGAAGTAGCAATGAAAATATGGTTGAGGGTCACCACAGCATGAGGAGTTGTATTAAAGGGTCACAGCATTAGGAAGGTTGAGAACCACTGGTCTAGATAGAAAAAAAAACAAAGCACAACTTAAATAATCATGTGCACATAGTTGTTTTTGTTTGTTGGCTTGCTTGCTTGCTTTTTATGTGAACAATAAGAAGAAAAGCATACAGAGGTTTTTTGATTTTTCATATAATACTCCAGATGGTGTTTCTCACATGAAAACTTGCACTCCCAACCACTTAGGGCTCAACTACCATGAAGCCATAGCTCTTAGTTCAATGGAGCAGTCTCCTTTTCTACATCCAGATTCTTTGTGCTTTCTAGATGTTTGTTTGTTTGTTTGGATAAGATCAGAGCTTCCCTAGCTGGACATTCATTCTGACTACCTCACAGTGTGTTGCAGTCCAAGTTCTGGAAGACAATAAAACTATGGAGAAATCTTTCTTAATGAGTTGTATGACCGAGTTTGCTAATGCAGAGTAAGACAAATCCCTCTGCTGTAAATCAAGTTTGTTTTTCATAACCTTTCTGATATAGTTCCTGAAAACATATTCTAAAAGAAACAAGGGCTTTCCCACACCAGGGAGCTTCGATATCCCCCTGAGTTAAGACCTAATGGAATTTGCTCTCCCCCATTAATCTGGCATCAAGAGTGAAGTATTGCAAACAAGGCGTGGTGGTCCATGCTGAAACTCTCAACACTCAGGAGGTAGAGGCAGAAGGATCCTGATTTCAAGATCAGCCCAAGCTATATGAATCATGTCTCAAAGCATCAGCAACAAATAACAAAAAAGTAAAATATTGTACACCATTTGCTAGATAACCCTCAAGTACTAAACTTCTAAACTAAACTCCCTCAAGTACTAAAACTTCACACTAAGTTAGAGATTTGAAGAAGAAACATGCCTACCATGTCTAGTTGAGTGAGTGAAAAAGTCATAATTTAGTATACTTGTTTTTTTAAAGATTGATTTTTATTTTTATTTGTGTATGTATACTTATGTGACAGTGTATGCTATGTGAGTGCATGTGCCCTTGGAGCCAGAAGAGGGCATCAGATCCCCTGCAGCTGGAGTTATAGGTAGTTGTGAATTTCCCTACCTGGATGCTGGGAACTGAACTTGGGTCTTTGGTAAAAGCAGCAAGCTCTCAACTCCTGAGCTGTTTCTGCAGCCCCTGTACCTTTGTTTTCATAGTAGATAAAAAAAAAAAAAAAAAAGCAGTTGTGATTTAGCTGTTCTTGCTTTAAGGTCAAGTTAAACATTCCTTTTTCGGATGCTCTTACATTTCTCAGTAGTGATACTTCTTTATATTTTGCTGCTGAGACTTTATATTTCTAACCTGAGACTGAAAGACAACTGTAAGACAACTGTATTTTTTTTTCAGTTGTGAGTAAAATATAATAAGCTTTGGGCAAGGGCCTGGGCTAAGTGGCAGCACCAGTTAAGAGGGAATATTATACAGTACTAGTTGGAAGTGTTGGGCTCAGTGTTGGTCCTGTATCTGGGCTAATTTTTGTCTCTCATAGAACCTGTAGTTTTCTGGGGGTTCTGAATGAAAGGGACTCAGCCCTCAAGCTTGATCCAGGAAGTACTGACTTTAGCTATATGTGTCCTACCACTGAAAGGATAAAGGGAAGCCAGCATGGCTCCTGCCCACAAACCTATGAAGCAGTTCATATTTTCAAAATAATAAAATGGAGAGAAAGTCATTATTTCCTCCAAGACAGAAAAAAAAGGTCAAGCAAGAATATAGTTCATTTGTATACTAGGCCACTAGAACACACCCAAGTAACAAAAACACTCCAAGTGTATTAGCTCCAACTTTATGATGTGACTAGCTGATTGGTGAATGGTATTTGAACAAGCCAACATCTTGCTGGGCCGTAAGAAGGCAGCAACAACACAGATGAGCTAGCTGGGACATTGAGTGACATAAATCGGGCACAGAGATACGAATCCCATGTGGTCTCAGTCACGTGACATCAGAAATTTCATTGTATGGATGTAGACATAAACCATAAGTTTCTGGAAACTTGGCAGTTTGGGTAAAGAGAGTCTGCTTTGGGGGCACATACCTACAGCTAGATAAGAGGAACAGATTTTTGTATAGTACAGTATAGTGACTATAGTTAACTAACTTTTGTATATTTCAAGATAGCTAGTAAAAAGATTTTGAAGGTTCCCAATGCAGAGAAAAGGTAAGGTTAAGTATTTAAGGTTATGAGTAGGCATGCTATTACCTGGATTTGATCACTGTGTGTTGTGTCCATGTATTGAAAGATCATCTTACAAATCTACAATGGGGGTTGGGGATTTAGCTCAGTGGTAGAGCGCTTGCCTAGCAAGCGCAAGGCCCTGGGTTTGGTCCTCAACTCTGGGAAAAAAAAAAAAAAAGACAAAATAACAAATCTACAATGATTTTGTATTAATTTTTTTAAAAGGCTGGTCCATATGTAATGTCTAAAATTGATGAATCAAGAGGTAATCACGCACTATTTAAATTTTGTAAGGTTTTAGGGTGAGCTAGAGGGAAAAAAAAATTCCCTCAGAGATGGAATCATTATGTCTGGGTGGGTAGGAGGCAAGGCAGAAACTGTTCTCTTTAGTGCTAAACATTTCAGGCCATTTGACTTTTGAGCTTTGATAAACTTGCAAGCCAAAAACATTAATTTAAAATGATGTTTTGCACAGAACAAAAAGGGGGATTGAAGAGGGAGAGATCAAGAGGGAATGGTTCCTGGGGGGGCGGGGGGGGGGAGCAGCAGTTGACAAAGCGAATTACAGAATATACTCAGTGAGACTCAGATGAAACACGGGAGATAAAAGGCTGCAGACAGAGGGGTCCCAGCGAGGCATTCAGAGGAGACTGACTGCAACCAGGAAGTCCACACACTCACAGCTGCTTCCGGGCCCCCTTGCTCCCCCATAACAAAGCCACTTCTGTCTGGAGAAACCACAAGAGCAAGGCGAGCAGTAGAAAGCCTTTAATTGGGGTGGAGAACTAGTGGCCCTGTGAACTCTAGATGCCTCCAACAGGCTGGGGCATGCTTTGCCCTTCCTGCCTTCTTGGCCACCAGCTGATGGCTGTGTCCTCCAGAGCTCTCTACAGGCATCCTTGGCGGCTAGCCTCTTCCCCCTCCTCCATCCAGCTCCAGGACCATCCTTCCTCCTTTCTCGGCTCCATCCCGAACTCCCTATGGCCCAGTTTTCCATGCTTTCAACCACCTTCATCTCTAACAAAGGGTTTATAGCTGGCTGCTGGGTCCTGTGACCTCAGAACCAGTATAGTGACTAATTAACTAATTAACAACCCAATAATAAAATTGGTGGTAACCTGACAGGCCAATACACAAAGCCTCTCCGTGAACACCTTCTTTAACAGTGGCAGTCAGGGGTTTCACATGGTAGAATCACTTATCTGGGCAGTCACCCCTGGGAGGGAGGGACCTCAGGAGATATTCCCATTGGTTTCCTGAATATTTTTCTATATAAAAACTACACATACATAAACTTAGTTCATACTCTTGGTATGGATTTGACCTATTTAGCTCATCTTCCCAGAACGTGAGAATCCAGTCTCCTCTGCGGTATTTTGTATATCTTTACAGGTTAAGTTTTTTTTTAAAGGTCACGCATGTGTTCTTTGTCCTTTCTGACTGGCCTGGGACCTCCTGAGGGATGACATCATGTTTTCAAGTCATGTGACTCTTCCTTACTTCACAGAGGCAACCCTCTTTGGCTAAGGAATCCATTACAACCTGGGCAGTGATGGTGGCACATCCTTTAATACCAGTACTTGGGAAGCAGAGGCAGGTGAAGCTCTGTGAGTTCTGAGTTCAAGGCCAGCCTGGTTTACAGAGTGTGAGTTCCAGGACAGCCAGGGATACACAGAGAAACTCTGCCTTGAAAAACAAAAAACCAAAACAAAACAAACAAGCAAAAAACAAACAAGAAAGAAAGAAAGAAAGAAAGAAAGAAAGAAAGAAAGAAAGAAAGAAAGAAAGAAAGAAAGAAAGAAAGAGAAACCATTGCAGTCATGAGTCCTGAGAGACAGGGAAGGAAGAATCAGTCCTGAGCTTTACTGAGGCAGCAAATGCCTGTAATCCCAGTCCTTAGGAGGTAGCTGCAGGTGGATTACTACAACTTTGAGGCCAGGTTTGTGTACATACTGAGTTCTAGGCTACAAAGTGAGATTCTGTCTCCCAAAAGACAAGTAAACAAAGAAGACAAACAGAAAGGTCTTCCCAGGACACAGACAGCTTCTCCAACACCTAGCACCCCAGTGCCCAGCAAGAGGAGACTTTTCCAAGACAGAAATCACAGCAGAGGGGAGCAGACACTTTCGTGGAGTTCTAGGTACTCAGTTACTTTATATATCGTCTTTAGGCTTTTATTTTACATCTGTCTGTCTATCCTATCTATCTATCTATCTATCTATCTATCTATCTATCTATCTATCTATCTATCATCTATCTACCTACCTATCTACAGATCTATGTATCTATGTATCTCTGTATCTATCTATGTATCTATGTATCTATGTATCTATGTATCTATGTATCTATCTATCTATCTATCTATCTATCTATCTATCTATCTATCATCTATCTATCTATCTTGAGACTGGGTCTTTTAGAGAGCTGAGGCTATCCTGGAACTGTTTGTGTAGCTCAGGCTGGTCTCAAACATTCAATCCTCTTACCTCAGCCTTCTCCAGAGATGAGATTAAGGAATGTGTTACCATATCTGGCTTTCACCTTTTTTTTTTTTTTTTGGTTTTTCGAGACAGGGTTTCTCTGTGTAGCTTTGCGCCTTTCCTGGAACTCGCTTTGGAGACCAGGCTGGCCTCGAACTCACAGAGATCCGCCTGGCTCTGCCTCCCGAGTGCTGGGATTAAAGGCGTGCGCCACCACCGCCCGGCCACCTTTTTATTTTATTTTATTTTTTAACTTTTTGCTTTGACTGGACAAAATGAGCTCAGAAAAGGACCAAGTATTTGGAAATAGATCTGATACCTGTAATTCTCAAAATCTTCTATCACAAACCTACTTGTCATGACTCTGGACAAACCTTACTGACAAAAACATGAATGAAAATATAGAAGTAATACGATAGGAAAAAGAAGAGAGACAGCGGATCTGTGCTGTGGTTTCACAGTGAATGACAATAATACTTGGCTATTTTTGTGTGTGTGTGTGTGGGAAATACTCTTCAAGGTTTTCTTTTTTTCTTCTCTTACTCCTTTTCTTGGGATCTCAATCTGAGGCCCATGCTGGGATGTGACTTGTGGCAATCCTCTTACATCAGATTTTAAAGTGGTGGGATTGCAGATATGAGCCACCATGTACAATTTAAAAGGGCTCTTAAAAAACACATTGTATTATCTCATGTGCATGGATATTTTGTCTGCATGTATGTCTGTGCACCACATGTGTGCCTGGTGCCTGTGGAGGCCAGAAGAGGGCATTGGATCTCCTGGGTCTAGAGTCACAGACGCTTGTGAATCACCATGTGAGTGCTTGGAATTGAACCAGGGTCCTCTGCAAGAGCAGCCAGTGCTCTTAACTGCTAAGTCTTCCCTCTAGTCCCTAAAATATTTCTTCCTAACAGTAAAATAAAATAAAATAAATAAAAAAGCAAAAGCAAATTGATGGAGAGTCACCTGAAGATTCAATTAAATGTTCAGTAAAGTATTTATTATTTATTTGCTTGTTTGTTTCTTAAGACATGCTCTTACTATGTAGCTCCAGCTGGTCTCCAATTCATCATCATGCTCCTCTGTTACCTGGGTGCTGGGCTCACAGGGAAGCATCACCATGCATGGCTAAATATCTAATAAAATATTTTAAACAATTTTAGAGAAGAGCTGAGCTATAATTTTGACTGGTAATAAAGCTGCTTGGTGTCCTATGCACACACATATACCATTCAAATAGATGATAGAAAGTTGTATTTTAGTTACAGAAATCACAATTGAAAGAATTTGATAAACCACAATTAAAGAATTACAAGAAATTAATTCATCAAAAAAACTGCCCAAATGTAAATTTTCAACAATCCAAAAAACAAACAATTGGTTCAACACTTGAAAATTCAACACTCAAGAATTTTTTTTTTAGTTTACATGCCTTGCTTTGTATGAGACACTATCAAATTTATACTTTAGGGACTGGAAAGAGGGCTTGGGAGTTAGAAGCACTTGCTGCTCTTGCAAAGAATCAGAGTTTAGTACCCAGCACCCACATTGGGCTGCTCACAACCACCTGTACCTCTAGCTCCAGGGGATCCAACAACATCCTCTTCCAGCCTCTGGATGCATACACACACACACACACACACACACACGCACACACACACACACACACACACACATACACACACGCACACTACACACACACATACATGTAAATAAAATTTTAAACCTCTTAATTACTTGCGATGTATTTTTCCCAAAGGACTTTCATATTTATAAAGAAATGTTGTAGATTTCTGGCTTAAAGTTAAAACCATTGTGTGCATTTTTGCATCTTTTATGTTTTTCAAAGACACAGGCCGAATTTCATTAAAATGGATGGTTCAGTGGTGCAAAGTTGAGATCCAAATTTATTGGAGTTTAGAGGTAAATGACAGTGTCTCCCTTACATATGTATGGAAAATGCTTTTGCTCAATTTGCTGGTACGTATTCTGCAGTAACGTTATGATGGAGTTGTTAGAACACTTTGATATATTTGTGCTAATGCTATGTATGAGTCTGAGGCAAGTTATAGAACTAGTGAAAGAAATTGAAGGCAGCTAATTTACCTGTGATGTGTCCTTTGGGAATGCTCACTGGCAGAATTGAGGAGGAGCTTTGCAGACTTGTACTCTGTACTGTTAACTTCTATGTTTTCTTCTGAGAACAAAAAGAATGCATGCCACATAATCAGTGACCAGAGACAAATCTGGAAGTGTGATTGACATTTTCTTGATGACATCATACTGCACGTAAATGAGCTAAATTTGAAGCTGCAGGAAATAGCTTACTTATGGCTTTGTTAGACAGGTGCAACAATTTATATCGAAACTGAAACTTTGGCAATAAAAAAAACAATAATGATTTTATAAATTTTTACAATGTAGATAAATAAGCAATGTTTTTATGAAAACAGGCCACCAAAAATACAAGGAAAAATTTAAAGTATGCTGATGTTGATAAATTTAACATTATTTTCATTTCATTAAATACCTTAAAATTTGGTGTTAGTGATCTGGAATGAACATATAAGAGATTGAACTTAACTAATCTGAACAGAAGTAGTGTTGAAATCATCAATGCTTTGCTTTAAAGCCAAAGCAGATTTTGTTTTCATAAAGAACGTATTTGTGAAGGTGGGTGAACATATTTAAGGCTTAATGTAGTGCAGTATGGGAAAACTTTGTGTGTTTGAAATAGCTTGGGTATAAGGATCTCTTATTTTTCCATGTGCGTGGATGTGTGTGATATCTAGGGGTGCACAAGTTTGCGTGTGGGGGTCCATACATGCCATGGCATGGATGTGGAGGTCAGAGGACATTAGGGGTCAGTCTCCACCTTCCACCCTGTTTGAGGCAGAGTCTCTTTGTGGCTTGCTGTATATTAAGATAACTGCTCCACAAACTTCTGTAGCTGGAAGTTTTTCTGTGTTCCAGCTGGTCCGCAGCCACTCAGACCCAAGTAAACACACACAGGCTTATATTAATTAAAACTGTTTGGCCATTAGCTCAGGCTTACTACTGACTAGCTCTTACATTTAAACTCAGCCCATTTCTGTTCATCTATGTGTCACCATGTGTTCCATGGCTTTACCTGTGTGCCATTACATGCTGCTCCCTAGATGGTGGGCTGGCATCTCTGACTCAACCTTCCTCTTCCCAGAATTCTCCTTGTCTGCTTATCCTGCCTATACTTCCTGCCTGGCTACTAGCCACTCAGCATTTTATTAAACCAGTGTACAAAAGCATTATTCCACAGCAAGCTTCTGTGGATTCTCCTGTCCCACCTTTGATCTCGCTGTGGGAACCCTGGGATTCCCAAAGGGTAATACTGCACCCACTTTTAGGTAGTTTTGGGGGGTTTGAACTCAAGTCCTTACACTTGCTCATCTCTCCACTTCCCCAAAATTGATTTTTTAACTATATATTTTATGGAATTTAAATCAGAGAAAATAAATCTGAATATAATTCTGAGCATATAAATTGAAGCATTTATCTATCCATGCTAGATTTTTGAGGGTATAATTAAAAGAGTATACATTATCATGGTAATTTTTAAATTAAATTTTAATTTGGCATGCAAAGTAATCTGTAATTTTTAAAAAATGCTGATTGTGTGTTGAAATTATATTTTTGGAAATACTGAGCTAAATGAAATACATTATAGTTAATTTCACCTATTTCTTTTTGAAACTTTTCTTTTCTTTTTTTTTTTTTTTGGTTTTTTCGAGACAGGGTTTCTCTGTGTAGCTTTGCGCCTTTCCTGGAACTCGCTTTGGAGACCAGGCTGGCCTCGAACTCACAGAGATCCGCCTGGCTCTGCCTCCCAAGTGCTGGGATTAAAGGCGTGCGCCACCACCGCCCGGCTTCTTTTTGAAACTTTTAAGATACGACAATCAGAAAAATTTAAGTCATATATGTAGCTCACATTATATTTCTTTTGGACCTGCCTTAAAGTACTAGGGTCCTGAGTTTCCGTTACAAATGAAATTCTCTGAATCAACACCAATTGCTATGGGATGTCACTTTTTTCTGTCACTCACTTGCATCCTCTTGTTGTTATAAAGTGGAACATCAATTGGTGAAATGCTGAGTCGGAACTCGAGGGTTAGTCTGGTCCCAGAACTCAGCCTGTCGATCCAGGATCTGAACTGGAGATTTGGGACCATTTACTTCAACCAACTGAGATAAACTCTGACCTACAGGACAACCAGGAAGCCAATGCAACTGGATTTCATTAGTTGTTATTGATATGGACCCGTAAGTCTTGATGGGATAAGACCAAAGCTGGTTCATTGTCCAAGTGCTTAGGAGAAAACATGGTCCATCTAGGCTCAGACTGTCCCCGAGTGTGACAAAGGAGAGATTGTTACTGCCTGTGGATCAGAGGAAAGAATATTTTGGAAGTTTCTGTCTTTCCTGGTTACCTTTCTCATATATTCTTTGTGTCTGTGGTGTCTTATACAAAGAAATTTGGGGGACTTTGTTTGGTGGATTTAGACAAGTGGTTCGGTTGCTTACTGGGTACAAGACTTCCCTAAAGTACATAGTCTTCCAATTCTATAATGTGAGTTAGATCAAGCTGGTCCCTAAAGATCCTCCAAGAATCAAGGTTCTACATTTCTATGATGTCCTAGCATCATCTGAGACTCAAAGTCCAAACTTTGGGAAATACACTGAAACATCTCAACCTCGTTCTTTTTATTACTGAGAATTTCATAATGCATATTAATACATTTTGATCAACCCCCACCATCCCTTCTCCTCTAATTCCTGCCCTATCTCCCCACCACTTTCCCTCACAATTTCATTCTTTGTTGTTGTTGTTTTTAAAAGCACTGATTCCTTTTAGTGTTACCTGAATGTATGCAGTGTAGCCTGTCTCCTCGAGCAGAGGGAGCTCCTGGGGGAGGGGGCTGCACCCTTGAAGAAAACGGATCCTCCCAGCAGCCCGTCAATCGCAAGCAGCTCCTCAGCTAGGGGAATGGGATTTGAAAGTGTTACTTTATTCCCCTCTTGCTAGAGGAAGAAGAGTGGAATACGTGTGTGAAGTTTGCTATGTACAGGAGGTCACTGTTGTATTTTTCTCTTATCAAAACTAAAGTGGCAAGAAGGAGGGTTCAGGAATACTGGTAGGTTACTGTCTGCTCTTATTTGCAAATGTGGACCTTGGGTATGAATGGATGCTTGTGGAACGGCATTATGGGGAATTGGATGATGCCCTCAGATGCATCTGCGATCACTTTCAGCGGTGTTCGAAGCTGAAACTCTCTCTCCAGGGTAGACAGCATTTATGCTAATTTCCTGCACCTCGCTGTACACAATTATTACAGGGCATGTGAATGCTCTGCTGCTGCAATGAAGAAAAATTATTCCAAATGATTATTGATGAGTTAATCAAGATAACCATGTCAACTTTCTTTACCCGTTAATGGTCACATCGACAGCATTCCACAGTCATCAGAATAAAGGAGCCAAATGCTAATGGGCCAGGTAATCAGATCTTAATGAAGAACAGTGAAAAATCGGCTTTTTAAAATTGTTCACAGTTTCCGTAATCACTGAAGTGGTCAGTGAGTCCCAGGATTCCTCATATTTCATAATGTACATTTGCCATTCTTTTCCCCATTTCAACGAGAGTTAGGTTCTCCTACCAGTGGATGGAGCAGAAGTAAATGAAGAGCAACTGCTCTCTTTCAGCTTCCACTCACTAGACAGCCATCACTGCCGTCTATCTGCTCAAAACCTCACTGGGGCTGGAGAGAGGGCTCGGGGGCTGAAAACTCTTGCTACGAGAACCTGAGGACCAGAATTTGGATCCCGGTGCAGCCCAGCATTGCCATGTGTGGATACCCTTGCTCATGTTTATATATTTGGAGGCATGTGTGACACACACACACACACACACACACACAGAAAAAAACAAGCTAAACTTAGTCCTTTATGTTTTCTCTCTTATCTATTGTTTCAGTTGAATTCAGTACATTTATTTTTTTAAAGATACAATATTTTTGATTTATTCTTTGAGACTTTCATACATGTGTACAACGTGGGTTTTTTGTTTTGTTTTGTTTTGTTTTGAGACAGAGTTTCTCTGTGGAGCTTTGTGCCTTTCCTGGAACTCACTCTCTAGTCCATGCTGGCCTTGAACTCACCGAGATCCACCTAGCTCTGCCTCCAGGATTAAAGGCATGCGCCACCACCGCCCAGCTGTACAATGTGTTTTGATCATATCCATCCTCCATTTTCCTCTTCCAGCTCTCCTTTGCCTTTCCCCAACACATCCCCTTGCAAACATCATTCGTGTCCTTTTCTTTGTTTGTAACAGCTTACAAAGGCTAGTTGGTGCTGCCTGCATGTTCACGGCTGTGGGGCTGCCCACTGGAGCATGGGCAGTACCCTCAAAGAAAAGCCTCTTCCTTTCCCTCTCTCTCCTCCTTCACCCCCTCTCTCAGTGAGTCTCTCAGCAGCCACCAACTGCTGGCAGTTCCTCAGCGAGGGGTGGGACCTGGTAAGTCCCTCCCCTACGCGTGCTGGAATCTTAACGGCTAGATCATATTCAGGTAAACACAGCTACTGTGAGCTCAGGAGCACAATGACCATGTCATGCCCAGACTCCAGCATTTCACAGCCCTCTTCCCCACCCTCAGGTTCTTATATTGTTTCTGTGCCCTTTTTCACGATGCTCTCTGAGCCTCGGGGAGGGGGAGATTGAAAGAGATTTGCCTTTTATGTCTGGGCACTCCTCGCCACTTATTCTCGGCACTTGGAGCTGCTAGGAGTCTCTGCATTAACCGTGTTAATATTATTAATGGAAGCGAAGGTGGGCGTTGCAGTGTTACTGTTATGATCACTTATCGTATTTTTAAGTTTATACAGATCTTTTGATTCGGATCCCCTAAATGTACTGCTGTGATGATCCCAGGATGTCTCATTAGAAAAGCAGTTTTGGACTCGTTCCTTATGGATATGTCACCATAGTTTGTAGCACGCGCCCTTGTTATTCTGATATGTTCTGGGCATGGCGACTGATTTGAAAATTCAAGTGTTATATGACGTTGGCCTTGTAACTCGCAAGATCGCGACAGAAGAGGACCGTCCTCAAAGTCACACTGTGGTGTGACCCGGATGACATAATTAAGATTCTTTGGGCACCCAAATGTGAGGCATATTGAGAAACGTGGGACTGGAAGAGAGGGAAGGCGGTGTGCAGAATCCATGGGGCAGCAGCAGTCTTCAATACACAAGAGGCATGTGAGGTGGACGTGGAAGGGAGGCAGTGTCTAGTGAGAGAAGCGAGTCTTTCTCCCGAGCCACAAACAATGGCAGCCTTGCTGTCTGGTGAATCACTCGGGGTCAGCTCTTGGGATGTTATTGTTGCTATGGGTGACAGTATCCCCTCTCGCTGGACAGATGATCAGTGATTAAGCGAGCTTGCTGCTCTTCCGGAGGACCTGGGTTTAGTTCTCTTTGGCACTCACATCATCAGATGGTTCACAACATCTGAAAGTTAGTGTCTGTGTCACTGACACCCTGTATATATGTGGTTCTCTCTCTCTGTGTGTGTGTGTGTGTGTGTGTGTGTGTGTGTGTGTCTGTCTGTCTGTCTGTCTGTCTCTGTCTCTCACATACACAATTTAAAAATAATAAAATTAAATCATTTTATTTGTGTGTGTTTTAGTTTTATTATTTTTAAATTGTGCACATGTGTGTGCCCCTGGAGGCCAGAGAGAGCATCAGACCCTCTGCAGCTGGAGATCCAGGCAGTTGTGAGCTGCCTGACGTGGGTGCTAGAAACCAAACTCAGGTCCTCTGTGAGAGATATATGCCCTCTTAACTGCTAAACAGTCTCCCCAACTTCCTGCCACGTTTCATTTTTAAACCGGTGTTTTTCTAAGTGCATCCTAGGATTTTCTGTGAGTTCAAAGGACCCTCCACAAAGGAAGAGGGAGATGCCAATGGACAATACAGAGCACTCCATGGTCCTCTTCACCAGCCAAAGGAGTACTTCTGTATGTAAAGTGGGTCTTGTAATGAGCCGTTCAAAGTTTAAAGACCATTGTTGGCCCAAGGATGACAATTTGCATGCTCAAAAAAAAATTTGTTGTAACGTTTGTTGAATATCATCTTAAAATACAAGGAGACTGCCACATCGTCCCACCTTCAAGACTCCCTCCCTTGCATCTTGGTAAGCTACTTTTGAGAGGAAATGTGAATTGCATACATCTACGGATCTTCGCCATCTTGTTTCACCAAGGGTCTTTCTCTTTGGTTCTTCCATGCCGCTGCCCAGTAGACTCCAAACCAGCTGTTGCTGAGAAACTCCAGGAAAGCCCCCACAAAGTGTGGATTCTGCCTCCCCAGAGTCAGCATCTGTCCAGGATAGGCTTCTGGAGAGATCTCTGTTTCCCCAGAAATCTGAGAGAGTTCCCTCAACAATTCTCCAACCAAGCATCAGCGCCTTCACGTTCACTAGACAAAGAAGGCTCTGATTGCCTGTGGGGGCAGAGGTCGTGTGAGAAACAGGCAGATCAGGTAGTGTGGGATTCCATGGGGACAGGATGCTCCTTCCTGATTTACGCTTATGTCTACAGTTGACTCGGTGAAGTAGAAGCATTCATATTACACCATGCTCATAAGGCTGAGACTTTGCAGGTTACATTTAAATGATAAGGGTGCTGGAGAGATGGGCCTGAGGTTAAGGGCACTGAGTTCTTGCTGAGGATTCAGGTTCAGGCCCCAGCTCCCGCATGGTGGCTCACAGCTGTCTGTAGCTCCAGTTCCAGGACATCCGACACTCACGTCTGTCCTCCGTGGGTACTAGGCACGCACAGGGTACACACAGACACTGGTGAGACAAACAAAAAAGTAATTTAGAACAGCAATAAAGGACATACACAAAAAATAAGTGTATCTTTTATTTTATTTTTTTCACGAAGAACAGCGAAAAAGGAAGTGACAAGGTTAATTAGCTTGACTGGGGTAATATTCCAATGATACATATATATGCCCCCCCTCCCCGTGATGTGCTTTCTCCAGCAAGGCTGAACCTCCCCATGACCTCTCCAAACATCATCACCAACTGGGGACCAAGGGTTCAAATGTCTGATCCTATGGGGGACATTTCCCATTCAAACCACCGCATTCTACTCTGTGGCCCCTGAAGGCTATTTACTCCAACCTTAAAAACCCCAAATCTTTCACAGTCTCACCACTTTTTAAAGTCTCAAGTTCAAATCTTTTCTGAGACTCAAGGCAATCTCTTAATTATAACCCCTTATACAATTAAAAAAAAAAAAGAAGAAGCAAATTATATTCTTCCAACATCCAATGGCACAGAATATGCCTGACCATCCCCGAAGGGAGACAGTATGGGGGACAGTGAGGAAACACTGAACCAAAGCAACGACAAACCCAGAAGGACCAACTCCAAACCCTGTCACTCCGCGTCACTTACCTGGGACTTGAAGGTCAAAGGCTAAGGCCCCTCCAGCTTGGCTGCTTGCAGCACACGGCAAGGACTTACCCAGTGAATCATCTCCCTGGCCCAGTAAGTATCTCTTTGGTTGGTGTTAGTTTTTGGGTTTGTTTCTTTTTTATAGCCATTTGGTTTGTGTGTGTATGTGTATCATGAATGTGCCACGGTGCACATATAGAAGCCAAAGAACAACTTTTTTTTTTTGGCGGGGGGGTGGGGGTAGGGGGAGTAATTTCTCTTCTGCTGTGTGGGTTCCAGTTAAAGAACCCCGGTGTCACCAGGCTTGGTGGCAAGTGCCTCCACCTGCTGAGCCATCACACCGGCCGGCCACTCAACTATTTCTTAATGCAGCCTGTACAGACCTCGAAGCAGAAGTTTCAATGTTACCTACTTTCCAAATTGCAAATGATGTGAATTTTTGCAGACAAAGGGCTGACTCCGCGGGAGATGTCAGCTCTTGAGCTGCCTCAAAAGTAAAAGTCTTCCAAGTCTTTCTGAGACTAAGTGCACGCTCGCTCGCTCTCCTACAGCATGAAGGCTATCAACCCCTTCAATGTGCAGAGAAAGGACACGGTGAAACAGAGGTGACAGGAATTGAGGAACAGCCACAAAAGATAGAAATGAGCATGGAGGAGTCAGTCAGGCCCTCAGAGGACGGAGCTGTGCTGGGTGTCACACTTCATAAAAGCTAACTAGCTCGTCCTCTGACACTAGGAATCCGATGATTCAAAGCTTGGCAGGGCAAAAGGAACTGGCAATTTGCACTAGCCCTGAAGTCGTCTCCATTTAGCAAGTGGCTTATTATCAAAGTTCCTTTCTCTCAAACTTGATATCTGTGTGGTCAGTTGGTTCTCTTCTGTCCCATGGACTCATCTTCACTCTTACCCCGGAACTCAGGGACTAAAGGGGAAAGAATGGTTGCTTCTGCTGTCAACAGTGTGCCAATTCCAGTAAAGTAGATGAGAGAAGGCCGTTGTGTGAATGAATCAGAAGGGTAATTGTGTGAGAAAAGTAGCAAGCACAGGGTGGTGTTGGTGGCATATGTCTTCCAAAGACCTGTGGCATCAATTGCCAGGGGAGAAGACCGAGCTCAACCCCTTCCAAGGTCAGGCTGAAGGAGATGGGACTTTACCATCTTCAAAGAACATTCTGGCAAAGGCTGTTGGCTGTTCTCTCTTTTCAGAGCTACAAGTAGATGCTCTCTTCCAGGGGTGGTATCCACAATGTGTTCTCGGGACCAGATGTTTCCAGGTAAGGAAAGGAGAGCTGGAAAGACTCAGGGAACAACGTGCTGAGATACTTTAGGACTTGTTTCTCTTTTTACAGCATCCAGCATGAGGGAACCGGTGTCTTAACTGGCAAAGCTAAGGATTAGGTGTATAGATCTGGATCAAGATTTTCCCTGTGGCAAACCTCTCAGGGTAGAGTTTGTATCTGATTAATGAAGGAAAACACATCCCATGTAATTAGGAGAGAGAACATCCTTATTTGAGAGCCTTTGACTTCTGGGAACTCCCAAAGTGCTCCTAAGCTTGAACTCCCTCCTCGTCACCCACACTGAGACTTGGTCCTCAGGAAAACAGTGAAGTTCAAAGGTGCCTGCTCCAGACAGTCAATAAGTCTACAAGTCTTTCTGCGTTAGTCACTCTTAGTCACTCAGCATTCAAACTAAGCATCCACTGTGAGCATCAGCAGGGCTGTTAGCGTGTGTCATTCCCCGATGTCCCTGCCCCCTCTTCAGCTGCCGCGACTTCCAATGTCTATATCATGTTTTGGAGATCCCGACAATACAACTGGGCTGGGCACTAACAGTGAAGGCCAGAATGAGCTCAAGGGTATTGCATTATTGCTGGAAGAGTGTTCCCATTAATAAAAGCAGCATTGTGTAATGTCATTCACTTATTACTGTACCCGAGATGATGCAATGTAACACTGGCCCTTGGTTCACCCATACTAAATGGGAGAAATGAGGCTGATCAGTTGAACTTCAGGCAGTCTTATACTGACAATGATAAAATATCAGAGCTGGATAGGGGATTAGAAAATATCTCACCACATTGTCTTTGTTCCAACAATGGAGACTCTGGGGCTCATGCTATGCTTCATGGAATCTACCGCTTGGAATCTGGCCAATAGTGCTCGTTTCTGTTCACAGATGCAATGTGTGAAGATGGATCGGGTCTTGTGCCATCGGCTCCCACTCTTGATAGACTAAAATCTAGAACAGTTCCAAGCGACCTAATGCAACTGATCCATAGTGTTATCATCCTAGGTGCAGAAATTCTCTCCCTGGGGATACAGGCATGTGGGACAAAGGTGGGAAAAGGAAAAATGGTCATTGTTTTCTTATAATTTCTTCTGATTCATCATGGCACGAAGATCAACTCTCTAATCTCTGATCTCAGACCTCCAGGGTGTAGGCCCAGCCCAATTGTTGGATACCGAGCTATGAATGTTGTCCAGCTTTGTAACAATCTGAATGGCATGTTTATGTTGGACCATTTGAAAATGACATAGTCCCCACTGGTGCTCGCACCTGTGTGTCTAGCTGCCTTCTGCCACATCTCCTTAATAGGGGAGGCAGGTCTTAATCAGCTAGACACGATGAGTTCAAGCTACAAAGTCTATACATCATCAAGACATGGATCGCGTTCATAACTCACTTTTAAAAATTTAGGGTTTATTTGATATCTTGTAATTGTGTATCCATGTGTGTATGTGTGTGTGAGTGAGTCTGCTGGTGCTCTTGGAAGCTAGGGATATCAGATCTATCAGAGCTGGAGTTACAGATCCCTGAGAGCTGCCTGATATGGGGGGCTGGTCACCAAACTCAGTTCCTCTGTAAAAGCAGTACGTGCTCTTAACCACTGAACGAACCATCTCTCTGGCTCCTACAATTCACTTTTGTCTGAACTATTTGAGTCATTGTGGGATGGGCTATCTATAAGACCTTCCCTATGAGTTACTCTTGGCTTTGTTCAATGAAAACACATTTGGTTCTGCCAGAGATAGCCTAAGACGACAGTGACAGTGGCAGTGGCATCTTTCTCTAGTGATGCTCTCAACTAATGACTCCTGAAGACATCCTGGGTACCCAGAACCAAATGGATCTGTGGACCCAAAGTTGGCCACCCCAAGTATATTGGAGTGAGACATATTTTCTTGGGATCAAAATGTTGGCTAGGACTGTGGAGAGTTCCGGAAGGGAACACTGGAAGTTACCAGAGGTGGCTCTTGTTTTTGAAAAGGGCCTCCTGTGTTTATGTAATACAAAGTTTTGAAAATAGAAAACGCTGGTCAGAAAGTTAGAGGCTAAGGGAAGAAATAGAAATGAACTGCTTCCTCTTGCCTCCCCCTCAGTCCTATAAAAATAGTCAGGCTTCCTTTTCCACTTATAGATGGACAGAGCTGCCAGGCAGCTGGCAGGGAACTGTGAGGTTGAGGGCAGCACCAGGCAGGGCTGGCATCTCCGAGGTACAGTCTCCTGAGTGCAAGCCCGTCTTCCAGAGAGGCTTGGGTTTAGGAAACGGTGGGATAACTGAGGCCACGCACGAGAACAGGAATACTTGGCGTAATGCTAGAACTTTGCTAGACTCTGCTCCCGCTCCTCTGGAGATGGGGGATGGAACTCTTACCTTCTGCTCACCACATGAGACAGTACCAAGAATGGACTTTTGAGCGGTCTACAGGTTCCAGAGAGAGAAGAAATAGTTTTATTTCATTCTTTCATGTTTTAAATAAACACATATATGGTGATATTTTATTTGTACTGAAATGTGATTTTATTTGTATGTTAATAAATAAAGTTGCCTGGGGGTCAGAGCTAATAGCAAGCCATAGCAGAAGCTGGGCGGTGGTGGCACATACCTTTAATCCTGATCACATGACAGGCAGACCGCTGTGTGTTCAAGGATATAGCCAGCATGGAGACACATGCCTTTAATCTCAATACCAACCATCGAGACCTGGAGGTCTGTATAGACAGGCAGTGACCAGGAGGTCATGTGGTTGGGTTTACAACCAAATAAGAAGGCAGAACAGAAAGTCAATAAAAAGACAGACACACAGGAAGTAGGCCTCTTTCGGAGGGGAAGGACGACAGTGGCAGCGAAGGGTAAGAAAGGGTTTTTAGTATCAGCTCTTAGCTACTGCTCTGACCTCTTGGGCTTTTAACTCTGCATTTGGCTCTGTGTTTCTTATTTAATAATAAGACTGTTACATCTGCACACATATTTAACTTTTGCTTCTCCAACCTGTGTGATTTGCTCTGCTTGTGTGGAATATAATATGGGATGGCTATGCTTGGCCTGCCCATGACTTTCCTAACTGTCAGAGATACATGACAGACTGAAAAATAATGATAATAAAGTTGGGCTATCAGCAGCTCCTCCAAGAAAGACAGGAATAGAAGGTTACAGGGTCATAGATCAGGGAAGCAGTTGGCTGAGCTGGGGAGAACAGAGAGGGCTCTGGGAAGGGAAGGTGAAGGTGAGCATTCTAGGCATCTGGAACAGAAAGCATGGAGGCACGTTTGGGAAAGTGGGGGGTCTACTCGTTGTAGGCAATGGAAACAACAAGCTGAAGTAAATAGGAAGTAAATCAGAGTGGAAGGTTCGAGAAGCCTGGCGAAGACTCCAGTCTAAGCAGGAACAGAGAACCACTGCCAATTCCACGGCGTGAAAATCAACTGTGGCAGAGAAGTTTTTCATTCAGACAGGTTTAGGAGGATAAAAAAGAGGAAGGCATTTAGGAAACTAGTATCTCAGTTCAGGCCTCAGGAGAACAAGAGTCCCAAAGGGTGAAATAGGAAGAGAAAGGCCATATGATGAGCGAGATGGGGATGCAGGAGACTGCCGGATGGAAATGGTTAGGCGTGGGGTCGGTCAGGCAGAACAGTTTGTGATCCCAACCATGGTGTTGAGGAAGAAGGTGTAAGAGAAGACTCGCTGTCATGAAGGGTTTCTCCAGGAGTTTGCCCCTGGAGAATTAATGATCCCTAAAGTAGACTGAGAAGAAAGTATCTGTGAAAAGGCTTTTTGAGGGCGACAGATGTGGGGGCTATGTGGGGCAGAGATCCGCCGTGAGGGAAGTTACAGTTGGAGGTTGTCTTAGTTACTTTTCCTGTCACTGTGATAAAATACCCTGACCAAAGCAGCTTAGAGAAGGGGCTCATTTGTGACCACACTTCAGGGGCATTGTCCCTCACGACGGGGAACTCATGGTGTCATGAGCTTGAGGCAGCTGCTCACCTTGGAATTGGTATTCGGGAGGCTGAAAGGGATTGGAAGCTCCTGTTCAGCTCAGCTTTCTCTTTTTGATGACATCCAAGGTCCAAACTCTGGGAGCAGTGTAACCCTCCTTCAGGGTCAGTCTGCTCATCTCAGTTAACATGATTAAGGTGATACCTCACAGGCATGCCCAGAGATTAACCTGGTCTAGATAATCCCCCACAGGCATGCCAGAGGTTAACCTGGTCTAGATAACCCCCACAGGCATGCCCAGAGGTTAACCTGGTCTATATAATCTCCACTGGCATGCCTAGAGGTTAACTTAATTTAGATAACACTTCCCAAATATGCCCAAAGTTTTGTCTTATAGCTGATTCCAGACCCTGTCAAATTGACAGTCCACACTAATCATCCAGGGAGGCAAGAATAAGGAGAAAATAATACCAACCACTAAGAAGAAATAAGATAATGAATGGCTCAGTTGTGTGGTCCAGATTGTAAACTACAGAGGCACTCAGAAGCAAGAGAGCAAGGATGAGTGTCTCCAGAGGAAGCTATGTATGGGAGGATGTTAGTCTGGGATTTGGAAGGATGGGAGAGAGAGACATGGATGTCAACCCAGAGATGGACAGTCATGTCTGTAAGGGAACCAAGAGACTCATGTGGAGCTTAGAGAAAGTCCTACCACCTGGAGATCTGATGGTGTGTGAAGAAAGAGACATTGGCTCAACCCAGAGTTGCGGTGCACAGTATCTGCATAGTCATATTGTAAATAGAAATGACTGACTATTTAACAGTTACAGTATTGCTCTTTGGAGACAATGAGAGAAAGATGGTTTATTCATTGCTTTTCTGTTGCTTTGATAAAATACCATGACCAGAACCAACTTGTGGAAGAAAGAGTTTATTTTGACTGATGGTTTCATAGGGGGAGTCCATAATAGTAGGGGGAGGCTCTGCAGCAGGCAGCTGGAGCAGGAAGCTGAGAGATCACATCTTTACCCACACACAGGAAGCAGACAGAGTGACCTGGAAGAAGGGGAGACAATAAACTCTCAAATTCCACCCCCAGTGGTATACTTTCTCCAGCAAAACTCTACCACCTATAGGTTCCATAATCTCTCCCAGACAGCTCCACCAACCAGGAACCAAGTGTCCAAATCATTGGGCTTACGGAGACGTTTCTCCATCAAACCACCACATTTGGTTTGTGTTAAATACAAAAAGCTGTTTCCCAAGCTGCCTCACGGTCCCTCTCTTTCCCAACTTCCTACTATCCCCCAAACTTGGCCTGTTCAGGTCCTTCTATTTTTTTGGGGTGTCTGCCATTTGTGTTTTTCCCTTTGTCTGGCCTAGGGGTCATATGGGAGGCCATGTTTCCAGTCCTCACACCATTGAAGACCCCAAAGAAAGGCATTCTAGACCTTCTTCATCTTACCTTGTGGTAAATTATTAATAGGACACTTCCTGTTGATGTTTGATAACAAAGCACCAGTAAAAATAATTGTGAAAAAGTGGTAAAGTCAAATCCATCTTGCAGAAAACTTGCCTGCATGACTGACCCAGGTTTGTGGTTCCTAATTCTCTTATTTATCCTCAGATCATTCTTTGGCCTTGAATGGATTGGTCATTTGGACACCAAATGGTCCGCCTAGTCAAGAAAGTCAGAGAGAACATGGAGGGAAGGAGTTGGGAGAATAATCAGAGAAAGGGGAAAGAGGGAGGGGGAGTGAAGTAAAGAAATATAGAGAGAGATACACACAGAGAGACAGAGAGAGGAAGAGAAAGATGGAGACAGTGAAAGAAGGGAGAGGGAAAATGGATGAAGGGAGGGAGGGAGGGAGGGGGAGAGAGAGAGAGAGAGAGAGAGAGAGAGAGAGGAGAACCTGGGCATGACACATAGTCTATTTTAGGATCTCCCTATGGGGAAACCTGTTTAAATGATGTACCTTCTGCAGAAGAATAGTTATCTCGTGACTACAACTGACCATCGTATTCCTTGGTTTATTTTAAACACCTCCTCCTCCAAATTTCTCTACATGTCCTCTACTCAACCTTCTCCAAAAGACACATACACACAAAAAGGTCTTTATCCTCTCTAGGTCTGGGAGAAGACAGTCAGGGGCCTGTACCCAAAGTACACCTTGGGTCCCCGGGAATTCATTTACAACTCTGCCCCTTTACCACGAAGCCCTCACAGGGCTTCCTCTAGAACAAAGCAATGTGGACTGTCTTAGTGAGAAATCTGTAAAGTGGATGTTCAAACATACCCTGGGCCCATCCACTCCCCCACAGCCCTCTCCTTGAAATGTTCCCTGTTCTTGCTGATAGGCTCTGCTGGGAAAAGCAAAGATCTTTCCTCTTCCCTCTCTCTCTTTTGGCTTGCAACATTACATCTCCCATTCCTTGCCCTGGTATGGAGTCTACAAAGCACCTTTATCTCTTGCACATTCGCCAGACGTGGGGTCTTTTGATAGGCTTGTTAGTGATCCAAGGCCTCAGGCACTCAGGTGGCCACCTGTCTTTATCTGACTCCTTCATAGCCAACAATCCCTGATAAGTGAGGCATAAATATTCATCAATAACAAAAAGCCTATGTGGATGAATTCATCTCTAGTTCTTCATTTATGAATAGCATCCTTCTTATCTCCAAGAGGTGTTGAAAATTTAGGACCTAAACCCTTGTTAGCACTCAGGCCTCATCCAGGACGCTTCTCTGATGCTGGTATAGCACCTAGGTCTTTCTTTATTATTGGAGCTATTAGGGCCAGAGCTGGGGCCTTGTCAGCCCCAACAAGCTAAGCTCATCCACTTGCCAATTAAATAGACAATATTACAATATTAATTAATTACAATTAAATAGACAAGAATAGTGAAGAGGATGAAAAGGAGATTTATTCAATGTAGCCATATTGGGAAGAGGATGGAGGAGGTCCAGTGAGCAACCCTTCCCCAAGTCCATGTTCAGGACCATGATATGAGGCTTTGGTTTAAACAGAAGGCATGAGGTATGCATAACTAAGCAGTCCTGGTCAAGGTGTACTCGAACTCATCATTGACCCACCGTTGTCTCAACTCCAGGCTCTCATGCAGGGTGGTCTGGCAAGCTGTCAGAGCTGTGTGAAAACTTTCCAGGAGACAAGCTCTCCACTGGCTGCTGTGGGATGGTCTGTATGTCAAATGTGTTGCTGATTGGTCAATACATAAATCACTGATTGGTCAGTGGCCAGGCAGGAAGTATAGGCGGGACAAGGAGGAAAAAAAACTGGGAAGTGGAAGGCTGAGTCAGAGAGACACGGCCAGCCGCCATGATGACAAACAGCATGTGAAGATGCCGGTAAGCCACAAGCCATGTGGCAAGGTATAGATTAATAGAAATGGATTAATTTAAGCTATAAGAACAATTAGCAAGAAGCCTGCCACGGCCATACAGTTTGTAACCAATATAAGTCTCTGTGTTTACTTGGTTGGGTCTGAGAGGCTGTGGGACTGGCGGGTGAGAGAGATTTGTCCTGACTGTGGGCCAGGCAGGAAAACTCAAGCAACAACTGGCTGGTACCAGGGCCCTAGACCTTTCCTTCCCCAGGATGAGACAACTAGGGAAATTCCAATTTCTTGGTGTCTATTGTCTCCAATAGTCTAAAGGACCAAAGGAGGGCACACTGTCCTCTTAGAAGTTTTTCATTTCCTTCCAGGATGGTTATAACCTCGTCTTCAGATGGAAGTTTGATGGGGCAGGGGCAAGGCATTCACATCTGTCTCAGGATGACAAGCATTTGTCCTTTGCTTAGCTTTCTGGCTGTTGGTAGAGTGAGTGAAGGAGGCAGGCGCAGGCCCTGAGTCTGCAGGTAGACTGATGTGCAGGGAAGAGGTGGCACTGGAGAGCCATCCTGTCCAGCTAGCTAGGTTGTCCCTTGTTTCCTGTGACTCTCTTCTTTTTCTAGCTGGTTCTGTACCAAGAGTAATATAGTCAGAGGAAGCAGGCACTTCCAGTAACATCTAGCCTAGTCCCTTGAGACAGGGTCTCTCACTGCATCTGAAGCTAGGCTGGCCCTAGTCCCTTGAGTCAGGGTCTCTCACTACATCTGAAGCTAGGCTGGTTCTAGTCCCTCGAGACAGGGTCTCTCACTGCATCTGAAGTTAGGCTGGTTCTAGTCCCTTGAGACAGGGTCTCTCACTGAATCTGAAGTTAGGCTGGCCCTAGTCCCTTGAGACAGGGTCTCTCACTGAATCTGAAGTGAGACGGCCAGCCAGCAAACCCCAGAATCCTCCTGTCTCCACCAGCCCCCGAGGCTAGGATTACAGAGGTGTGCATGGCCACGTCTATCTTTTTCTGGGGAGTCAAACTCCGATGCTTACGCTTTCACAAGAAAACACCCTTGACCTGTTTTAAGTGGTCTTTTCTCTTGTTTCTACCCCTTGGTCTCTTCCCTTCCTTTCTCCTTGCCTTGTTCCTCATCTTACCGGTCTCCCTCACCATGATCCTTTCCACATCAACCCTTGTCACCCTCCTCCATCTTCTCCTCCTCCTCCTTCACCTGCTCAATGAGGGGAACAGGAAGAGTTTAGAAAAATGACCTATGGTGTCTGCTGTGGTTTGAACAAGGAATGTCCCACATGGGCTTATGCCTTTGAACACTTGGTTCCCTGTAGGTAATGCTGTTTGGGAAGGTTACAGAACCCGTAGGAGGTGGAGCCTTGCTGGAAGAAGCATATTATTGGGGGCGGGCTTTGGGGGTTTATGACCTAGCCCCACTTCATGTTCTTGTTCTGTTTCATGTCTATGGATGAAAATGTGACCAGCCAGCTTCCTGCCGCCCTTGCATTCCCTGCCAAGATGGACTCTCCCTCCAGAACCATAAAGCAGAATAAAGTCTTTCTTCTACAAGTTGTTTTTGGTCCTGGCATTTTACCAAAACAGCAAGAAAAAGTAACTAATATGGTGTCCTAATTAGCTTTAACTCTCAACTTGACACAACCTAGAGTCACCTGAGATGGGAGTCTCTATTAAGGGACTGTCCAGATCAAACTGACCTGTTGGGGATGACTATAGGGTATTGTCTTGATGGTTAATTGAGGTAGGAGGGCCCAGCCCACTGTGGGCAGTACCATTCCCTAGGCAGGTGGTCCTGAACTTTATAAGCTAGCTAAGCATGATCCTGAGGGTGAGCCAGCAAGCAGGATTCCTCTACAGTTTCTGCTTCCAGTTCTTGCTTGAGTTCCTGCCCTGACTTCTTTCAATGATGGAAGTGACCTGGTAGTATACGCCAAACCCTTTCTCCCCTACGTTGCTTTCAGCTGCAGTGTTTTATTACACAGCAACAGAAAGGAAACTAGAACTTGTTCTGTGCTCATTTAAAGGCTGTGCTACCAGTTTCTCAGATCAGTGTTCTGGACCCGAGCACACATATGGTTTGCTTAGTCGTTTCTTTCACTGGAGAGGATTATGTTCAGACTCTAATGTGATGCCTGCAGCGATATAAATGTGGGGAAGTCAGTGGGCTTCTCAATGCTACAGTTTTTCAGAGTTACCTGGAGAATAAGAACATGCTTCACACAATTAAAGGAAGGTAAGTAGTGTGTGCAGCACAAAAGCCTGATACTGTAAGCGTGTGGTCAGCCGTAACTTAGGTTCCAATAGGGTGGACCACTTTTAAGACTCTCCATGGGAATTTTAATAAACTCTTGAACACCCCCCCCAACTGAATTGACTCAATTAAAAGGAATGCAAAATCATGATGAAAAGGACTTAGGTAAGATTTTCATAAAAATATTATTTCTAGTCATCTTCAAAGTAAAGTGCCCTGATGCGGGAGATTAATTTCTGATCCTTAAAATTTTTCTTAGCTTAGTGGGTAAAGGTGAATTCTGTCAAGTCTGACGACTTGAGCTTAATCCCCGGGACCTGCATAGTGAAAGCGGTGAATCAACCTCTGAAAGTTGTCTTCTGGCCTTCACAGTTGTGCCGTGTGTGCATGTATGTACATGTACACACACACACACACACACACACACACACACACACACACACACACACACAGAGGCTTGATCTTGTGCAGGGCTCGAGTTGCTGCCCATAGCTGTTGTGAGTGCGTGAGCATAATGACCACGTCATGCCCAGAAAGCAACGTTTCATGGCATTGCTCCCAGGCCTCCAGCTCTCACATCCTTTCTGTACCTCCTTTTGTGATGCTCCCTGAATCTTAGGGAGGCTGGTATAGATTTCCCATTGGAGTCTGAGCACGCCCAGTCACTCATTCTCAGCCCTTTGACAAGTTATGAGTCTCTGTATTGACTGCTGCCCACTGCAAAAAGAAACTTCTTTGAGCGATTTTGGGAGTAGCACTAATCCATGGGTTTAAACATCAATATTTAGAGGCAGTTTGACAACTAGTCCGGTCAACAAAACACTTTTTTTTTTCTAATATACACTGTACATGGTACTGAGCGGCAAGAGGACATTTCCGTACCAGTACCTATTGTATGTTGAGTGTCCCTTCACACATGCAATCTCCTCATCTTCCCTCCCTCCTGTTAGGCCCTTTATTCTCTAGACGGTCTCACTTGGACTTTTCTGTCACATAGTCATTCATGATTTTATATATCTTTATAAATCTTGGAGCTACAAATGAGAGAAAAATTACAATATTTTTCTGAGATTGACTTCATTGCTTAATATGATTGTCTTCATTTGCATTCATTCTTCCTTGAAAGAGCATTACTTTGTTCTGTTTTATGGTTGAAAAATGAACACACACACATATATACACACACACACATATGTGTGTGTGTGTGTGTGTGTGTGTGTGTGTGTGTGTATGCACATATATAACATTTTTCTTCTTCTGGTGTATGTGCGTGAGCATGTTCATGAATGGAGGGTGCACACATGTGCAGAGATATGGAGGCCAGAGTTCAACCTTGGGGGTCATTTCCCTGGAGCCATCCTCCTTGTTTCTTAGAGACAGGATTTCTTACTGGGACCTGGGGTTCATTGATTATAGTAGGCTGCCTGGCTAGAGATTCCCAGGGATCTACCAGTCTCCACTCTCACAGCGCTGGGATTACAAGTGTGTGCCTCCACACTGTTACAGAATTTACAGTCACAGTCTGTGCCTCAAGAAGCAAGTTTTGGCCAACCATCCTCGATAAGTCAATTTAAAAAGTCAAGTTGGCCGGGCGGTGGTGGCGCACGCCTTTAATCCCAGCACTCGGGAGGCAGAGGCAGGCGGATCTCTGTGAGTTCGAGGCCAGCCTGGTCTCCAAAGCGAGTACCAGGAAAGGCGCAAAGCTACACAGAGAAACCCTGTCTCGAAAAACCAAAAAAAAAAAAAATAAAAAAAAAAAAATAAAAAGTCAAGTTGGTAATAAAAGCAGAAAAAGGTTTATTCAATGTGGCCCTATTGGGAGGAGAGACAAAGAGACCCAGTGACCCCTCTAGTTCATCTTCAGGGTCCTGAAGTAAAGTTTATATATATATGTATATGTATGTATGTATGTATGTATGTGTATATATATATGTGTGTATACATATATATAGTGGGTATATATTTCACATATATAATACGTATTATGTATATGGGATCCAAGCATTCCCTGTCAAGGTGTGGTTCTACCCACTGTTGACCCATTATTGTCTCTGTGAGGTTGCATCTAATTCCTGACAGAAGAGTTTCTGAGACAAGTTTCTTGAGCTCATTGTTCTACTAGTCTGATTGCCAAAGCGTCTCTCCTTCTGCTGGGCTGGTTACAGCATTGGGCTGGTTTCCATGGGTGCTGACTCTAACCCAGTCATATGCTTGCAAAGCAACGCTTTCCTAACTGAGCCTTTTCCTTAGACCCCACATTCCACATTTCCTTTCATCATTTGTGGGATGCCTAGGTTATTTGTATAACTTGGCCTCTGTGAACAGAGCTGCCGTAAACACTGGTGTGCAAGGATCACTGTGATGTGTTCACTTGGAGTCCTTTTGGGGGACACCAAGGAGTGGCTGAGCTGGGTCCTATATGTAGGGCTATGTTTAGATTTTTTGAGGAACCCCCAACCTCACTGCTTTCTACCTTCCCAGGAAGCCTCCCTGAACCACTTAAAATTCTCAGTTTTTGTCTCTGTCAGGCAAAAATATTGAAATAGGGTTGTTAATGAGCATTCACAGAGCAAATGTTCATTTGTTTGTTTATATTGTGTTATATACATATGTCTGTGCACACAGATATGTGTGTGTGTGTGTGTCCATCCACCTATGTACTGGCAGAAGCCAGAGATTGGTACCTTGGTATGATCCTCTATACTTTTCTACATTATTATTGAGACGGTGCCACTGAGCTGGAGTTCACCATTTCAGCTAGACTGGCTCTGGGGAACGAACTCCTGTAATCTACCAGTCTCTCTCCCTGGTGTTGGGGTTACAGGTACCCAGGGAGATGCCAGGCTTTATGTGGGTGATGGGATTCAAACTCAGTTTCTCAGGCACAGACATCAAGCTCTTGACCCACTAAGCCACCTCCCCAGCCCTAAAGGAGAAAAATATTTTATGAATTGATGTGTTAAATGAGTTACAATTTTGGCTACTTTTAATTACCACTATTATTCCCATTTTACCTATAGGCTTGTAGATCGGATGGATAGACAGATAGAAGGACATTCCCTAGAGCTGCAGCAAGATGTCACAATGAATTAGAAAAGTACTGTCCCAACTTTAGGACCTGCCAAGTCTCCAAACTAGAATCGGCAGTTGGGGATTTCCAGGGTTTTAAAGCCCCGCCTCTCCTCTCGGGTCTGTTCTGATCTTTGCTATGATTGTCGAGGTTGTTCTGAGAACTGACACCTGACTCTCCCGGACTCTTTTCTGGAGCAAAAGCCCGACTTTTGCTGGTAGACTATCGCCAACAGCAATATTATTTCTAGGACGGTCCTTATCTCCATGGCTGCTTTCTAAAATAAACAGAGAAGAGAAAATAAAAGAACGCTCTTTCCACACCAGGCTGTGGAGACACAGACAGAAATGGGACTTGTCCCTGCGGTCCCAAGAGCTTTTTGCACGCTCCATTACCTGAAGCAGTGGCTGGCTGGGTTCCTTTTCTGTTGCCTGACCTTTAGACTGGAGCCTTTAAAACACAAACCCAGCACCTTGCACGGCCAGGCTGCTTAGGAACAAGCTCATGGACATGCAGTGTCTGCCTGCTTATGCATGTGAAAAGGGAGATTAAGAGTCCCCTTTGACATCAGCAGGTTGGGAGCACAGTTGGTTATGGCCCCTCTATAGATTAGGACCTCCCTATGGACTGATGGCCTCAAATGACATTAGGAGTGCCAGGCACCTCCTTCTCTAGCGACCATGTATGACAGTGTTTCTGTGGCTGAGAGATTCTCTGCCCTGGGTTGAGTCCTGGGCTCCTTGTTGAGTAATTAAGAGAAGGAAAGTGGGGGTCTAACACTCATTTGCACACTTCTGTATCATTTGGGTCTTAGACTTTTTTGTTGTTGTTGTTTTGTTTTGTTTTGTTTAGAGTCTCATATCACCCAGGCTGGGCTTGAACTTGCTGTATAGCCAAAGCTGGCCTTAACTTTCTGTTCCTCCTGCTTCCATTTCCCCAGTTCTGGAATTACAGGTGTATATTACCACAGCTGGTTTTATGCAATGCTGGGGGACCGAACCCAGGACCTTGTATTTGCCAGGCATGCACTAGACCAATTAAGCCACAATGCTGCCCTGTTACCTCATACTTGATTCCACTTGAATCTAGACACTGGCATGTCTTTAAGAACAAAGAACTCTTTGCCCAGTCCTGCCCTCCTCTCTTCTAGAAAGGAAGCAAGACTATAAACCTGACACGAATTCTTATGCTAAAAAACCATGATGTCCAGGTAAGAACAGTACCACAGTGTCTGGGTGGGTACTCACAGATGGAGCCATCCATTCAGATACATTTTAGTTTATTATTTTATACTTTGTTTTTCTGTAGTAACTTTTTAGAGGAAGAGTCTTGCTATACCTTTAGTTTATTAGCCTCCTGTTCAACCTTCCAAGTACCTGGATAACAGGTCTTTGCAACCACACCTGGTCTGGCTACATTTTAAATAGTGTGTTTACCTTCATTCATGTCTTTCCATTGATGATAAACATCGGGAAGAGAAACATTTCATTAGGATAAATGAATATAGAACATGCTGTGGCTGCCTGAGGAAAGAGATCATCATAGGACATAGCATATCGTGGCTGAGGAGAGATGTTAGGTTTCACAGGAAAGATAACACTTGACCTGTGTTTTATAGGAAGAGAAAGAATTAGGTGCCTAGAACTGATGGCCACCACAAATGTGTGTGTGTCACACACACAGCAGTCAAGGACTGCTTTTTACTTCTATTTGGTTTATTTCGAGAATAAGGGGACCTTGGAAACTTCATTTCATTTCCAGAAGTAAGGAGACATGAACCTATAGTACTTGCCTTCGAAGGAACTGACTGTGGAGTCAGTCTGACGTTACACTGATTTGGGGGGGAGGGGTGGAGTTAGAATCCATCTCAGCATTCCCTGCTATGAGAGGTACAAGCAACAGAAATCCAGCTCTCCTCCCCCAAGCATCTGGTTCGACAAAGCTGTTTGTTCTTGGTGTAAGCCATTTCATCAAGATCTGTCCCAATAGATAAAGATGATTTTGGCTCTGGAAAGGGTATCTTCTTGCCAACATCTGTGACTCAATGGTGCTTTTGTTCCCATATTCTGGACCCTTGCTCTGTAGATGGAAGCCTCACCTGTGTTCCCTTCTCTCCTGCTCTTTAGGATCCAGGGACAACATCTGTCTTTGAGATCTTTGTCCAGCTAGCAAGCCCATTGGAGGTCTTCCCATGGCTTTGGCTCTATCTAGAAGATGCTTTCCTCAACTTTTTGCTTGGAAAATTCCTTCCCACCCTTCAAATCCATGAAGATTGATGGAACAAAGCCTGGTTCTCTCATAGAGTTTACACTACACTATGCCATTAACAGAATCAGAAGTTACGTTTTTGAAATGTTGAAGTGTTTGCTACTGTCTACCTTCTCTACTGGATTACAAACTCCATGAATTAAAGGATTTTATTAGCTTTATTCACAGTAGGTACATAATAAACTCGGTTGCATATTGAATGAATCAATGTATCTAGAAATCTTATGATATGACTTGTGTGTCGAGGACTATCGATTTCTAAGACATTTTAAACACAGAACAGAAACTGACATCATTGGCAATTCGAGGTCAGAGAGAGTGTGATAATGTTTTCAGAGGTCTCTGCTCTCAACAAGTCCACAAAGTTATCACTCACAGTTGTGTGTCTGTGGGATGGAGATGGGGGATCTTCTTTCTAAGCCTCAGAACTGGGGAAGGCCCAGAATGAGGTGCCATGATAGACACACGTTCATTCTGATCCCCACCATATTTTACTTTTTCTTTTTAAAAATTTTCTTCTATTTTCACTTGATCCATCTTTTCCCTATATCTTCTTCCATTCCTGCTCTTGGTCCCCAGCATCCCCATGATCACAGTTTCTTTATGATGTCACAGTCTGAAAAGAAAGTAGTTTTTGCTTTGGAGGAAGTTATGACTTTGTGGTTAAAACTCATAATTCAGGGTAGCCTTCCCCAGGGAAGGGCACTCAAATTGGTTGTTCAGTACCGAATGGTTAGCCCTGAAAAACATGTATACAAGTAACAGCATATGACTTAAAGGGGTTATATTTAGGATTGAATATATATATTCAAATATATATGCATAAAAACAACCTCACCTTTTGGTTCAAAGATAGGTCACAGATCCTGCTCCTGGAGAATTCCAGAAGGACTGAGCACGTAGCTTGAGAAAGCTAGTTCAACTACAGTCCTGTTGGGGATCATTTCTCACTTTCTGAATCAAGATTCTCATCAGTAGGTATGGTTGATTCAGCCCTGCCTCCCCTCCCTCATACCATCATAACCATTCACAGAAGCTGGTCCAGGCCCTCACCATGTCTGTCTTGAGATGGAGGCCTATCCCATCTGTCCCACACATCTCCCGGATTTAAAAGAGTAGGTTGTGTCTTCCTGGCAACCCAGGGTTGTGTCTATCGCTCTATGAAACCCCAGCCTCTCTGCAAGCCTTCAATAACTCTTCCCAAATTGTCTCTCATGTGCATTCCCGGTGATTCAGGCTCCTGAACTCAACACCACCAGTCTCCCCCGGTTTTACGTTTCTCTGGATATGAGTTGGTTGGTTGACACTGTCAACCCAGAAGGATTTAGAATCATTGGAGAGACAAACCGCTGGGCATGTCCAGGAGGGCCTTTCTAGATTAGGTTGATGGAAATGGGAGGACTCATCCTAACCTGGGGAGCACCGTCAGGGTCAAGGATTATGTAAAGAGAAAGAACGAGCCAAGCACCAGTCAGTGTTCATGTCTTACTGCTTCGACAGTGGATGCAATGTGACCCGCTGCCTCCAGCTCCTGCCACCATGGATTCCTCGTCGTGATGGACCACACCCTAGAATCGTGAGCCAAAATAAACCGCTCGGCCCTTAAGCAGCTGTTGTTGGATACTCTGTCACACCAACAGGAAAGGGAACAAATGCTATGCACACTCCGTTCTGTTCTCACCCCTGTGAAACTTGCTCTCCCAAGCTTAGGTGTTCCCTGTTGTGAAAATCTCTTCCCAAATCCCCAGCCAGAATTACACAGTCTCTCCTCTGCTCTCCCCAGGAAGGTGGCACATTAAGTCACCGCCATCGTGCCGTCCTGTAGCGAGTAGTTGGTGTTTCTCAGCCTGCATAGGAGCTCTGCAAAAGCCGAAGTTTTATTTTTTTATTTTTCATGTCTACAACTGCCCTGCTTGACTACGACTCCTCCAGGGAAGTGACCTTTCCGTTCTGTCTCGTTGCTCACGTCCAGTGTAGGTCTATTCAGGAAACACGGCTTTGACTGTTTTTTTTATAAACCTTTATATTTAGCGCTCAGGAGCACCTTCACCATCCTTGAGTTAAGTGAACTGGGTGACTCCTTAAAGAGCAGCAAGCTCCAGGCTTCTGTGATTCAATTCGGGGGAAAAAAAAAATATGTCTTGGACCAGTTTTCTTTTTCTCCAGATGTTCTGGCAGCTGGGGAAAGTTGGAAAGAAAGGGGTGGGGTGGGAATCACCTGTCCATGGGGAGTAATGGAGATTTGAGGAAGAGGGAGGGAGTCCCATGAATGGGATCAGGGCCATTCATCTTTTAAGGGGCCTGCCCTCCTCCTGCATGTTGTATCTATCACCTTGTCAACACGTCACAACAGCTTCCTCTCCTTGCTCCCAGGGCCTCACAATATCACCTTTCATGCAGGAAAACAGCAGCTGCCGCTCAAGCTGAGAACAACACCACTTCTGTGCTGGGAGCCCAGTTCTTAGGTGCTCTAATCACTGGCAAGATAGCATCTCCCCCGTTCTCAGAATACTGCTGGGAGGGAGGGCGGAGGCTTGTATTGTTCTCTGGCTATTCTGCATACAGTACAAACAAGGCAAAGGCAGGTTAAATGATTTGTCCTTGGTCATGCGTGAGTCAGAGGCTGGGCCAGCCAGAGACTCATCTTCATCCTCAGACCATTGTTCTGTCTTGATCCTGCTAACCCTCTCATACTGTTAGAACTCTTGGCGGGGGAAACCAAAAGGGCTGAGCCCCTGGGGCTGTCCTCCCTTCCCGCTGACCGAGAGAGTGCACACACATGACCAGAGCAGTAGCTATTGTGTCTGTGTGTTCCTCCAACCCGCACATATCTTAGGAAACTTCTGCGTGCCAGGCCCTCCGCTGTCCACTGGGAAGGTTGTGTTGAGCATGGCAGTCATTGCCTTCAAGGAGTGTCGTCTTCAGTGATGTCATAGACGTTACACAGAGAAAGACCACTGGATTGGGAGACCAGATGTCAGGACAATAGTCTCTCCCTAGACTCCGGTATTTCCCTCCCAGTCACAGTGTGACTCTAACGTCTGTGTTCGCCTTGGTTACCTAGGGAGATAAGGTTAGCTTCAAAACAGGGTTATACTTACAGTTGTTGCACCTGACTGCATGTGTGTTTGACAGCCATGCACACGTGTTAGGTGTGCACATGTGCATGTGACTAGTAACATGCTCTTTAAAAACCGAACCAACTCTGAAGAACGGATTCTCCTAGCTGTACAGCAAATCAGTGCTAAGGAAGGGTTCTGTTTTGTTCTGTTTCCACATCAGTTACATTGTTCTCCATCCAGCATGGGATCTATTCTCCCCATCAGCAGCGGTTCTGGATCAACAGGCTTCCACATCTTTCCCAAATTCTGAGGCTTTTATAAAAGAGGGAAGATGTTTCCTCTCTTCTTGCAGTGTCTGTGTCTGGGCGTGAGAATCAAATTGACAAAAGACAGAAAGGACGTGAACAGTGCTCGATGGGAACATTCGTAAATGGATGTGAAGGTTTTAATCCATAGGGGGAAAAAATGACCCAAAGAAGTCTGAGAGGGCTGCAGAGATGGCTCAGCAGTTAGTTAGGACTGTGTACTACTTGTGCAGAAGACGGGACGGCGGAGTTCAGTTCCTAACACTCATGTGAAGCTGTTCACAACCACCTGTGACTCCAGCTCCAGGAGATCCAACACTCTGTTCTGGCCTTTGCAGACACCTATACACACACACACACACACACACACACACACACACACACACACACACACACAAATAATGTTTTAGACGTGCCTGAGAGCTTATATGTTATTTTAACAAAGATTACCACTTGTGTAAATGTGACAGCACAGGAGGACAGCTGGGCCATAAACTACGGGAAAGTAACCCAGGAACTAATGAAAGTTAAGAGTTACTTCAGTAGGGTTTGTTTGCACAGATTCCTCTCTGTATTGCTCTCTCAACACTGATAATCAGAATTCTCCTTCCTTCCTGGTTCTGGGGAGACATTGTGCTCATGGGTAATTTGTAACCTTTCGGGTAGAAAGGAGGAAGTGAGTTTGCCGTTCCTATACCTACTGTTCCTTAACTGCCTTCAGCTCAAAGTAACTGATATGCCCAAGAGACGTATCTGTGGGTCAGCGTGCTCTGATTCTCCCCAGAATCCTCTGTTGCTGCTCTCCCAAGTTCCACCAGTGGCCAAAGGGCTACAGAGAACCCCAGCTCTAAGAAGTGTCAGGGGCAGCCATCTTGGAACCATCCAAGGAACCTTCCTTTGGCTTTATAGAGTCCTGTCATGGCTCCCAAGGTAAGCCTCCAAGGCCACTTAAGATTGCCACTTAAGGCAATCTTGATTTTATTCCTTAGTTCTAGGTATGGAACCCATTTACTAGTCCTTTACATACACAGGCACACACAGCTTCCGGTTCCTTTTAAGGCAGGGCATTATTTCACAACACTAGTGGCCCAACACAGCCTGATTTCTAAACCAAAGAGACACATTGGAAACTCGTCCGTACTAGGTCCTTGCAAACAGCTAGGTAAGAGAACACATTAGTGACCCCCTCCGAGTAAATGCTCACAGGGCTTCACACCAACAGGAGACTGCAATGCAGCCAACAATCAGGTAGTTAAAAAAAACATCTATCCTTCCTATACGGAGCAGATCTTTCCATTTAATTCTTTGCAATCTGGCCGTTGATTTCTTTTAAATAAAATGACGACTAGATTCTAGATAGTAGATTTGAACTAAGCAGGTCTGTCTGCCAAAAAATATCTCCTTGTCTAATAGTTGGTGAGACAGGATCGTATGATTGGGAGCTATAGAAACCAGTCTTTCTTTCTCCGGGCTCTGCCAGGGTCATATCCAGACCCAGTAATGACTCAGAATTGGCAGCTTGACACCTTACCTTCAGGCCTAGAGATCATAATCCCACTGCAAGAATGTTGCTTGCTTTTTTTTTTTTGGTAGGCAGGGAGATTAGTTAGGGAGCTGCATCTTTTACCCATCAGTAAGGGCTCTGCGTTTTGTGTTTGTCCCCAGCTCCTCTCAGAGGGATTGATTGCACAGAAATCAGTTCTCTGGAATTATGTACCAAGGAATGTTCCACAAATCAGTTTGGTTCTGTATTTCTCTGAAGATGAACGAAACTGTTAATTGATACCAAGTCTGTAGATGGAAATTTATTCAACATACCCTATCCTCTTGTTATCGTATCAAGCGTTAAAGGCTGTGCGTGTGATCTTATGCCTAATAGAGAAAGTGTTTCAGGAAGGGGGCTGGGCAGTCAGTCCTCAATGGGAATGGAAAGCATTTTGATCTTGGGTTTTGAAGTTGCTGGAAGCTCACTTGCCAAGGTCAACTTTTATTAGCGTGTCTTCACTCCTCAGAAAAAGTTTTATACCAGTTTCCCCAAAGGTGACTAGTGTTTGAATCAGCCAATTAACATGACAATGACCGTGTCAAGATCCTCCTCCAAGGGAAAGAGTTGTTCTGTGAAAGACACCATCTTAAGGGCGGCCAGACAGAGGAGAAGCTTCTCCCGGACTATTTGGATTTTCTGTTCCTGAGCCAAAAAAAAAAAAAAAAAACATTCTTTAGCATTGGCTGACAAAACGGGTTTCAGAACAGGAGGTCTGCGATGGAAACTTTAATTATGCAGGTCCTGTCAAAATCCATCTGCTGAATTCCACTGTTTCTGGGTTAGGTACTTTTTTTTTTTTTTCAGTAGTGCTATTGGGTGACGCTTTGATAGGGGTCTGGAATTAGCTTCCTTTGTAGACTAATTTATTCTGCCTTCTTCTCTGCATTAGCAGTATTTATGTCAGGCCGAGATGTCTTCGTCTCCTTTATTTGTATTTGCAGCGATTTCTCAGGACGATATTTACGTGACTCCTGAGTGGTACAGTGGCAAGTGTCAGTTGAGGAGATGTCTCCAGAGGCTCCGGCTTTTTGTTATGATGATGACTGACAAGTGCCGCCGTGACTGATCAATAAAGCCATTCTGTAAGTTTTGAGGGAAGAGGGCCGTCAGAAGTTGTTTCGGTTTGTGCAAGAGCCCAGCGAATGCTGAGCAGGCTTGTAAGGAAATCTGTGGTCTTCTAACCCTTCCAGTACGCCTCATCTCATCGAGGCAGCTGGCAGCCCTTACGTTAAGCAATATTTACATTGATGATGAGCACTCATCATTGTGCTGGGGGCAGGGACGGCTTGGGTGGGAGTTCGAGGTAGTGGCTAAATATGTAAATAGTGGATGGACCCACATCTGGGGTTTTTCAGCTTAACTATCAGGCAGCGCGCTTTAGGTCAGCAGTTGAGTTAATGGAAGTGTAATTTTAGGGTGCTCCTCTGGATCGTAAGCTATAAGACGAAACCAGAGGTCTCACAATCGATGATGCCATATGTATTCCAAATATTAGGAGGGAAAAATCTTTCACTAATAATCTTCAGTGTCAAAGAAATCTCAATAAAAACGTGAGAAAATGGAGTAGTGCCCACAGCCTTATATCTAGTCCTCAATCTAATGGTCTTTTGAAAACAAATTCATCTTTGGCCATCAAAGATGGCTTGTTCTGGGTACTCAAAGTCTCATGGCAATTTTGGATAAACTGCTCTTTGGGACCTTGAGCCTAGGGAAGAGAAGAAAAATGATCAGAACTGCATACTTTCCTAGGCCTGGCATCAAAGTTTCAATTAATTTAAAATGCCCATCAAGGTTTCCCATTCTTTGAGTGGCCACCCATATGAATGTTCATGTTCCTGTGTATGGTTCTGAGGAGAGAGAGAGAGAGAGAGAGAGAGAGAGAGAGAGAGAGAGAGAGAGAGAGAGAGAGCACCCATGATCCACAAGCCAGAGATAAATCTTGGGTACATGCCTCAACCACTGTCCATTTTTTTTCTATTTTATTATTATTTTGTGTACCTGGGTGTTTTACCTGCACATATGTCTGTGTACCATGTATATGCAGTGCCTTTTGAGATGAAAAGAGGGGATCAAATCTCCTGGGACTAGAACTATAAATGGTTGTGAGCCACCAAGTGGGTACTGGGACTTGAACCTGGGTCCTCTTGAAGAGCAGTAAGTACCCTTAACTGTTGAGCCACCTCTCTGGCCCCAACCACCTTGTTTTGAGACAGGGTCTCTCACTGGCCTGGAGCTTGCTGATTAGTGTGTGCTGGCTGGTCAATGAACCCAGGTGTCCTCCTGTCTTATCTCCTCATCAGTGGGATTATAAGCATGAGTCATCATACCTCGCTGTTTTTTTTTCCCAAGACTTACTTTATTTCTAACGATGTGTGTGTGTGTGTGTGTGTGTGTGTGTGTGTGTGTGTGTGTGTGTGTGCATGTGCACATGTGTGCATGCAAGTGTGTTCTCAGGAGTGCAGGTGCCTATAGAGACCAGAGGAGTCAGATCCCCCTATAGCTGGAGTTACGGGAAGTTGTGACTTGTGCAATGTGGGTGTTAGGAATTGAACTTGGCTCCTTTACTAGGGCAATACACGCTCTTGATGGCTTGCATCCAGTCCCTGCCACCTGGCTTTTTAAACATGGGTTCTTGGAATCTAACTTAGTTCCTCTGTACCCTCTGAGCTCTCTTCCCAACTCCTTTCTTTGATTTTCAACCCTTGGCTTGTGTCGCGCTTGAGGGGCAAATTGTGTCAGTGGGACCGTGTGGTGGCAGCCTCACTCTGCAGGTCCTGTAGCCTGGTGGCTGGGCAGAGCCCCTGCCATTTTCCAGACTTGTGTGCATGATGGTCTACTGTTCTGAACTCTGTTTCCTTCCTCCCTCAGGGGTTGTGGTCTTCATCAGTCTCACTACCCGTGTCTTGGTGAGGATTCTAGCTCTCCACCCACTTCATTTCAGTCTTAACACTCTTGAAAAGAGTAAGAAACAATCTGGTTGCTTTCTTTGAGGAGCAATTCTGATTTTACTGTGAGCTGTGAACAACTGAGTTAATCCTTCTTTGCCTGAATTCTGCTTATCTTTTGTTCTGATTTCAAGGGAACATATTCCTTCAAGTCTTTCGGGATCTTCAGTTTTTGTTGGCAATTTCATAAAAACAATACATACACCTGGGTCCCACTCACAGGTTCTAGAATGAGTCCTGGAGTCTCGATGATCTGGCCTTGGATTTCAGATGACCTGGATCACTGAAAAAAAATGTTGGACAGCACATGAGACTGACTCCATCCAGCATGTTCAGCAGTATTCTGCCTACTCCACCCATTCGTCCCTCCACTCCATTTACCACACTATCCTGAGAGATTTGGCCACATGGAGTGTCTCAGTTTGCTTTCTATTGCTGTCATAAACAGCAAGACCAAAAGCAACTTGGAGAGGAGAGGGGTTATTTCATTCTATAGCTTACAGTCCATCATCAAGGAAACTCAGGGTAGGAACTCGAGGCAGGAACCTGGAGGCAGGGACGAAAGCAAAGGCCATGGAGGGGTGCTGCTTGCTAGCTTACTCCTCATGGCTTGCACAGCCTGCTTTCTCACGGCACCTAGGACCACCTACCTACCCGTGGCACTCCCGCAGTGGTCTGAGCCCTTCATCATCCATCATTAATCAAGAAAACGCACCATAAGCTCGCTCACAGGCCAGTCTGATGGAGACAGTCCCTCGAATGACATTCCCTCTTCCCTGATGACCTTAGCTTGTGAAAAACTGACAACAAACACACACACACACACACACACACACACACACACACACACACACACACACACATACACACACACACACACACACACACACACACACACACACACACACACACACACAAATCAAACTAACCAGCAAAGACAGTGTCTTATTATAAAAGACAGATACACCATGCCTCAAGTTTGAGCCAATGAATAACCTTGTTAGAAAAAAGGTGTGGTTAGTCTTAGTCTAGCTTGGCTTTGTCCTTTGGACTCGTGGTGGTCTCTGTTGATTGATTAGTTGACTTCCTGAGACACATAGCTCCCTTGAGGAGGTCTCTATCTCTGCCTGGGACATGGGTGCCCTAAGGTATGACAGTGAGTAATTATGAGGTTAACACGGAAGAGACTTCCGCTTCTCTGGAGATGTCCATTGGGTTAGAAGGTGTCCTCGCGGGCCTTTCCCTGGTGATGTCATGAATGGATAAGGAGTGGGGCTGGGGGGTCAAAGTTGCTACTTTCTGTTGCCACCTGTTCAACTTGGGGAGAAAGCTTGCCCTTCCTCAGCTGAAAAGCGGGGACAGATGTTACCTCACAGGAGGCAAGTACCAGGGATACATGCTTAGAGCCTGTTAGGGCACAAGTATGAGAGAAGTAGTGTTATGTTCCCAGAGCAAATAATAGTCATCAACCATAAAGATTTTTATGCCTCCCCATTTCTGCTTCTCATACGGTTCCCTTCATCTTCTCCCATAATGTGGTAGAGCTGCCTTGTCTCTCTTTTTCATGAAACAATAACTGTGAGACACAAAACAGATGAGGCTTCTGTAAGGAGCAATTATGCTACAGAGTTGCACCCCCTTATTAGCCCCCTACCATCCCCATTTGAAAGCCTGGAGCTAGCAAACCAGGGTGCTGTGAAGAAGGGCTCATAGGTGTGGAGGGCAGAGTGCACATCCCCCCACCTCCACCCTGCCCGCAAACACGCACTCATGTCTGCTGTGAGGGCCGTGGGTGGGCCTCTGACAGGAGGTATTCTTTCCTGGTGTTGTGTGTGACATCCCGGTCAAAGGGACGCAGTGAGTCTTGGTGATTTTTTTTTTTTTTAAAGTTCCTTTGTTACATGGCACTCTAGTAAGTGTATGGAACTGACAGGCAACTATTCAGAGAGGGATGGCATTTTCTTCTCAGTTTATACAAGTCCCCGGTGGAGCTAAATGTGCACTTCATTGTAAATTACGAAGGGAGAAGGTATGAATGAGTCCTTGAGTCCTCTGAACTGGGAGCCCTTCCTGACCAGTCTAGCTAGTCACAAAGCAGGGTATATATGACTTCTTGGGTAATTCAGGGTAACAAGAGAGAATCTGGATTTTTCTCCCATGCTTGCACCCACATAGGCATGATCAGGATCTGGCCCGAGGCCAAGGCTTTCTCTTCAAGATTCCCTGGGGACTTTGCACAAGTTTCTGGAACCTGGACTATGTTAGGGCTCGTTGGTGGCGTCTTCTCCGTTTGCAAGCAGGCATTCATTCTCCGGGGATACGGAGTGGTCAAGGTATGGCTGCTTTTGTCTCCATTCTCCTGTCTGAAGCAAGGGGATCCCTTGCAGGAAGAGACAGCAAGCTGGTGCAGTGTCAACGAGCAGGGCATGCTCTCTGCAGCCTCCTCAGGCTTGGAGCTGCGCCGCGAGCTGGGCTGGGAACACTAGCTCTTCCGTGCTTTCTGTTTTAAACCATTGAAAGATCTTAGTGCAAAATCAAGCATGGCATCAGGTCCTGCAGTTTTCAAAGAGCTTCCTGGAGGGTTTGAGTTGGACAGACTGAGACTGAACCTAATCACCTATCACGGTTATAGGTAGACTCTACTTCGGGGAGAAGGAAAACTGGACGTGTTTTGTACAGAACCCAAGAGGGTCCCATTCTCCTCATTGGAAACATAGAGAGCTGGGGGCAGGGCGCACACCTTTAATTCCAGCACTTGAGAGGCAGAGGCTGGTAGATCTCTGTGCGTTCGAGTCCAGTATGGTCTACCTAGCGAGTTCCAGGCCAGCTAGGGCTGCACAGTGAGACCCTGTCACACAAAAATAAACCAAAACTGGAAGCAAACCCCTGACGTGGTAGCCCGGCCTCCGATCCAGCCAAAGCGAGAATTGTGAAACAGCAAGTGTGCTGGGCTATGTGTGTGTATACAGCACAGTGAAATCAGCAAATTTGTTTGCTATAAAAACCACAGGTGAATTTGTTGAGTCTTCAGATCATTTTCCTGTAAATGCCAACTCTTAACCCCATTTAAGAAAAACAACCAATAAAACCAAATTATCTCCTAACTTAACTTTCCTCCGTTCCTTCCTCTGTGAATCAATTAGAGGAATCTCCACTTTTATTTTTAAATATCAAAGAACTGGATTGAAATGTATTGTGCAGGAAATGGCTGTCATTAAAAGGCCCAAGAAAAGAAGGCATGCTTAATTATTGAGGAGAATATTCATAATTTTGCATATCAATCAGCTCAGTGTGTCCTCGACATGTTTTTAAGATGTAAGACAGGAACACATTATAGCTCTTTTCTTTTTTGAAAGGAAGACAAAACAAATGCCAATACAACCCTTGTTTGAGAATATTTCATCTCCCTAGTCTTCCCCCGGGGGAAAAACACACTGATTGGTTATCCATACCAAATGGTTGGCTCTGAAAGCATACACACTAGTAACAGTGTACAGACTGAGCAGGAGGTATTCACGCATTTAGGTATTTATGTTTCTGTTTTCATAAGAACAGGTCTCACTGTGCAGCCCTAGCTGGCCTGGAACTCACTATGTAGACCAGGCTGGTCTCGAACTCACAGGTATCTACCTGCCTCTGCCTCTCACCCTACCCCTAGTTTGTTATGTTATTAATGAGGAGAATGGCCTTTTTAGGTTCTGTACAAAACATGTCCAGTTTTTCCTAGCCCAAACGTCAGAGTCTGCTTATGACACGTGGTATTCATACACACACACACACACACACACACACACACACACACACACACACACACACATGTTTGTAACAGCAATTAATGAAAAAGAGGCCACAGATTTAGAAGCAGGTAGGGAAAGGTATATGAGAGAATTTAGAGGGGGAAGAGTAAAGGGAGAAGTGATGTAATTATGTTATAATTTAATCCCCCCCCCAAAAAAATAAAAGAAGTAATACAGAAAAAAAAAGAGACAAAAAAGTACTTCATTTCTCTTTAGTTGAATGAAATGACACCATTTCTTTTTACTCGTCTCTCAGGTCTTCTGAGCTGAATTTCAAGGTAAACCTGCAAGACCGCAGAAGCATTTTACTGTCGAGTTACTGTGTTTAATCACGTGATCCCCAGCCCCTGCCTCTGTTTCAGTCTGTCCTGCTCTCCTGTTTTCCCCTTCGCATAAGGAAGGCTTCAGTGTACAGGAACCCACAAGACCTGAAGACTCCCCTTTCTCTCCCCCGTCCCACCCCGGAGTGTGCTCTGTTAGTCGGGATCTTTCTGAACGCCTTTAGGCAGCCTGGTGTTGATTTGTGAAGAAGTCAGACATAGGGTGTCTGGAGTGGGGAGCAGATAGGTGCTGTCAGCACCCTCTCTCAGAAGTCTTCATGAGTTAGAAAGATCGGTGGCTTGCACACGGCCAGGACTTGCCCCAGTACCACGGGGCATCCTTGTTTTCACAGAAGGGGGGATGAAGAGTGCCAGCCGGAGTCTCTCTTTGAAACGCATGGGGCAGATGTGACTGCTCTGTCTCTCCGAGTCTCTTGTCTCCGCTCTAGCAGTGTGTCCCTGTGTCCACCCACCTCCAGTTCCGTCACTGTCTCCACTTTCTCCTCGCCAATGGCGTCCTGACTGTTTTCTTCCAGATCAAAGGTGGAAGTGGGCCCCTTGATTAATTGCCGTGCAGCCACATCTTTTGCCTCCTTGACACTCGAGACCTGGAGACAAAGGGCTGTTCTTTAGAAGCCTGGAGCTGTGTGGGTGCTGGGTGGGGAGTTCACAAGCCCGAGAGAACTAAGCCTTCCCAGCAGGGATAGGACGGTCCCTAGACCCCGACGGAAGAATAAATTTGCTACTGCTAGCACATTGTGATTGGCCACATTTGCTTGTGGAGAAAGAGCACACAATCCCACTTTAAACCACATGGACTGGACGGGACCTGGATTTGAAGTCTGAAGTCTCTGTGGATAGAAATCGTTTGGGAATATAAACATGTCTTGGAATTGAAAAGAGATTAAACAGTAATGATTGAGCATTTCAGTGTAATCCTTCACCTTTAATACTTTTCAAAATGGTGCCATCCAGTGTATTTCTACAAGTCCTACATAGCCATTTTTTTCCATTGGCATTCATAAAGAGGAGGTAAAATTGGATATTTGATCCTTCAATCATATTAACTATGTTGCAGGTGTCCTGTAGCCATGTAGAGATGGTGGTCCCTTCAGGGACACACAGGACAATCTATCACAGCCCTGCTCCTCACCCTTCATGTCTTTAAGTCAGGTAGCTTAGAGAAGGCCTTTTGATGTGCTCCACAGTATAAAGTCAGATCTCAGAACAGCTTGCAAAGGAAGAAAACCACATAAAGGAAGAACAAACCAATTTAGTATTTATGTGGTTTGGGAAATGGGTTGAAAAGTTGAAAACCAATACAAAAAAAACCCATTGGAATTATGGAAATTATTGTATTTCTAAGAGAAACAGAACAGCCTAATGGTGAATACAATGGTCATGTAAATCTTATGCTTATCAAAACTGAATTTAGGGGTTACCTCCTTCAAGATTTGGGTAGGTCTCTTCCAAGTATGTACATCCTTTCGATGTTACAACCTGACCTTGTCATCTACAAAGTTCACACTCAAGAACCGGCACAATTGAGAAACAACAACAAAAATCACAACCACCCTTCCCCCTCAAAATAAAACCCCTTATAATATTTTAAGATAAATTTACAGTTTTCTGTTGGGTAGCATTCATAGATATCCTGGGATACATACCTCCTGTAAGCCTTAGGTTGAGACACCCCTTAATTATTCCTTAGTAATAATTCCTTAATAATTCCTTAGTAATAATAGTAATAAGCAGATCCTATTATACCTCATTTCTAATCTAACTCATGCTTCAGATCTGATTTGCCACTGTCCAAGGAACAGCCATATTGAAAAGAAATTGGCCACTCGAACCCAGACACAAACTTGCATGAGGTAGATCTGCCCAGCTAGGTGGCGATGCCAAAGATCCCATGTCTCTGAAAGTCAGAACACTGGGTTCTTCTGAGTAATCTGCTGTGACCACTGCACTGTGACTTCCTGAGTCATTAACAAGTCCACCCTCTCCAGCCCCCCAGTTAGCATAAAAATGGATTCAGTGTACAGGGACCCATAAGACCTGCAGACTCCCCGTTTTTTCCCAGGAGTGTGCTCTGTTAGTCGGGATCTTTCTGAATGCCTTTAGGCAGCCTGGTGTTGATTTGAGAAGAAATCAGACATAGGGTGTCTGGAGTAGGAAGCAGATAGGTGCTGTCAACACCCTTTCTCAGAAGTCTTCATGAGTTAGAAAGATCGGTGGCTTGCACATGGCCAGGACTTGCCCCTTAATTTAATTAAGTAAATTAAGAAGTTAATGTACTTATCAATTCTATTGTCACTGACCTCTTGAGGTTGTAAAGCTGTCTGGGTAAGAGGGTTGAGGAATAATCCACCAACCAACCAACCAACCAACCGAACAAACAAACTAAAAACAAAACACCAAGACTTTGGTTCAGGCTTTCCTATATGTGTGTTGGTAGTCGTGTGTTGGATCCTTCTCACAGGCTTCCTGGTGAAAGGGAGGTTTGGAATCTAGATGTTCTGAGAGATCCATAGCTTCTGTGCTAAGCACAGAGGAGCTCTTACGGTCTTGTCTGATGATGAACAAAAGTGCAGTTAAGACCAAAGAATAAACCCGACGTGCTCGAGTCTGAGTCCGCTCTGGTAGCGATTAGAACTTTGCGTTGTCGAGCTTATTATTCACTAATCAACCAAAGTCTGTCCATAGGCTGACACTGTGGTAGAGCAAAGGAACTTGGGAGTTATTTGTCTCGTTTTGGCCGGACGGGTGATCTGGGAGTCACAAACTTTGGAGGTCGCCCACGTTTTCTGTCGGCTATTTTAAAGGTTGACGTCTACCATCATCATATACGAAAAGCTGAGCCTGAGAAGGATGACGCGTGTCAGGGGTCCCTCCTTGTCTGTGTCTTCTAGTTTGAGGGTGAAGTTTGGCAACAATACACGCAAGGATGAGCCTGTGGCAGGCAGCGGCAGAGGGAAAGGTGGCTTCTCCTCTGCGTCTGCATTGATTAGTGTTCCTTGCAATCGGAGGGCTGTCCCTGAGCTCCCTCTCACATTCCTGGGATGTGAATTTACATGTCTGGTGTCGGCTTTCAGAGCACAGTCGAAACTTGCTTGTCGTGGCCTTATCTCGTCATCACCGACAAACAACGCGAGAAACGAACAGCGCCTCGCAGCCTGCTATAGAGAGACGTAGGACCACCAGAGTCAGCTTGCTTCATCTCTTTCTCCTTACAAGGGAGTCTAGTCTGAGGTCCAGGGAAGGGATATACTTGTGAGGAGGCCCATGTCTTGGTGATATGAACCAGAAAGCCTGGGTTCCCGTTTCTGGGAAGTGAGATTTTTCTCTGCCACATTTGATCTGTCCTGTGTTTTAAAATCTTCCCACTACTCATCTGTTAAGTGGCAATAGAAAAAATTCAATTTAAAGTCAAACCTTTAGGTACCGTTTGAAGGCAAAACCAGAGTCCATCCTAGAAGCTGAGGTGCAACCGATTCAAGGTGGAGACTTCTGCCAACTGGGTTCTGAGAGGCTTCCAAGTTTAATAGGACAAGATGCACAGCTGTATTGCGTCCTCAGAAAACGGGGAATAAAGCACACACACAGCTCTTGTTCCAAACGTCGGCACCGCAGAGTGGTCAGAGCACAGATTCCGAAGCCAAAAAACTTGAATTCGTGAGCCCATCTTCGCTACAAAGTTTTATCACCTTGGGCAAACCCCTTTATTGCGCCACACCTTAGTTCACCCATCTGCGATTCCGACGATGACAGGATCTTCTCCAGCTGAATCAATATATTGTGAAGTACTTAGAGTCATACCTGGCACACAGCAAGCGAGACTTAATCATTTTTATTTATCTGGCTAAGTACGATCACCATTTGCCAGAGTTATTTTCTATGTATGTTCTTTGCAAAGAACAAAGCAAGAATAGCATGAGAAACCAAGAGGGCGATGCGATTTGATTGTGTGGGTTTCTCTGTTCCCACCGAAGGGGCAGAGTACCATCCTGTAGCTCAAATCATTGAATACCAGAGCCCCAGGAGGCTTGGTGGTGGCCGCTGGGCTCATATGCTGGTTCAGGATGTACCTGAAGCACAGAGAGAGGCCCATGATGCCAGTGGGCCTGGGTGGATCCTCTGCTCCCACCACTGAGCTCTAGTACTGTTGGCACAACACCTTAAAGCCAGGCACCTCTTGGAAAAGCCAGAGAAGTCGCCATATTGAGCAGGTCCTGGGTAGAAATACGAATACCTTATAAGTTGTTGGAGAGCCCCTAAGTTAAAGTGATCTAAAAGGAAGGGGGGAAATTGCCCAGGTCTTTCCTGAGCTGTTTTGTACTTTTCCTTCCATCCCATTTCCAAGCCTGCCCAAAGATTTATAGAACTAGTTCCGTTGCGTCCCTGATGATGGTGGTACCCATGCTAGCATTTCTGAGTTGGATCTTCAGGAAGGATAAACCAATGTCGCCCTAGGTTGAGTGGATCTCTTCACATCTCTTTAAGACTGGGACCCACTATCTGAGAACTAGAGGTCTTAGTGAAATTAAGTATCCTACCTTCTTGGCCAAGTTCCTAGTGGCCTGTGACCTCCTTTTTCAAGGTTGCATCATGGGATCAACTGGGAAGATCATGAAATGACACATTTTATTAATTAGTTTCATTTGGGTTTGTGGTATCCACTTTTACTGTGAAATAAATATTACATTCAAAAGATACTATGCCATAGAGGTATAATTAAAAGGCAAATACAGGCTGGGGATGTAGCTTAATGGTGCAGTACTTGTCTAGCACATGCAAGGGCATGTTCAATACTTAACACCACAAAAGCCAATGGCCAGTGAAATAAACAAAGCGAATAGTGAACACCCATGTACATGAACACCCGTGTACCTACCACCTGACTTTAGATTATGTCAGGATCACCTAATGCAGGCCTAGACTTCCTGTTCCTTGATGGGGGTATGTATAGGACACATATATGCAATATGTTATGATATATTTATATATGTATTTACTGCTTTTAGTATTGGCCAAATAGTATATATATATATTATAAGTAATATATATATACACATATGTATAGTGTACCATGTTTCTATATATTTACTTGTACACATAAAGTAAATTGCTTAAAGATGTTAGAGTTGGACCAAGCATACGCAGTTTCCAAAATTAGACTTTGGTTTGAAAGCTGGTTCCTCTAAAGTCCACATGCCTGACTATTCTGCCTTGGTGACTAATCTCTTAAGATCTTTGCTTTCCTCCATAGCCTTCAGTAGAGATCCGAGTACATGAGTGGCAGGCCGTAATAGCCAAGGTAGAAGCGCTTAGAGAGATGACTTAGCAGTTAAGAGCATTGGCTGTTCTTTCAGAGGGCCCAGGTTCAATTCCCAGCACCCACATGACAGCTCACAACTGTCTGTAACTCCAGTTCCAGGGGATCTGGCACACATAGACCCTCACACAGACATACATACAGGCAAAACACCAATGCACATAAAATAAATAAATCTTAAAATAAAGAGTCAAGGTTGGAACACTGAGATGTAGGACTCAGAGAAGAAGGTAGGCCGACAGGCTGAGGTTTCTAGAGTCACCCCCACTGTGTGAGATCTTAGTTCCAACATGACATCATGCTTGCTGATTGGCATGGACTGTGGCAGGAGTACTCACACCTGAAAATGGACCAGAGCCATAAATCACACCTCCCTCCTCTTGCACTCTCTGAGAGTGGATTTACCAGAACTCTAGCAAGCATCTAGGCCCTGGGACCAAATCCTTAGTGTGGGAGGGAATGTTGAGAGCATTCCAGGAGTTCAGAGGTTTTTTTCAAAGTGAGGCACTGGGGAGTTCATTAAAACTGCTGAGTCCCAGCTCCTGCTTCCAGAGAATTCTGCTTTGGGTGGGTGACCTGTAGATTGGCCTGTTGCATCCCACTGCATCCTACAGCATCCCACTGTATCCTATTGCATTCTACTGCACCTTACAGCATCCTACTGCATCCTACAGCATCCCGGGTGATTCTGATGCATACTGAAACCTGAGAACTAGTTGAGAATTAGTCCCACGGCTCCTGAACTTCCATGACATACAATGCCCCCAGGAGATGTTAAAATGCAGGTTCTGATGGAGCAGGCATGAGCCAGAGTCTGAGATCCTGCATTGCTAACGGCCCTCCTGGGGATGTTAGTAACTCTAGACACCCCTTTTGTAAGAAGATTGGCATCCTATCCTCTCAGTTTACAGATGAGAGACTTCCAAGGTCCAGAGACACACAGGTCTTTGGCAGCTGTTTTCAGGACACAGAGGGAGACACAAAAGACTGAAAACCATTCTTAGTCTACATAATAGTAAAAACAGTTCTATGTACCAAATGCCATTTGTGTGAGGAATGCTCAGCTGCAATTAGTCATAAAGAGTCTGGCCTCAGACTGCTCACCTTCCAGGGGAGAGTACTTTGTTCCTGAAGTAAACAAAGGCAGAAGGAAGTAGAATACTGGACAAAGTGATAATGGAGCAGGGTGGGGTTCCGAGGTTGATCTTGCCTGTTTGTGACGTCTTGGACAAGTGACTTAGACTCTCAGAGCCCCAGTTTTCCCTGGTCACAGAGCCTCAAAGCACACCTCAAATTAGGAACCTAGAAAATACGTACGGGCGGGTTCTTCTTTAGAACCAAGACTGTAAGCTGACAGCCCATGCACTGTGCTTTGCCCATAGACTTTACCTTTAAATAAGCAAAAGATATTTTTGCAAACTTGATTCTTTGTGAATAAAATTCATATTTGGGGCTTATTTTACATTAATAGAGAAGTTGCAAAGCTAAGACAGGAAAAACCCTGTACAACCTTCACCTTTCCCACATTTTGCCTTACCATGGTACATTTGTTAAAGCCAAGAAATGAAAATTGATACATGACTATTAATTAAACCCTAACTTCTACTTGAATTTTATCAATCCTTTTTTTTTTTTTTTAAGAGTTGGTCTCAGGTAACCCACACTTGCCTCAAACTTGCTAGGTCATTGAGGGTGACCTTGAACTTCTGATCCTCTCGTCTCTGCCTCCCAGGATTACAGACGTGCAGCACCACACCTGCTTTATTATGCTTCCGTGCAATAGTATGACGCTGGGATTGAACCCAGGGCCTTTTGCATGCTTGACAGGTACTCGACCAACTGCACTATGTTCCTAAGCCCTCTTCAGTGCAGTCTTTCCCTTCAGGATCTGAACCCAGAGTGCTGTCTGCCTTCCCTAGGCTTCTGCGGTCTGTGACAGTCCCTCTGTCTTTCCTCATCTTTAATGACTTTCTTGAGGACTGATAATTGGGGTCTCTTGAGATGTTCCCCAATCTGTATTTGTGTATTGTTTTTTCCTGGTTAGAATGGGGGGGGGTGTCACACGTTTCTGGATGAAATCTGACAGAAATAACTGACTCTTGTGGATACGTTTCAAATGTTTCTCCCAGTGATAGGACAAAATGCATCTTCAAAGGTCTTAAGGTTAGCCCCAATCCACTAGGATTAAGCTTCCAGGGGCTTTAAAGATTACACAACCCGCTCTGCTGTCTTTTGACATCTTTAGCAGGGGCAGGGAGTGTTGGGCTTTGGCAGTGTTTAGCAAACACATGTGGGGCTCTGGATTTGATCCCCAATGCTGCAAAATCACCGTCCTCGTCATCCTCATCTTGAACTAACTTGGAAAACAGCTGGGATTTCTTATAGAAGGAAATAGGGCTTCTGCATATTCTTCTGCATTTTCTTGAAAGCCAGAAGGCCTGAGCGTACTGGGCCCTGCTATAGAGCTTGGCTAGAACTAATCACTGCCACATTTGTTAGGCTTGGAGTTATCCAGTTCACGGTCCTTTCCATCTCTCACAGTGTGCTCACTCGCTTGCAGGTCTGGTTCCTTCCCAAGACAATTGGGACTGTCCTGGGTGGTGTGTGCTAACTTACATGTAGAGTAGGTGACAGAAGGCAAAGGGGCTGGAGAGCTGGGCAAATGTCCCTGGAAAGGGACTTTAGTCTGATGCCACAAAACCCAAGTGGCAGTTCTCAGACTGTGTGACCAACAACAATAGCACCAGGAATGACATTTGTCAGAAATGAACATTATTCCCCTACCCCAGACCCACTGTATCAGAACCTCCACAGAGGATTTCACAGAGTTGGGGAGCCCCCGAAGAGGCAGGTAGGTTTGGAGGGTGGAGGCAGGAGGTCCAAGTGATAGGGGTGGGGAGAGGAAGGGATAGGCATAGGCCATTTACAGACCATAGGTCACTGTGTTTCTGGGAGCATGCATGGGGTCCTTGTGAGTTTGTAGGCTTGAGGAGAAAGGTAATATATATTAGGTAAGGGTATTATTTTCTTACTCTGTTTTATTTTTTTTCAAGACAGGGTTTCTCTATGAAACAGTCCTGGCTGTCCTGGAACTCAGTCTATAGACCAGGCTGGCCTCAAAGTCACAGAGATCCCCCTGCCTCTGCCTCCCAAGTGCTGAGATGAAAAGTGTGCGCCGCCACCACCGCCGGGCTTCTTTCTCTGTTTTTAAGGATCCAGGTTAAGTTCTGTCTCTTTCCAAGGCCTTCCTGTGGTGACCATCTCCCCTCTCCTTGTGAGATATTTGGTTATCTGGCTTTTTCCCACTGAGAATGCTGTATGTGTATTTTCCAGGCCTCCGTCCTCAGCCTTCCTTGATTCTTGCACCACTGAAATCTCAGCAACGTGGACTAAGGAAGATAAAAGAACTGTGGTTTCTTTGGATTGACATTAATTATTCAATTAATTAATTAATCAATTAAGTCAATTAATCTCTTGGAGTCAGTTCTTTGTCCAGGTAACAGAGCTCTTTGGGTTTGATCTGAGTGAGTTATAGAAACAGGAGACACAGGCAGATTCAAAGAACATGCACTGGACACATGCACTGGACACATGCGCTGGACACATGTGCTGAACACATGAGCTGGACACATACACTGGACACATGCACTGGACACACTGCACTGGAAACATGCACTGGACACATGCGCTGAACACATGCGCTGGACACATGCGCTGGACACATGCACTAGACACATACACTGGACACATACACTGGACACATGCACTGGACACATGCACTGGATGTATGCACTGGACACATGCACTGGATGCATGCACTGGACACATGCACTGGACACATGCACTGGACACATGCACTGGGCACATGCACTAGACACATGCACTGGACACATGCACTGGACACATGTGCTGGACACTGAGTACCATCTTCCCCAGGAGATTCATAGAGATTCACACACTGCTGTGTGCCACCATCCTGAACTGACCCCCCGAGGGTTTCCAATACACCCCCTCTCTTCCCTCCCTCCCATCCCCTGCACAACTCCTCCTTACCTCTGTTAAATGTCTCTAGAAGCTCTTGCTGACTGCATTAGTCAGATTTTATTTTATTTTTTGTAGCTGTGACAAATCGCACGAATAAGGTGATTTATAGGAGGAAAGATTTGTTTTAGCTCATGATGTTGCAGTCCCAGGCTAGCTGGATCCATCACTTTGGGTCTGAGGGGAGATAAAACATCACGGTGCCTGGAGCATATAGCAGATGAAGGTACTCACCTCATGGTGGCCAGAGGAAGGAATAGGAGAGGAAGAGACAGGGAGAAAGGGAGAGAGGAGGGAGGTGAGAGAGAGGAAAAAGACCTGAGAAGGGATAGAGCCTCGGGGGGGGGGGGGGCGGGGGGGCTGGAGAGAAGGTTCAACATTAAGAGCCCTTGCTTTTAGAGGCCCCAGGTTCAGTTTCAGCACCCACATGGTGCTCACAACCTCCCGTGACTCCAATTCCGGAGCCTCTGATGCCCTTTTCTGACCTCCACAGCTGCTCAGCACACACCCGGTGTGCATATGCACATGCGGACCAAACACTCATACTCATAAAACGAGGAAATAAAAAGCCGTAGTCTCCAAAGACACGCTTCCCGGTGACCTACTCCCTCTAATTAGGTCCCGCCCTTGGAAGTTTCTATCCTCCCCCAGTGTTACCATCCAATTCGAGTCCATCAGGGGACTCACCCATGATTAGGCCAGCCAGCTTTCAACGACTGGACCTACTTTTAACACATGCAGCTTGGGGACACGAGAGACACTCCAGATCCAAACTAGAATACCCACCCTGCCGGGAATGGAACCTTTTCCTAGATCTGTAGGACTTGCTTCACCTGTGTGAACAGGGACTGTTTCACTTGTCTCTGCCCCAGCATCTCGTATAGGGCTGGCATCCCAGAGCAGCTCATTCAACACTTACTGAATGATCCTGCAGACAGAAGGGTGACCCACACAGCCTACTGGCCAAGGATCCTGGCTCAGGAACCAGCCTAGGACAGGGTCTGGCTCCACCTAAATGGTTGTGTGGACAAACAGTGGTCATCTCTGTCCTTCTAGGAGTGTCCAACCTTTGAGCTTCTCTGGGTCACATTGGAGGAAGAATTGTCCTACACTACACATTCCACAAACCAAACCCAGTGGCACCCAGTTTGAAGCCCTGGGGTTACAGGAGCATTCTTACGTTTATTTTGCCTGACAATTGCAACATGAAGTGCCATCCTGGACCACCTGTGACTCATGGGCCACAGGGTACACACCTGTGCTAGAAGCTGTTCTGTGATGGTCAAATGAACCCACATTTTTTAAGACAACACTTGGCAAATAGCAAGTGATTGATAAACAGTAATGCCAAACAGCCCTTAGCAATGAGGTACTTAGCCGGACTGGCAATGATTCCCAGCTTATATTCTATATAAAGACGCTCCATTTATTACAGGGAGACCCCTAACAGGAGTGGGGTTAGGCCTTCCTGCTTCATTTGAGGTGTCTTTGCTCCTTGTTCTTCATTTCCTAGGGTTATGGCCAGCTGGGACAGATGAGGCCTGCCAGACAGAAGTGAAGGAGGGCTGTTCTAAGAGGTAACCTTGGAGTACAGAAGCAGGCCCACTGTGTGCTGTGAGGTAACCTTGGAGTACAGAAGCAGGCCCACTGTGTGCTTTGAGGTAACCTTGGAGTACAGAAGCAGGCCCACTGTGTGTTAAAAGGTAACCATGGAGTACAGAAGCAGGCCCACTATGTGCTATGAGGTAACCTTGGGGTACAGAAGCAGGCCCACTGTGTGCTGTGAGGTAACCTTGGAGTACAGAAGCAGGCCCACTGTGTACTATGAGATAAGCTTGGAGTACAGAAGCAGGTCCACTGTGTGCTGTGAGGTAACCTTGGAGTACAGAAGCAGGTCCACTGTGTGCTGTGAGGTAACCTTGGAGTACAGAAGCAGGCCCACTGTGTGCTGTGAGGTAACCTTGGAGTACAGAAGCAGGTCCACTGTGTGCTGTGAGGTAACCTTGGAGTACAGAAGCAGGCCCACTGTGTAGTTTTTCTTCTAAACAACCTCTCCACTAGTTAGAGACCCCTGTGCATGACTCTTAGGCTGTTCTTGTCTTGGGGAAAGAGTCTTGCTAGCTCCAGTTTCTTGTGTGTTTACCTACTTTGTTGAAGTCAGTGGCCATTTTTTTTTTGGGGGGGCCAGGATTGTAATTAATATTGCAGAACAGGGGTCTCATTAAATGAGACTCATTATGACTGTCCAGGTTCTGGGGCTCAAAAGAAAAGTATTTTCTTGTTACAGGCACCTGACAGATCTTCGTAATCAAGCAGACAATTCTCTCCTGTTGAGGATTGTCTTCCAAACGGAGATGAGATTTATTCTGACTTGTGCTATTAGAGTGAACGATGTGGCTGCTGCCCACAGCCACTATAGGCCTCTGTCACATCAGAGCTCCCTTTATAAGACACACAGAACACAAGGATTTGTAAGATGCATGCTTTCAGCCGTAGGATGTCCCCTGGCTTCATTCTCAACTTTGGCTCAGGATTGACAGTTCCCTCTTGGGCTAGGGAAATAGCTCCGTCAGTAAAATACTATCCTTTCTCCAAATCCAGCCTGCAAAAAAGACCCTGGGGTTTAGAGATGGGGAAGGTAGAGAGGAGACTGATGGGGCAAAAGACAGGTAAAGCACACACTTTGGGGCATCCCTGGCAGGAGGAAGTGAGGGTGGAGACAAATGTGCATCAAAGCTGTGGGGCAACCATCCAAGGAATGGGTATTTATTTTTGATTTTTGCAGTGCCGGGAATAAATCTGCATCCTCCTGAGTGCAAGGTGAGCACTCTACAACTGAGTCTTACCCACAGTCCAGCACTAGACCTCTCTAAAGTCTTTGAGCTTTGTGTGATGTCATTCATTTGTTGTTCATTCATCCAAACTTTCTTTGACAAGTATTCACCAAGTAACTATTAGATAGCCATGCACTAGTCTATGGCCTGGGATCCTGGGAAGGCAGGCATCCCAGCCCTGGGAATTCACAGTCCACTGGAGGAAACAAACAAGTCTGGGGATTCCCAGACATTCCTTGAGTTCCTGATAACTTGTTCATTTGGCTCAAGGTCCAGACCTAGGCACCTCTCCTTCACCTTTCCTAACCCCATCTTCCCCTAAGTTTACGTTGTATAACGGAATCTTCTTCCGTGTCCCAGAGCTCCACAAGCTTGCGGAATAAAGAGAGAAACGCTCTCACACTCAGAATTTTTGCACTGCACACCTGCAGCCACATTGATCATCTTCCATAGACTTCGCTCTCTCCCACGCTCCTCTAACCAAAGCTTTTCAAGGAAGTCCTAAATTCTTATCTCCTCAGAGATCCCAGGGCCCCGAGAGCTCTTCCTGGTCGGAGCTCCCGGCCATTACTGCAGATGCTGTCGGTTGGGCAATCAAATGTCTTGTCTACCTTGCAGGAATGCGGCTATCGTTGTCTTGATTGCTGGTCACTCATGACTGACCGCATGCCTTTCTAGCTTGCCTTCCTAAGAACAAGTGTTTTTGTTGAAACTTCATTGTGCAAGTAATACACAAATGTTAAAAAAAAAAAAGAACCAAATCAGCCGGGCGGCGGTGGTGCAGGCCTTTAATCCCAGCACTCAGGAGGCAGAGCCAGGAGGATCTCTGTGAGTTCGAGGCCAGCCTGGGCTACAGAGCGAGATCCAGGACAGGCACCAAAACTACACAGAGAAACCCTGTCTCGAAAAACAAAAACAAAAACAAACCAGATTAATTATATAAAAAAAATAATAATGAAGCCGTCTTTGATAGACTCAAATCTGTTTCTTCCCATTTCCCAGAGAGGTCTGGTGAGCTTCATTTAGGCGAGATGTAGAGAGGAAGTCAGTCAGTAGCTGGCCGCACAAACGTGAAGACGAGGGATGGTCAGAGACAAGGAGATGCCTGGAGCTCATTGGTTAGCCAGGCTGTCAACATGATGAGTTCTAAGCCAATGGAACGGCCTCAATAAGCAAGGTGGGCGGAACCTGGGGAAGAGGACCCAAAGGCTGTCCAGTGGCCTCTATACACATGGAACCTTACCCACACGGGCATCACACATGTATGTGCCTCTTGCATATACAGTTACACGCACACACACAACCACACACACACCTGCACAAAACATACTTTTACATGCCGATAGAGTATGCATTTGCAATACACAGAAGCAATACGCGTGCTTTCTTTTAAATTTTTATTAAATTATACTTATTTATTTGTTTATTTATTTATTTATTGTGTGTGTGTGTGTGTGTGTGTGTGTGTGTATCTGTATTCAAGTAAATGTATGCACGTGAATGTCAGAATACTTGTGTGGAAGTCAGAAGATAACTTTCAGAAGCTGGTGCTCTCCTTCAGCTGTGTGGTTTCTGGGGACTGAACTCAGGTCATCAGGTTTAGCAGCAAGTGCCTCTACCCACTGAGCCATCCTTCCAACCCATACAGCAGTTCCCAGTAGGCATGTTTTTGCATAAATGTTATGTCACTATGCGTATCATTCTATGTTTTGACTTCTTTGCTCAATACATGTTTGTGATCTGCTGGGGAGGGCACACATGAGCCCTAGTTAGTCCTGTTAAATTCCTGTTACTTACCCTGGGGTGAGGGTGCTCCATTTTATTGGCTTTTCCTCTTGAGAGGGACACCTAAGCCATTTCCGATTTTTTTTTTTTTTTGTCTTGTTGCAGACAGTGCTTGTTGCAGAACACTATGTACATCTGTCACAAGACCTTCAAAACTGTGAGGGGCAGGAGTGGAGAATTCTATGTATTTTTCAATGCCCTGTTTCCCCTAGCACAGGCCCTGCGTAAGAAGGATGATCAGTCTATGCATTAATGCATACATTGTGCAACAGCTGTATGTGGAACTAATCTGTCGTCATGTTTTGAGAAGATGCTGTGTGTGTGTGTGTGTGTGTGTGTGTGTGTGTGTGTGTGTGTGTGTGCGCGTGTGCGCGCGCGCGCGCGTAAATGTATAAATTCAAAGGTGACAGCTCTCTGGGTACCAAGGTCCAGTCCATATGGTGCCCAGAAATGGGGCCTGCTCTCTTTCTTAAGAGGGAAGCAGTAAGAATTGCTCTTCTGCACATGGAGGGAGGGCGTCCCTTAGAGCAGGGGGAAGACATGATGGAGCCTACCCCACACTAGCTGGCTGGTACATGTACCTTGATGTTTCCTGTGGCTCTCTTCTTCCCTCACTCCTCTTGTTTTTACCCATGAGGCCTTTGGAGCTAGTTCTGGGTTGCTTTCGGAGTGGCTGGGTCCTCAGGAGCCAACAGGATCGATGCTGGGCTCTTTGTGGTGTCAGAACTCCACCCTGACCCAGGGCAACCTCAGACAAGGACCACCACAGACCTTCTAGATTAATATGGCAGAAGAGACACCCCTGAGGTATTCACTGAAAGACTTCTAAAGTCCCTTGCCTTATCTCTCAAACCTTCTGAAAGGGCACATAGCTGCTTCCACAGGTTCCGGATGGTCAAGAGTCATGGTGTCCTGATGCTATGCCTGAGGATGTATCCTCAGCTCAGACAGTGGGGGCCTGGAGGTTTTCATCCCCTGTACTGGGGATGTAGGACCTACAGAAAGTTCAGTTGGAAGCAGCTGGCAGTCATTCCTGGGGACAAGGGGCAGCTACTTCCAATGCCAGGGTTCCCATGAGGTCACCATCAGGATATAGGTGTGTGTGTGGGGGGGAGACCTGGGGAAAAAGGAGAAAAGATGAAGCCACTGTTGTCATCATAGGGTTGGTGACAAACATAGAATAGGACCAGAGTTCAGCCCCTGGCCCCACATTGCGCTTTGCCCCAAGCCTATGGGACCTGTTCCCCTGCCTTACTCTTTCAGGACCAGCCACCTGGAGACCTAGGTGTATCCATCAAATTAATCTCCAGGTTTTTTGGATCTTGGAAACTGTCCCCTCAGCTTCTTGCTCCTTTCGACCACCTGGAAACTTTGCTCAGGGTCGAATCTTTAATTCTGTGCATAAATCAAGAAGGATCATGTTTGGACCGGGTTTGAGAGAAGAACACCAAGTCAACAGGGGTGCGGTGGGCCAGTGGGAAGGGTGGGGGCCTGGGGGCAGGGTTCCTTTCCAACTGGGGGAGAGAGAGGATAGCAAATGATTATCAGACATTGCAGAGATCTGGGTACTGGGGGAGCTCAGGAGAGGCAGGGAATCCTCTTCCAGGAAATTGTAAAAGAGGGCGATGCCAATATGGTGGCTGGGCCTCATGGGATGAACTGAAGTTCCCCACGAAGTGCCTTCCAGGCAAAAGAGACTGAATGAGGAGTGAGGCAAGAGCCTGAGGAACTGGCAAGTCCAGAATGAGGCTATGTTGGGATGAGGGAGGGGTGGCCAGAGAAGTGAGGCTTGCAGAGGCTGGGACTTCAGTGTCCCTGGTTTGTTTCCTGGGTGTGGCTGGACCAACTTAAGGTTGTGTATATGGGGTAGCAGAGCCACAGCGAGTGTGGGCGAGAGGCAGTGTGAGAGGTCTCAAGGGTGAGTGCGTTCCTGCCTTTACTCTCTGGCTCCCTGTGTATTCCGGGTATCTCCGGGCCCTGGCTAAGAGTTGTGGGATATTTGTACGCTGTGTGAAGATGCATTGCAGTGATTGGTGTAATATAAAGCTGAACATCCAATAGCTAGGCAGGAGGGTACAGGCAGGAAGGACCTCTGGTCAGAGAGAGCTCTGGGAAGAAGTAAGGCGGAATTGCCAGCCAGATGCAGGGGAAGCAGGATGGGCATTACAGAGATGAGGTAACACCGTGTGGCAGAATGGAGGTTAATACAAATGGGATAATTTAAGCTATAAGAGCTAGTTGAGAACAAGCCTACGCTAAGGCCGAGCTTTCATAATTAATAATAAATCTCTGAGTCCTTATTTGGGAGCTGGCAGTACAGAGAAAGACTCGTTACAGCTAAGTGCTTAATTTTGACAATGTTCTTCCAGCCCTTAGCAACCCTGTGCCAGGTACTACACATTTTCTTATTCTATTTAAATCTCACCAGGCCTCGACAATGTCAGGACCTCTTTAACTCACTTACTAGTTAGGAATGTGGCTCAGAAAGGTTAAGGAGTTTGTTCCGATTTGCAAGCCAGATAGTGGGGACTATGGTTCAGCCTCCAAACGCGCAGACTCCAGACTCCTTGGTCTGAACCTCCACTGAGCCCCTGTTCCCGACAGTCAAAGTCCTCTGCATGCACTGCCTATCAAATCACAGGTCTCGAGTAACGGAGTCCTCAACAATGAAACCAGGAAATGAGCCAGAGAGGGAAAGGAGGGTCAGGATTCTTAGGTGGACCCCTCCACTTTCCTATTGCCCCTGGGACTGGTCTAGGACCGACTTCTTTGGTGGCTTAACGGGGGCAATATTATTTAGGGGCCCACACAAATTATTTGCTTTTTGTCTCTTTTTAAAAATCATTTTTGGGGCTGGTGAGGTGGCTCAGCGGTTAAGAGCACTGGCTGCTCTTCCAGAGGACCTGGGTTCAATTCCCAGCAACCACATGGCAGCTCCCAACTGTCTGTAATTACAGTTCCAGGGGATCCAACACCCTTACACAGATGCACACGTAGGCAAACACCAATGGAAATAAATAAATCATTAAAAAAAAAAAAACATCATTTGTAATGGGCATAGTAAGTACAGGTATTTGTGTGTGGAGTTGATATTTCCTCCCCTTTCCTCTCCTTCCCCTTTCTTTTCCTCCCTCCCCACCTTTTTCTTTGCTACAAGGAAAACCCAGAACCTTGTAATTGCCACCATGACTGTTGGCAGAGTGCTTACCTACCTAGCACACAAGAAGCCTGGGGCTCAGCCCCAGTACCACATAAACTGGCTCTGGAGGTACATACCTATAGTCCTAGCATTCTGGAAATGGATGCAGGAGGCTCAGAGGTTCAAGGTCGTCCTCAACTATACAGCAAAGTGAGTTTAGAGCCAGCCTGGGCTACATGAGAGTCTGACTCAAGAACAGACCAACAAGAGGAATCCGACTCCCACTGAGTCAGCCACACCCCCAGCCCTAATGTGAACTTCCGGTTCCTGTATCACCATGGATGAGCAAACCAAGGTAATTAACATCTCTGTCCTTTGAAACTACGTAGCATTTCTGTGTTGGGCACACTCAAAGTCCCTCCTTCTAGCTAGTCTGAAGTGTAGACCAGTTATTGCTAGCTATCACAAGGGGAAAACGTAGTATGAGAACAAAAAATGTTGGCGCGTGCGTGCGTGCGTGCGTGCGTGAGTGCACATGTAGGAGGCTCCTGGAGCAAAGCTGCTTAGAGCCTGTAGGAGTGGCGATGTGGCCCGGCTTGGGGCTTCACTCCTCTGCCGGTGGCATACTTGCTTACCAAGGCACCATCTGCCTCTTGTCTGTACAGAATCCTCCCCCTTCTCCCGCTGTGTTCCTAGTCAGGCTGTTCTAGGACCTTGTCTCCAGTTTCTCATTCTCTCCATCCTCTTCCAGCTGTGGTATCCTTTGATCCGCTTTTTTTTGTTTGTTTGTTTGTTTTTTGGGTTTTTTTTTTTTTTTTTTTTTTGAGGCAGTGTAGTTTTGTGCCTTTCCTAGAACTCACTCTGTAGACCAGGTTGGCCTCGAACTCACAGAGATCCGCCTGGCTCTGCCTCCTCTGTGCTGGGATTAAAGGTGTGCGCCACCACCACCCGGCCTGATCCATTTTTTGTTTCATAGTTCTATAATAGTGTATTCATTGGTTGTGTGCATGTCACATGCTGAGCGAGAGTGTGGGAGTGGTCTTGTGTCTTTTAGTAGTAAAGACCTTTATAAAAACAAAACATGAGCATTTATAAACTATACATGACTGTAAATTTGTCATTTTAATTTTTTTTTTTGCGTGTACAATTCAGTGACACTAAGATTCTTCTTCATAGCAGAGAACCATCAGACTGTTTCCAACTTCCTTTCACCCTCACAGAAACATGAAACAATAACTCCCCACTACCCTTTTGCTCCAACCCCCAAGAATGTCTGTTCTACTTTCAATTTCTAGCAGCTTGCCTATTCTAAGCCTTTCATATTAGTGGCATCACATAATCCTGGTCCCTTTGGACCTGACTGACAAGTCCTCTTCTGGCCTTTGTGGGCACCTGCACACTTATGCATATACCCCCCCACACACACACACACGTGAATAAAAACAAAATAAAAAATTTAAAAGTGTTGAGCTGGGATTGAGGGAAGGGCTGGGGGAAGGGAGACCCTAGTTTCCTGACTACCATGCTGTGACTTTTGCAATAACATACCTCTGCCACTCTCCATTGCCTTCCACAACCATTTTGCCAAGGTTATGTCTTAGAATGATAATGAATCCAGCTGTAACAACAAGGTCTCCATGTCTCTCACTACCCCCAGCCTAGAAAGAGCATGAGAGGAAGAGAGAGAGAGAGGTCCTGAGCTTCTGGGGAGTCACCACCCCGACTCACCCTGCAACACACCAACTTGCTTAGTTTCCCTTCCTGCTGCAGTTATGAAGAACTCTGACAAAAGTCTCGTGAGGGTTTATTTGGATCACAGTTCAAGGGTGCAACTCATCCTGGTGGGGAAGTCACAGAAACTTGAGGCAGCTGTCCAGAGTGCGTACACAGTCAGAAAGTAGATGATGATGAGAGCCTTTGCTCCTTCTTACACAGTCCAGGAGCCCTAGCCCGGGGAATGGTGCCACCCACAGTGGGCAGGATCCCGTACTTTAATAAACTTAATGGAGATCATCCCCCACCGGTCTGCCTAGAGGCTCACCGCCTAGGTGACTTGACATTTCATCAAGTTGACAACTAAGATTAACCACCACACTGACAACCTCCTCGCCACACTGTTCCCAGCTGTAGGGCAACAAGCATAGCTCTCTAGGAGGGTAGATTCCTAAGCAGAGGCTTGAGGCGGCTACAGAAAAGGGGGAAGTGCAGGAAGGAAGACAGCTTCTCAAGGGAAGAGGAAGCCAATGGCCAAGGCCGTGATCTCGCTTAGGTAGACCTGACAGTGAGTGGTAATGCTGCGGCTGCCACTGTCTTACTGTTTTGTTTTGTTTTATTTTTATTCAATGATGTGCATTTATTATGCACCTTTTGTGTAGCATTTGACAGGCCCCTCTGCCTCAAGTTTCAAGCATAAACTGAAAGAATTATTTAAAATTAAGATGTCACAGGGCCTGTGAATGGCTCTCTGGGTAAGGGCACCCGTTGCCAAGCCTGATGACCTGAGCTTGATCACCGGAGCCCACATAGCGGAAGGGGAGAGCTGACTCTCCCAAATTGTCCTCTGCCTGTGCACGCATGTGCACTGTGACACACACACACACACACACACACACACACACACACACACACACACACGTAACAGTACTCCTTCATTCCTGCTTACTTCAAACCTTTCATTGTCTGGCTTGCTCTCCTCCTCCCAAGGCCATCTTAAAGCCTCATGCCGTCTCCCACCTGAAACCCCGGCCACAGCGTTAATGCAGCATCCCAACATCTCTCTCTTCTGCCCTCCCCATCTCTGCTTTTGAAACTCCATCTTTCATTGCATTTTCTGTCTGTCTGTCTGTCTGTCTGTCTCTCTGTGTCTCCCTCTTATGGTTGAGGCAGGTCTTGTTATGTAGCCCAGGCTGGCCTGGAACTCATGGTGATCCTTCAGCATCATGAGTGCAAGGATTAACTGGTGTATGCCCAGTTTAATCCATTCTTCAAGAATAAATCCTCTCCCCCTCCTTCTCTCCTCCCCTCCCTCCCCCTCTCAGGCCTGGGCCTTGACCTCAGACCCTCCACCTCCTTTCCACCACCTATTCATTGTCCTAGAATGACTTACTCATTCATGTCTCCCTTGCTGGTTTTTAAACTCTGAAAGTATATTGTGTTTGGAAACCTGACATGGTTGTGTAGTGATAAGAGAATGTTTATCCAAGGAGAGAAGCTATTTCACAAACACCGGCATCTCGGAGAGAATGGGAAGCCTTGGATGAACCATAACAATCATATGGATCCTGGCAGCCAAGTGTGTGCAAAGTGACACTCAGAACAAGCCGGGATTCTCCCACAGATGCGTTTCTTCGGGTTTGGGTTGTTTTTCCGTGTGATGTAATGCGCTCCGAGCGGTTCCTCAGAAACTGCCGTGCCTTCTGTGTGTTCAGACACTCTGGAGGTAAACACCCCTGGCAGTCAGCGCAGAGTGGGAGCAGATGGGAAGGCAGGCGTTTGCTTGCAGCTTGGCTTTCAGAGCCGTGCCTCTGCTCACGCAAGGGATCCGTTTAATAAATTCACTCAAAGTGAGCGGGTGTGATGGGGGAGAGAGAGCACATTATGTAAGATACATGCTGAATATTCAAAAACTCCAGCTTGTGGTCCGAGAGGCCTCAAGTCTTCTCATGTGACATAGAAGATCTACTTTTAAGAATAGATTTTCCGGAAAAAAAATGGATTTTTTTTTTTTAAAGACTGGGGTTCCCTATAGAGCTTAGGATAGCCTCAAGCTAAACACACACACCCTTCGCCTCATCCTCTAAAGTACTGGGATTCCCTACAAGTGTGTTCCTTGGAAGTTGTATTCATCACCTGCATGTTACATCATCAGATCCTTGAAAGAGCTCAGTCTTCCAGAAGGTGCTGTTCGGATGAAGAGCAGTGGAAACAGGACTTCTGGGTTCGGCTGTGAGAATTCATGGGAATAAAATGTGATCTTTAAAAACAAATCGTGAACTCTAACATAGATCCTGAGAAGTGGACCAATCTCAAATGCTACAAAAGAGACGCACCTGTGTGAGTGGCTTCCCACTCAGCTACCCCCCCCCAACCCTTCCCTGAACCTTCATACCCTCCACAGATGACCACTCCCTCCGCTCTGAATGAACACAGACTGGCTTGCCTATTCTGAGCCTTGTATAAGTGGATCCTGTAGGGGTTTTTTGTTGTTGTTGTTGTTTGTTGACACGAGGACATGAAATCACAAACTACAAACTGGACGAAAGCATTTGGAAACTCAGCCATCCAGCAGTGTGTCTAGAAAAGAGGACACAGGAGATCGAAAGCGTGGCTGGCATGGATCTGTGGAGTCACCAAGACGCTATTGTTAGAAAGTTAGGACATTGTGGTCATTGTGTTGGCACAAGCCACCAAACCTATTATTTCTTTTTTGAGTCAGTGGCTGATTCATTTACTCCTTCCTCACAGGCTGACAGGGCAGCATGCAGAAAAGTCCATTGGGGCTTAGCATGTGAATGGCAAAAAACCCTAGCAGATCTCCAAGCTTCAAAATGCCGTCACTGACAAGGTGGGGCAGAAGCTGGCTGTGCCCATCCAGTCTAGTGAGAGCATCCTTCCTCAGGCAGTGCATGAAGCCCATATGGTTACAAAACCGGAGGGGCCCCTGAAGGCTGAGGGGTCAGTATCTGAGCAGTGTTGCAAGTCTGAGAGCCACGTCATGGAAGGGCAGCCCTTGGTATGGAGTTGACGCCTGCTGTGGTAATGACACAACTGTGGTCAAATATCACAGTGACCTCAGAGAGCTGAAGTGGGCAGACCCACAGAAGGGCGTCCTCTTTGTAGGTCATTGCCCATTCTCAGCTCCGAGAGTACATGCCTCTCCAAGGGCTGGCTGCTCTAGCAGAGGACAAAATGGGTAGCTTGACAGGACGGTGTGGCTTAGCATTTACTTATTTACTTTTGTCTTGCTGTCTTTCAAAGGCTAGATTTGCAAACCGTGGTACTGTCTGAGCTGTGCTTGCTAATACATAGGACAGAATCCTTCTGCAATGGTCAACTTGTTGGGATTTAGAACCACCTAGGAGACCACTCCTCTGAGGTGCCTGGGAGGATGTTTCTAGAGTTTTAACCAAAGAGAGAAACCCCATAGACCAAGGTCTCCAACTACAAAAGAGGAAGTAGGCTGAATGCCAGTATCATGTTTCCTGACTGGGTACGATGTGAACAGGCACTTCCCAGTCCTGCTGATGAACCCTCCCCATCATGACAGATGGAGCCTCTGAAGCTGTGAGCCAACAGAAACCCTTCTTCCCTGCGGTTGCTTTGCCAAGCATTTTGTTACGTCATTGCGAACAGCACCACACCTCCCTTGCCTGTTCCTCACTTCAGGAAGCTGTCGGCAATCTTCAGCGCTCCTCGCTTATCTCGACAGCACTCCCGTCATATGACACTCTTGTCTTCTCCCAGGTGTCTGATCAACATCTGTTCTCCTCTTCCCACAAGAACACCAGTCATTCTGGTCTGAACTCAGCCAATGGTGCAAGCGATGACCCTATTTTTGAATAAGATCACATTCCTTGGTATTGTGGTCAGGACCTCAGCCAGAGGCCACAGGGAGGCCTTTACTTCATAAAGCTTGGGGGCCTAGGTCTACAACTGGAAGACTGCTCTTGGACGAATATTTGCTGCTTACCCCTAGGCTGTGAAGCACCACTTAGGGTTCTGCTGACGAGGGGCCTCGCTCGTTGCGAGAGGTAAAATAGGAAGCCTGAGAGCTCTGTGGTTGCCTCAGATCGGGGGACAGTCAGCCATGCCACTGTTAGTCGGGTCATTGTTTAGTATCTCCTCTGCAAGACAAAAATAATGCTGTGAGTAAGAGTCAAAAGAGGCAGTTTAGCTGGGTGTGGCCATACCAGCCTTGGCTAATGGGAGTAGGCGAGGAGCCTTGGCTGCGTAGTGATTTCCTATATCAAACAAGCAACCAAAAAAGTGAGTCAGTTTTGGTCAACCCTTGAGCTCCGTACCTAGACATCTGCTTGTCTCTGCCTCTCCATTGCTGGAATTCCAAGCAGGCATATCCCAGTCTACTTTGACATGGCGGCCATGAATTGAACTTGGGTCCTCATGCTTTGGGGGCAAGCATTTTACTGACTGAGCCATCCTCCCAGCCTCCTGGCCATAGTTTTCCAGTTTTCAACTTAGTTCCAATGGATGATTCTACTTTCTTTTCCTCTCTTTCTTCTTCCCTGCCCCCAACCTGAGACGGAGTCTCCTAGTTCAGGCCCGCCTTGAATTTGCTAAGTAGCTGAGGATGTCCTTGAACTTCTGACCCTCCTGCCTCCACCTCCTGAGTGCACCACCTAGCCTGGCTTTATGAAGTGCTGGGCTTTGTTTCAGGCTATTGTAGTTTTTAAGTCTCGTAGTGTTGAAGCTAGCCTGATGGGTTGTAGGTCAAGTTCTCGAGGCTACGGTTAACACAAGGGTGAAGATTCCTATAAAGCACATCAGTGCGGGTCCAAAAGGTCAGAAGAGAAGTTTCAGACCATACTGTACATTGAGTCTGCATTGTATCTTAAGGGTACTGCTTACTGTGTAGTTACTACGCACCAGACATGACTGTGAAGATTGCGTGCATTTTCATCCATTTGCTCTTTATACAACTCATTGAGTAAGATGCAATTATGATCCTCACATTGTAGATGAGGGAACTGAAACATAGAGAGTTTGCAAGGTGTGCTAGTGGAGTTGAAATTATAGCTAAGGCATGTTGACTTCCAAGTCTATTGAATATTCCAGAATTTAAACCAAAACTCATGATTCTTCTGGGTCTGGACCCATTTACCTTTCTGTAGTGGGACTTTCCAAGGCTAGCTATCCTCCTCAGACTGAAGTCTACATACTGTTCCCACATTCAACCTGGTAGGATCTGTCAAGTTCATTCTCCCAAGCATCCAAGCTCTGACCTATGAGAAATATGTAGAGTCTGCATGACTGGCTTTATATTAGATAGAGTTTAAATTAATTAGGGTTTCTACTGCTGTGAAGAGACACTAAGACCTCAGCAACTTTTATAAAGGAAAATATTTAATTGGAGCTGGCTTACAGTTTCAGAGTTTTAGTTCTTTATCATCATGGTGGGACATGGCAGTTTGCAGACATACATGGTGCTGGAGAAGGAGCTGAGAGTGCTGACATCTTGACCTGCAGGCAACAGGAAGTAGTCTGAGACACTGGGTGTGGCTTGAGCATGTATGAGATCTCAAAGCCCACCTCCACAGTGACGCACTTCCTCAAACAAGGCCATACCTACTCCAACAAAGCCACATCTCCTAATAGCCCCTCCCTATGAGCTTGTGGGGGACCAGTTACATTCAAACTACCATGATGACTTTGGAAGTCATCTCGAACAACAAGGAGTCAGCATGGATCAGGCCAGATTCACTCTGTAAAATGAATGCAGCTCAGTTTGGCTGGGGGAGTCAGTTAAGATCAAGGTTGATGAATGAATCATTGAAAAGGCCTCCTAGACATCTGTAAGCATCTCCTATATGTTTGCTATTATGTCAGGCAGTAGACTATGGTGGTAACTGAGACACAGCCCCTGAAATCTAGCAATTCAACTCAGGGTGTCGTGTGTTGTGACTATGGAAGGAAGAGAAAGCATAAGAAAGTAACCACCTTCAAAGGAGGTGAACAGCACAAAAGTAAAGACCCAGAGATGACCTTTTCCCAAAGAAGCAGGAAAATGAAGCCTACTCTTCTGTGTCTGTGGAGGTATCAGCCAGGCTAGAGCAGTGACCTACCGGGCATGTTGCTAGAGGGAGTGCTTGGGATAGAGGCGGGTTCCCAGACTGGACTCCAGGCTTCTCAAGCAGCGTGGTTGGCTGTGGAGTCCACCAGTCACCACTGCAGAGCAGGCTGGAGTTAGAAAACAGTGTTGTGTTATGCTGGATGGAAGCCAAGGCTTTGATAGGCTGTTCTGTTAGGATTTGAGATGGCAGAGCACTAGGAACAGAGAGAGCAAAGACGGAAAATGGCATTTGGTGACACTGTAAGGCAAGTCCAGCCTAGATATCTTTTGCAGGGGTTTATGTTTTAGGTATTCATTTGTAAATGCATGTCCATGTGTAGGTGAGCACACGTCACGGCGTGTGTGGAGATCAGAGGACAGCTTGCAGTGTTGCTTTTTCCTTCCCATCATGTAGGTCCCAGAAATGCCACTCAGATTGCCAGGGTTGGTGGCAAGCACGTTTACCTACTGAGCATGGGTCTGAGGCTGGATTTTGAAAACTCTTAAGCAAAGACCTTGAACTTGACCTTATAAGTGGTGGGATCGGATGAAGGTGCTGAAAAATAGTTTGTATGACATGACCAAACCCTTCGTTTGGAATGGATAGGAGGAGAAAAGCAAGGGAAAGTGATTAGTAGGCGCTGAGGATAGCCTGGATGAGAAAATGACAGCGCGGCCAGCCGAGCAGGAGCATAGACTGCCGTCCTCACAAGGGTCTGATGTACCTGCTACAGAAAACTGAAGAGATGAAGCATTCCCATGATTTTCCCTTTTGGGAGGTGGCTGCACACAGTCAATGATTGACAGATCCGTGCAGGATGAGTAACGATGTAGCCAGCACTGTTGTGTGCCAGCCCTGTGCTGACTGTTTTCCACAAACCCGTCTCCGTCATCCTCACAACAGCACGGTGAGATAGCTGATACATTTTCCAGATGAGGAAAATGGAGTTTCGAAGAAATGAAGCAACTTGCCTTGAGACAGGAAGCTCACGGCCCCGTGGAGTTGCAAGTGTGATGATCTGATAGCAGGGTTCATGCTCTCTGTCATGAAGCTGTATTGTCTTGCCAGAGAGTGAGGTGCTTCCTTGAGAATCCTCTTACTAATGCATGCGCAGAATTTTACATCCTTACTATAGTTATAAAGTTGTATGCCCTACTGTACCCGAAGCATTTTGCTATATCATAAGATGTCTTCCCATGGAATGGGGAATTATTTTGGCCATGCTGGCAGTGGGTGGTAGGTTCTTTCATGCCCTAACTGGCCTCTCTTCCTTATGTCTTTAACTCCATGATCTGCCCCAGACCTGGGAAGTCTCCCCCCGGGAAATGACATTAGTGGATGTGTTCACCGAATGTCCTTATTGGTCCTGGGTTTTCGCATCTGTGAGTAAGACTGTAGCAAACATTTTCAGGCATGGGATATATGCTAAGCCCAGGGTTATTTCCATGGATTGGATCCCTGGAGGTAGACTTACCACTGGATGGAAGCCATGTTGCATCTCTGAACCTTAATTCTCTTTGCTAGATTGTGCAAAATTTAGAAGAATTTTTGCCAGTTCGTAGTCATGATGTGTCACGCAGCCCCGTTCAAAGAATGAGGTTTCAGGTTTCAGTGAACCCTGACCCTTCCTGGGCATTATTGTCTTATTAACTGCTCTTTTTTAAGAGGGTTAATGACCAATGATATTTAATTTCATCTGCATTCGTGAGGTAATGTCTTTTCTTGTATCCTCGCTGAATAAATGTATGAATATTTTCACTTGGTGACTACTTACTTGCTCATCTTACTTATCTTTCTACAGAGCTCTGTGAGTCATTTCTCAGGTTGACTACCAGATCTGGGGCAGACACAGGGCATGGACACCCGAGGAAGGGGGGGCAAATGAGAGATTAAGAAATCTACTATCAATTACCAGCATGACCAAAATACATCCCCTGTTTTGAATCCACCTTATTGTAATACTTGGGATGACCATAGACCCCCTTCTCTTTTCTCAGATACAAATGAGTATTCCATCATAGACCATTGCTACATGGAAACATTCAGAGATCGAGATAGATATTCTCTAAAAGGACACTGGGTAAGAGTACAGGGAAATCCCACTGGAAGACCTGCTTTACAGAATCCATGTGCGTCACTGTGGCAATTTGGAGAATAAAGTATAGTCAACATTTCCAAGAGGAATCTGCTTACCACAGGTGGTGCCTGGATGAACACTGTTTTAATATGTACTAGGAGAAGCATAAGCTGCTTCCATCTCTGTGACTTCATAGACATTACTGCAAAGAATGCTGTGATCCTTTAACACAGTTCCTTGTGTTATGATGACCCCCCAACCATAAAATTGTTTTTTGTGGCTACTTCATAACTGTGATTTTGCATAAATCACAAAGAATGGCATAACAAATGTTGATCCAATGAAAGCAGCCAAAATACCTGTTCAGGTGGCTGAGAACTTGGCTAGAATGAAGAGCACAAAGGTGACAGGTAAGTGTCAACTTTGGGAAACATAACTTTACATACCTATTATCAACACCAACACGTGTATATCTACCACGTGCTAAATATTTAGCCTAGTACCAAGGACACAGATAGAGCTGGTATGGCTGTCTCTAAGACAGCGGTTTTCAACCTACAGGTCACGACCACTTTAGGAGTTGAATGACCCTTTCACAGGGGTCACCTAAGACCATCAGAAGTATCAGATGTTTACACTACAGTTAGCAAAATGACAGTTATAAAGTAGCCACAAAAAACAATTTTATGGTCGGGGGTTCATCATAACACAAGGAACTGTGTTAAAGGATCACAGCATTAGGAAAGTTGACACATTGCTCTATGAGCTCCCGAGGGAAAAGGACAATGAACTGGTGGAAGGTGGGCATCTGTATTGATGGGAAACAAGTATGTTCAGAACAGCTAGAAGATCTCAGTGGGAGCAGTAAGGATGACACCTCTCACAAGTGTCACAGCAGCTCAGTGGGTGTCTTCCTGATTATATCAGTGTCCACGCAAGATGAAACTGAGTCTCTCCCTCCCTCCTTCCCTCCCTCCCTCCCTCCCTCCCTTCCTTCCTTCCTTCCTTCCTTCCTTCCTTCCTTCCTTCCTTCCTTCCTCCCTCCCTTCCTCATCCCATGTTTTACAAATCACCTGCCCACAATGTGAGACTCCTAAGCTATCCAGGTGTGTGCCACAGGGCACCGGAGAGATAAAGAATGTGTATGTGCCCAGGACAACAGCCTTAACTGGTAAATCAAGTCTGTTCTTCTCACCCTGATGATTTCCTCTTTAAAATTCATCTTGGAGGAAGTTGTGCAACATTTGTTTTCCATTCTGGCTAGGGTTACTGTGGCTCACTCAACTCTGAGTAACAAGTGGTCCTCTTGAGGACAGTGAGGCCTTCTGACCATGGGGGAGGGGAGGGGCATGAGTGCTGTGTGATGGCTCAGCAGCTGCAGTAACAAAGTGACCTGGGAAGGACAATAGTGATCCCCAGAGGACCAGGGAGTTGGACTGTGATAACATCCCTGAAGACCGGTGGGCATCTGCTATGAAAAGCTGCCACATAAAGGGCTCTTCGGATAAAACAGAGACGCAAATGTCTCTTTCCTCAAAACTGTGGCTGTGAGAACATTTGCTCTAGTCCAACGAACAGAAGACAAGCGCACCACAGAGATAGAGAAAGGGATGTTTCTGACAGAGGGCCCACGGGAAAAAGGAAGGGTTGCGCTCTCCCAGTCTGGAGCCTGATCAGTCAGCATAGGAGACTGGAGGTCCCTCTGCGGGATTTCAGTAGCCTTCTGTGGGGGGTGGGGCACAGTTAGACTGGAACGGCAGAAGAGGGTGGGGAGGCCAGGATGTACAGAGGAGACAGCACATGCTTCATTTCCGAGACAACCAGACTTTGGGTGCATGTGGTGCAGGGTGCTTTAGGGAACCAGAGGGTGACATGCCTGGGAATAGGGTTAAATGACCCAACTCACCAGTTAGTGAGAAGCCATTGGTATTCCAGTGGGGTTAGTGAGAGTGATCTGTATTTTCTTTGGGGGACATGACTGTGGCAGGTGTCGGGTGCATGAGTCGGAGGAGGAAGAAACTGGAGATAGGAAACTTGTTGGGCAACTATTGCAATAGCTGGGTGAGAGCTAATGAAGAGCTGATCAGGGCTGTGGCCATCAGGGCAGAAGAGAGAAACGATGTGGGAGACATGGGGAGTAATATTGCCAGGACCTGATGACCACTATGGTATAGAAAGTCAGAGAGAGGATTACAAGATGAAAGTCATCTTGTATTGATGAACTTTGTGTGAGGGTTAGAGGAGGCTGGATGGGCCATAGCCAATGTTGAATCACTGGTTTAGGGAAGGAGTTGGGGGAATTTAAGAAAAACTGGATTTTTTTTTTTATTAATAGACTGTCCATCCTTAAGTGTATCTTGAGGAACAAGAGTATTATGGTAACGGCCGACATGACAGATGCCAACGTTCTGGTTTTGAAAGGAAGTCAACAGACCTTAGTTAGAAGGGCTGTGGAGAGTGCTTTAAACACTGTCGTTGTGGAGGCTTGAGAAATGAGCATCCTTAGCACTTGACTTTCAGTTCTTGCCAAGTCTGTGATCAGAACTCTCTGATGAGATGGACTCCCTAGAACCGTCACTAAGACCATACTCCAAACTTCTCAGACCTGAGCCGCTTGCCTCAGGTGCCTGATCTCTGAGAGATGATAGGTAGCTAGGCTACCCATCCTTCCCTTCATTTGTCCATCCCATCCATCTATCCGCATCCCATTTGTCCATTTAAGCCTCCCTCCCTCCCCCACCTTTCCCTTAAAGAAGACTTACTGCATGCTTACCATGGCTATGCACCATGCTGGGCATACTTTACTATTGGCATTATAGCAGAAGGTAAGAAAGACAAAGTCCCGACCACCTCGGACCAGCACACCAGAGGCAGAAGAAGACCCTGAGTAAAACAGATGAGCGAAGGTTATGATGGACGGACAGCAGTGTTAGAGAAAGGGCCGGAATGGAAGTGAAGATTGTCAGGTGAGGACGTTGCTGTTGAAACAGGGTGGGGAGAACCTGCTTCTCTGGGGGAAAGACATCTGAGAAAGAAGAAAGCCATGGGCAAATCCAAGGAAGACTATTCCAGTGTGGGGAGGGGATGCTGAGTCGGACCCACACTAGGAATGTTTGAGCAGTAGTAAAGAGGCCAGTGGGGGATGCAGCAGAAGGGGAGATACCGCAGAGCCAGGAAAGCATGGGATGGATGGGTTCCTCCTAGGCAATGGCTTCTCAGCTATCTTCCGGAGGCAACTTCCGAATCCCGTGGAGTGGTCCTGAGATGGGAACTTAGAGGATGGGTTCGCTGATTTACTTTTGGGCGGGGCTTGCTTTGCGAAGAAGGGAAGAAGGAGTGGACATCTGGGCACAGAAAGGAAGGGCTTCCTGCTGAGAAGCCCGGAGCACTTTTCCGTTTAGTAGCATCAGGCCCACGATGGAGCTTCCCCTCCTACCTGTGTGATGGAGGCTGGCAGAAGGCCTGGGTCTTCCTAGCAGCCTTCTCAAGGCTGATTCATAGCAGAATTACTCAACATGTATAGATTCTAAAATAAAAATAAGTTCTCTTAAATGACTCTAAAAATGGACCCGTGTTCTTTGAATGCTTGCATCACAGATTGCATTTAGTTTATAGCTTCCTTGCTTGCTTTCTTCCACCAAGCTGCAAGGTGGGGCTGGGAGGAAGAGACTCACACAGGCTGAAGCCTATACTTAAATTCCATCTCCATGGCAGCCCGACAGCCCCCTGACCATGTGGAACCTGCGCACGTCTTGAAGAACAGCTTTAGAACTTCGGATCCTGCTTATCTAAGAGATTCTTTCATTTATGGAGGGTTTATTCCACCTCCCTCACAGTTATTTACCACGAAGCTGGGGAGGGCTGCATTGCCCTGTGGTTCTTTGAATTGGACAACACCCTTGCTCTCTAGCTGGGCTGCTGGGCCCTTGGAAAGGCAGATAAATGCAGAGGGCGGGGGAGGGGTGGCAAAGAGAGCGGGCCTTGCCCCTGGTGGAGTCTATGAACTTGTAGATCAAAAGATCAATCCTCGCTTTAAGAGCTGGTGCCACTATTCATGAGCCCGGTGGGGACTGCCCAAGAAGGAACACAACCACTTGTTGTCATTAAAAGATAAAAAGCTGCAGCTGGCTTCCCACCCCTCCCCGACAAATCACTTGGAGTCCCCTGTACAAGGAAGGTGCAGGCTTTGACTCCACTTACTCTTATCAATTGCTGACAGATTAATAAGTGACAAGCTCATATAGAACTGACAAGACGAAATTGACAAAGGCGATGCTGGTAGTCTACTTTTAGAGAAGGACCCAGAACCATCATTCTCTTAATTGTGTATGATTGGCTTGTTGATGAGGAGGCCTTGCTCTGTCCTCCAGTACAAATCTGAGCATGTAAGTTCTGAGACAGGTCCAGAAAATCCAGTCTCTGAAAATCCATAAAATGCCTTGATTGCTTGTCTTCCTAATTCCACAATCTATCAACAGACAGTTACGTTGGGGGAGGGGTCGGGGGAGGCTCCTTAGTGAAAAAGATTTCTGAGAAATGCTAGGTTTAAATACCATGGAAAGTGTTTTGTATTTTATAAGATTCCCTAGGATTTTCAACATTCCTAGGTGGTAAAAAGATAACACACCCATGACCCCAAACTTGGGTCATCCAATCCCTTTTCATCCAGGGAGAGCACATGACTGGTCCAGTGTCAGGGCCAGTAGTCCAAAGGCTTGTCCTCCTCCAGCTCTTTCCATTTGCCCCGAGAAACACAGAGCAGAAACAAATCTGAAGGCAGAGGTAGTCATGAATCATTACTTCGAAGGAAAAGTAAATGTCAGGAGGTCAGTCAGTCTTGAGTCATCCCGGAAGCCGAGGTGGAAGATGCCCAAGACAGTATAGGGAAAGAGCAAGAACCAGAGATTAAGAGGTGGGTGAAACAGTGAAATTATACGAGGCTAAGATATGAGTGGAGAGTCTGCTGATTCATTACTTTGTTGAACAAATCCTTGCCCAATGTCTGTGAGATAACAGACATCACTGGAAACAAAGCAAACGAAGGCATACAGATGAAAAGCTGGTCCTCGCTCTGATAGTTTGGAATTCTATCTATCCACACTTGGAGGCTTTGAGTTTTGTTGTGTGGGGGAAGAATAGGAAAGGAGTTGATGGGCCTTTGGGGTTCAATCAAAGTGGATCTGGGTGGATATGGGGCACGTACTTCTTTGATGATGGGAGAGACCAAGATGAAAAATGAAGGCCTAAGGAAGTGTCTGTTTTTTTCCTATTTTGTAGTAAGCCTGATAGGCAATGAGGAGGTTTGACCCACTCCAGTAGCTTGTAAGAACCTTCAGGGAGAAAAGACTCTCACACTATAAACCAGAACTCACGGACAGGCCACTCCTTTTTAAAGCCCCAGGGCTGAGATCTTCCTCACCAGGCTAAGGTTCTCCAAGATCAAGAATGGTGGTTGTGCTAGTTACTTCACACACTGCTGTCACACACAGACACACAGACACACAGACACACAGACACACACACACACACACACACACACACACACATACACACATATATTCTGACAAAAGCAACTTAAGGAAGTATGATAGTTTGAATGTAATTGACTCCCATGATCTCAGAGGGAGTGGCACTATTAGGAGGTATGGCCTTGTTGGAGGAAGTGTGTCACTGTGGGGCTGGGCTTTGGGGTCTCCTATGCTCAAGATACCCGCCCAGTGTCTGAGACCATTTCCTGTTGCCTTCTGATCAAGATGTAGCCAGCGCCATGTCTTCCTGGCTGCCTCTGTGCTCCCTACCATGATGATAATGGACTAAACCTCTAAACTGTAAGCCGCCACCTCAATTAAATGTTTTCCTTTACAAGAGTTGCCATGGTCATGGTGTCTCTTCACAGCAATAGAAACCCTAACTAAGACGGGAAGGGAGAGTTTATTTGGCTCAGAATTCAAGGGGACACAGTCCATCGCTGTGGGGCGAGCACAGTAGCAGGAACAGAAGAAACTGGTCACATTTGTATGTGTGACATGTTCTAATTTTCAATTGTTGGTGATCAAATTTGAACTTAACATTACATGGGACAACATGACTTAAGTAAGTTTGTGATTTTGGGTTGGGCTGTATTTAGAGCTAGCCTGGGCTACATGTGGCCCTCAAGCTGCATGTTGGACCCTCCTTAGTGGGCATTAAAGACTCAGAATTTGGGCCAGGTTTTGATTCTATGAAAATAGAACTACCCAGGTTTTCTTGTAGGCCTACTCTGGACCCAAACTAGAAACCAAGAATTTATTTCAACACAAATTATTTAAAACTACAAACATATATACCTACTTATGAGTCTTTATTCTGTGTATAAAAGGATAAAATGAAGTGAGGAAAAGAAAATTTGGTTAAAAAATTTAAACAAACAAACAACAACAAAAAAGGACAGGCATGGTGGTCCATGCCTCTAATCCCAGAACTTGGAAGGTGGAGATAGTAGGATCAGGAGTTCAAGGTTATCTTCAGCTACCTAGTGGGTTCAAAGCCAGGGCTGCATGACGTCCTGTCTCACAACAACAAGTACAATACAATTGGGTAAAAAGAAAGAATTTGAGATAAAAATTAATAGAACCACACAGGGAAGGAAGCCTAAACTAAAATATGGGTCTTATACAGCTGCCTTGGCATTGGTTCATCAACGGACAACTGTACGCTCTCGATGGAATTAGTAAGAAGGAGCAGAACCCATGCAAACTCTTTGCGCTTATCTGCTGAACCTCCCTTAAGTCTCAACTTGTTCTAAAATTAATTAGTAACCGCTGTGTAACTAAAAACCTCGGAGGACTTTTTCCCAATGACTCAATCCGTCTCAAAAGTTACCTATACATACCTATTTCATGCAGAGTCTGCCTTTGTGGTTTTATCACTTGTTAGTAGCTATGCTGACAGCAACTAGTTCCCCCTGCTTTTTATGGAAAAATAAAAAAAAAAAAACCCAAACCCTCAGCTGGTTCAATAATCTTTTCTTGAATATCCATTATTGAGACTCTGAGTACCTCATTTGAATACCTGCAGAGAGTTTCAAGGTCCCACAGTAACTGAACCAGAGGTATTTCAGGGTTTCTATAACTGCACCTGCTGACATTTGCCTGTCTGTCACGGTGAGCTCAGAGCAGGCTGACTTCACACTGTTGAAGGAAGACTGCAATCCTGACATACAAAGGGCGAAACCCACTTCGGTGTGGGCTCAGTTTTGTTTGGTTTTGATTTGGAAATACATTCTCCTTGCCCACTAGGCTAGTAAGTTCCGTTTTAACTAGGACTTAAGGACATGGTGCTTACTTAAAAAAGATCATTGCACAAAATGAAGGAACGGCAACTCTGAAAGAGGTTGACTGTTCTTTGTGTGTGTGCCGGTATGCAAGAACATGTGAAAGCATGAATGTAGAGGTCAGAGATCAAGAGCAGCCATCTTCCTCAATCGCTTTCCATCTTATTTTTTTTTAAAATTAGATTTGTTACATTTATTTATTGTTTATATGTGTGGGTGGATGCGCAAGTGCTAATATGGTGGTCAGAAGATAACTTGGAGGGATTACTTCCTCCTTCCATCACTTGTGTCTCGGGGATGGAAATCAGGTCCTTACCTGATCAGCCATCTTTCCAGGCCCACTTCATGTTTTGAGACAGGGTGTCTCACTAAGTCGGGAGCTTCCCAGATTGGCTAGACTAGATAGACCAAGACCTGGGTACTTAACCTATCTCTGCCTCCCCATGACTGCAATGTAAAGCTTTAAGTTTTTAAAAAACATTTACTTTATGTGTATGAGTGTTTTGTCTACATGTATATATGTGTACTACATGTGATCCTGGTGACTGCCAGGGTCCAGGAGAGGGTGTCAGAGCCTCTGAAACTGGAGTTGCAGATGGTTGTACGCTGTTATGTGGGTGCTGGGAATGAAACCCAAGTCCTCTGCAAGAGCAGCCAGTGCTCTAAACTGCTGAGTCGTCTCTCCAGCCCCAGAGCCAACTTTTTTGGTTGTTGTTGTTGTTGTTTGTTTGAGACAGGGTCCCTCTCTGTAGCCCTGGCTGTCCTGGAACTCACTATGGAGACCAGGCTGGCCTCGAAACTCACAGATTCATGTCTGCTTCTGCCTCCTAAGTGTTGGGGTTGAAGTCAGGCACCACCATGCCTGACCCCTTCCTTTTTACACATCGGTGTTGGCTTGGAACTCAGGTGAGCATGCTTGTTAAGCAGGCGCTTTACAGGCCCATAGCATCTTTCTAACTCCTGCTTACTTTTACTCATAACTTTTCACCTGAATCCAGTATCAGTGGCTGGTCAAATTTTGACTCACCTAAAGCGTAACTATGCCGATAAAGATCTCAATAAGAGTGGATATGGCTGTGACATTCTTTCAGTTTTCATGGTGTGAACTGAAAGTGAAAATGGTTTCTAACTTCTACACACAGTTAGAAAAATACCACCATCCCCCTTCAGTTAGCAAGGGCATCATGTAAAATTGTGGAAGCACTAGAAAGAACTCAAATTAGAAGTTTTCATTTGGTTTTTTTTTTTGAAGTTCATGAGGTATTTGAAATACTTCTTAGCTGGTTTCACGAGCAGGTGTGAATGTCAGCCCTCTTGGCTCTCATGTGTTGCTGTTGACTCAGTCATCCGACTGTTGTGGAGGCCTTCTCACGCCAGATACATAGGAAAAACGTTGTTCGACGAGCAACAGCTTTCAAACAGTGGGAAATTTCCAGATGGGTCACTCATAGAGTAGATATGAACAAACTGTTTGCATTGGTCCTCATCAATACTTTGATGCAATTAGTCATCAATTTCTAAAAATAAATAAATAAATAAATAAATAAATACAGCCTTAAGACCAGCAGAACTCCTCAATATTGTCAGCTGAGATAGCAATCGTTTGCCAACCTCGGAGCAGAGAAAGGATAGTCATCAGGTTGGTCACTTGTCACACTTGGCAGGACATCAAGTTCAAGAGCTTTTTATGTTAGCTCAGGAATTTCGTTAAAATAGCTTACTAATATAGTGGGAGCCTTTTGAAGAGTGTGGTTAGTGGAGGCTTTCGTATCGGTGAGATACACAGGTTTTGGTCGATTTTTTACTAACTATTTTGTGGTCCTATGGTAGGTTTCAGATAAAAATAATCTTGTTCTCATCTCACTGTTTTTTTTTTTTGCTCTGTGCTAATGGAAATTTAAGTTCAGATGCCATGGAACCCAGCTCCTGCAAAGATCTGCCGCCAGGATTGGGTTCTGTGGTGTTTATAGAGAATGACTGCCTCTCGTCTGAACTGTTTCATCATCGAGTCGTGGAAACTCCAGATCTGAACAACAAGAGCTGTTTCCTTAGGGTGAAATTGAAAAGAGAGCAGACTCGGCCTCGCTTATCTCATTCAGCATCGAAAGAAGAAACAAAATTTGACTTGCGGATTGACACTTGATTTGAATAATTTTTCTTGTAAACCTCACTAAGTATCTTCGGTCTTTCTAGCTGCCTTCCGATCTTGGTGATGATTTTGAAGCTAGAATAAAATGGTTTTAGGGTTATGAAGCACTCTTCAGACCTTTCTCCTACATGGGCAAGAGTTCTTAGAAGGAGCTACTATCACTGTCATCCCAAGTCGCGGATCACCTTGGCATGGGTCACCCCACACAGACTAAGTTGAGTTATTTGTTAGCGATGGAGACACCTTTTGAGAAAGGTCTCCTCAAGTGAACTCACCGCTTCTTGAATACCGTGAGATGTGCTTCATGGACTGAGATAGTCAACCACTTACTGAAAAGTCTTTTTGTGGAGTGCTCGAGGCTTAGGCTGCACAAACACCCACCCCGGGTTCACAGGACCTCCGCCTCTCCCTTTCTTCCTCCCTCCATCTCCTAATATCTCTTGGTGCTCGTGAACCCAACAATACATACTTGGCTTACAATATTTTCTACACTTGGATTCATAGACTTTTCTTTTCTTTCTTTCTTTCTTTCTTTTCTTTTCTTTTTTTTTTTTTTTGGATACAGGGTTTCGTATATTGTAGAATGGCCTCAAACTCACTATAAAGCCCTAAAGGACTTTAAAATTTTAGTTTTCTTGTCTTCATATCTATCGAGTTCTGGGATTACAGGCAAGCGTTATCCTGCCTAGTTTATGTGGTCCTGCTGATGGAACCCAGTTTTTGTACATGTTAGGCAAATGCTACCAAATGGGCCACACCCCTGACCTCTTTTTCCTAGATTTCCTTTTTATTGTTATTGTTTTGTTTTTGAGATAGGACCTCACTATGTGTCCCGGGCTGGCCTAGAATGCCCTATGTAAACAAGCTTGGCCTTGAACTCACAGAGATCTACCCCACTCTACCTCCCAAGTACAGAGCTCAAAGGCATGCACCACCACACCTGGCCTTCCTAGATTTCTTAATCCTTTAAAATGAGTGTCACCGATTTGGTCTCTCCAATCATCTTCTAAGATATGCGAATTTAGGAACATTTCTATATTTATGCAAAAAGAAAATATTTACAATTAAAGTATTCTACCAAAAATAAATGTTTTTCAGGGCTGGAGAGACAGCTCAGTAGTTAGGAGCATTTTGCTGCTCTTTGCAGAGGACCTGGGTTCAGTTTACGGCACTCATGTGGTAGCTCAGAACCAAATGTAACTCCAGGTCCAGGGAATCCAATGCCTTCTTCTAAACCTCAAGAGTACCAGGCATGAAAGTGGTGCACATACATACATATGGGCCAAACATTCATACACATAAAAGAAATATATAAAACACTTTAAAAAAAATTAGCCTTTTCAGCCATGTGTATTGGACTATATGTATAATCCTGGTGCCCAGAAAGCTGAGGCAGGGTAACTGTGAGCTCAAGGTCTGATTGGGATACGTAGTGAGACCCTGTTTAAAAAAGGAAACATCAGCCCCACCTTGAACTCTTCACTGCAAGAGCTTTCTTTAACTCTTGGTTGAACTTAAGATTATTATCATACAGAGAGTTCTTACATATTTTATAATTTGTCTGAACAGTTGTCCTTTGAAAAAGGATTGGTTCCAGGAGCCCCAGCAGATACAAAAAGGGTCCTTCAATACTTATATAAATCTCCATACAAATTGCTTACATCCCCTTAATGTTTAACCCATCCTTAGATCACTGATGGCTCGCAATACTATGTAAATAGTTATACTGCAGTGTCTAGGAAATAATGACAAGGAAAATGACATGTTCAGAATAGGAGTAATGTTAATTCTGAGCATTTTGGGTCCAATTTATTTTTTTTTTGGAATCATGGATGTGGAGCTCATGAATAGAGGAATAACTAGTATAGAGGAATAACTAGAAATGTGTTGGGATCTTTATTTCTCTACTTTAAACAAGGGACTTGTCTTTCTTTCAGCTGTTCCCCTGTGTCCAGAACATTTTCTGTATGGATTGGCTGGAAGACAGAAGTAAACTTTGGTTGGTCAATTTTTTTTTTTTTGGTACTGTAACAAATACCTAAAGGCAATCAGGTTATACAGAAACAAGGTTATTCAGGCCTGTGATTTTAGAGGTTTCCATACAAGATCAGTTGTCCCTGTTGCTTTGGGATCTTGTCTAAGCAGTACACGTGACAGAGGAACCTGCCCACCTCATGCTGGCTAGGCATTAAAAGAGAGAGTGAGGTGGGGAAATGGCTTAGTCAGTAAAGTGTTGTCCCCACCAGCACGAGGACTCCAGTTGGATCTCCAGAACCCATTCGGAAAACTGGGCATGGTGGTCCACACTCTTGATCCCAGTGCTGGAGAGAGAGAGACAGGAGAATTCCCGGAGCTCACTGGCCAGGCAGCCTAGCCTGCTCAGAGCACTCCAGGAAAAATGAGAGACCCTGTTCCCCAAACAAGGTGGATCAAGGTGGAGGGCACTGAGAAGTGACATTTGAGTTCATCCTTTGGCTTCCACATACACACATGCATCATATATAGGCACCTGGACACACATGAACATGAGAGAGAGAGAGAGAGAGAGAGAGAGAGAGAGAGAGAGAGAGAGAGAGAGAGAGAGAGAGAGAGCTCTATAACTTGTTTTGACACAATTTCTCAATGACCAGACTCCTCATTTCCTTCTCATAGGTTCTACTACCTGAAGGTTCAGCCAGCATTCAATAGCAAAACAGAATGGGGACCAAGCCTTTAACTTGCACAGCTGTGGGGGGCCACATATGTAAACTGCAGGAACATCTAATGTTTCTGACAGTCCGTGCTGTGGGATGTTCTGTATGGCAAATGTGTTGCTCTGATTGGTTGGTAAATAAATCACTGATTGGCCCGTGGCCAGGCAGGAAGTGTAGGCGGGACAAGGAGGAGAATAAAGCTGGGAAGTGGAAGGCTGAGTCAGAGAGACACTGCCAGCCGCCACGATGACAAACAGCATGTGAAGATGCCGGTAAGCCATGAGCCATGTGGCAAGGTATAGATTAATGGAAATGGATTAATTTAAACTATAAGAACAGTTAGCAAGAAGCCTGCCACGGCCATACAGTTTGTAACCAATATAAGTCTCTGTGTTTACTTGGTCGGGTCTGAGCTGCTGTGGGACTGGCGGGTGACAGAGATTTGTCCTGACTGTGGGCCAGGCAGGAAAACTCTAGCTACAGTCCGTCATCATCTCCGGAACCAGGCCTCCATGAAGGACCACTGCCGGAGGTCCTGAGGTTTCTTAGGATATCTCTTAGAGCCCTGTCACCTTCATCCTTTTTGAATCTAGAAAGTGTTGCTTACTGACTCTCATGGTGCCATAGAATGTGTTTCTGAGTAAATCATGTCTTTCTTTTCAGACTATAAATCATTCAAAGCCCCACCGAGGACAGAGTGACTGATGTTAGAGACCAAAGAACCGGAAGGGCTCTCACTGTAATAGAGAATGGAATAATTTTCAGGACACACTTCAAGATGTTGTATAAACATGGCTACAGAAGAAAAAATGAATAATCAAAACATGTAAACCTGTTTTCCTCAGAAACACATTAAGACCTAAGCGATAGTACGAAAGTGTGGATTTCTAATTCTACACATTTTGGTTCAAGATATAAGTGAATAGCAGCAGCCACCAACTGCTTTTTTTTGAGAGTATCTGCCTCTAGAGGTCTAAAGGTTCAGCATGCAAATCTAGAGTCTAAAAGTGTTAGACAGGAAGGCCTCCTTTTCTATCCTGCACCATGGACTTCACACATCAGCCTCTCTCCCCTCTGGGTGGGAGGCAGAGTCAATGCATTAGAGGGGAGAGAGGAAGGACAGTTGAGGTGTTTATTCCTCTCTACCAGGAGTCAAGGTGGCAGACTTGTATTTTCTGTGTGTGTGTGTGTGTGTGTGTGTGTGTGTGTGTGTGTGTGTGTGTGTGTTGTACAGGCTAGAGAACAACCTCAGGTGCCGTTCACCTTATTTTGGTGAGATAGGATCTCTCACCATCCTGGAACACACCAAGCCGGCGAAACTACCACCTGAGCAGTGAGCTCCAGGGATCAGCCAGTCACTCCTAGCACTGGGGACACAAACATGGGTCAACTTGTGGATCGTGTTTGTGTTTTAACGTGGGTCTGGGAATCGAACTCACATCCTCAGGCTTGCTACCCAAACCTCTTACCACCTGAGCTGTCTCTCCAGTCCAGGGTTGCATCATCAACCCAAAGACTCAGCTCTTGCCAGGTGTCCTTTCCAGTCCCAGTTTCTTCTTCCCCTTTCTTTCTGTTTAGACCTGGGCATGCTGAGACTTCAAGCTGTTGCTGGCATGAGATGCTGCTGGCCTTGCTCAACCTGGCCCACGCCCTGGTTTCCAAGGACCCCCCCCCCCCCTTTTTTCTTTTTTTTTTTTTTTTTTTTTACTGATACCCTCCTTCTAAAACCATTTGCTTTTTTTACCTGGGACGCTGACCACCACTGAGTTTGAATCAAGTCCTCTGGCTCCTGCCCCACCTTCTTTCATTTACATTCCCCAATTCATAAGCAGGTTTAGAAATCCCAACGGCCCTGGATAAGGTGAGGACATCTAATGCTTGGCATGGTGATGGTAACTAATAATATTGCATTACACACCTGAAATTTGCCAAGAGAGCCAGCCTGAAGCATTCTCATTGTGCATGTACGGGGTAGCTGCGTAAGGTGACGGATATGCTAAGCTGTTGGATTGCAGTAGTCATTTCATAATGGATACAAAAACATCATGACTGTACATCGCAAATTTCCCCTACCGTTTTGGTCAGCAATACCACAACATGGCTGGAAAGACACAAAGAACTGTATTTGATCGAGAGGAAAGAAAAGGCCTATGACTGTAAATGCTCAGGTTGTGTGGAAACGTTTTTAGAGCGTTTGAGGAAGAACCATTGAACCTAAGACTGAGTAATGAGCCGCAGAAGGGGAAAGGCTGACTCTAGGGAGGCTCTGCAGGAAATCTCGCAGAGGTGAAATTTGACTGGGGTAAAAGTGCAACTGTCTGGGAGGCAGGAGGGTGGTGTGGTTCCGGCGATGCGGTTAGAGGAAGTCGGGCTGTAGCAGCGGGAGTCAGCCCACCCCAGGCTGATTAGAAGTTTTCCAAAGAGCCAAGCCCCTGAACAGAAGCCGACAGTGCACCAGAGCTCCGCAGCAGCAGCAGGGCGCTTAGCTTGGGCTACACGGGACACGGGTGCGGGACTTCACATTGGCCTTGGGTCCCCAGGAAGGCATCTGGCTACAGAAGTTCTGGGGGGTACACCTGGCCTGGCAGTTTTCACCTGACATCTTGACCCCGTTGAAGGTCACCTTTACCTATTGGCATTTCCTTTTGTTGTGATCCCAACTGCTTTTTCTCCGAGAGAAAACGGAGAAGTGGTAAACCAGGAAGTAGGGTGTTGTTCGTTGAGGCAAGGGACTATGTCCCAGAACCAATGAAACTTTATTCCAGTCTCAACTCTGTCACTTTGTGGGACCTCATTCAAGTTACTGGAAACCTGTTTTCACAGGGTACAGTGGAAACTTTGGTGAGAACGACCAAGGACATCACTTCCATTTCTCCAGCCCTTAGATTTCTCCTAAGAAGTGGACTAAAGAGAGTCATCCATCTTGGACTGTTTCTGGATGGTGAAGAGTTTCTCACTCAGGCCCCTTCCCTCCTGTTTTGGAATTGGTCTTCCAGGAAAAGCAGTGAGGTCCTAATATCTCTAGCCCTGGCGCCTCCCACAAACTCTACAAATAGTGTCAGGTTCAAAGAGTCCAAGGTCCTGGAGCTTAGCCTGTAGTGGCTGTCTCCCACGAGATCTCCCAGGAATATAAGCCAGGGCGAGGAGCAGCCTGCTGTTTGGCTATGTAGTCAGGAGGAGCAGGAGAGTCATTCTGAATATGGCTGGCTTCTCAGTATCACTTTCCCATTCTACTTGACTGCACGTGTCCCCATGTGTGAAAGAAATCAGTCCGATGCTCTTCGTTTTTTGGTTTTCCCAAAGTCAACTCACTCTTTTGGCTGACTGTGCCCCTCATTAACTAGTTACTTGGATGCTGCATCGACTCATCCCTATGGAACACTCCTTCACAGCGGTCTCCCTCTGCATAAGCCAGTTTAATCAAGGGGCTTTGATTGTGTGTGTGTGTGTGTGTGTGTGTGTGTGTGTGTGTGTGTGTGTGTGAACACACATGTGCCACAACATGTGTGTTGAAGTCAGATGACAACCTTGGGTGTTGGTCCTTGCAGTCCACCTTGTTTGAGACAGGGTCATACTGTCATTTTCTACTGTGTACATTAGGCTAGCTGGCCCGTGAGTTTCCAGGGATTGTCCTGTTTCCACTTCCCATTTTACCACAGGAACAATCACAGACAGGCACTACTAAGACACTTGGCTCTCTGTGGCTTCTAGGGACTCAGACTCAGGACTTTGCTTTTGCAAAGCAAATGCTTTATCCACTGACTCGTCATTTTTCTCAGCCCCCATGAGGCTTTAACTTCTTTTCTCCTTGGCAAACTTTGCCTTTAACTTTCAGTAGAATTCACATGGAGCCGCTCTGGGCAACATTTCACATGGCCCTTCCTTGAGTAGAATCCTTGTCCTCCTCCAGGGTTTTCAGACACTGTGCATCTCTCTCTTGGTGACATCTGTCACCCATTGTAGAGTCATTCCTAGCTGCTGGAGGGGGAGCCCCCGGAAGTCAGAGACCCAGTTTTTGCACATCTCTGACTAGAATATAGACTCCTGCAGGAGGAGGAAGAGACTGGAGAGAGGAAGGAGGCCTATCTTGTTCACCACAAGCTTGCAGATTGCATATGCATACGGTGAAGATGAGTGACAGATGACACAGAGAATGTGTGAGCATCTCTGACCACAGGCAAGAATAAACTAGCTGTGGCAGGGTACTGATGAGGGGACTTGCTTTCTGGTGACCCCCTCCCCCACTCCTGGGTCCTCCATAGAGTCACTTGGGGTGTCTAGAGTTGTTCGCTGAGAGATACTGAGATTCTGGGTGAGGGGTGGAGAGGAGCTATTGATACTTGCTAGAGATGGGTTATATCATTCCTAGAGAATGTTCTCTACACTTCCTCGGAGGTAAAGGCCTAGCAGAATGGCTACATCCTCAATCGAGTCTTCTCTGGGGTGGAAATAACAATCTAGAGACTCTGCCTTGCCTTGAGGATGATGATCTGGCCTGAGAAAATCAGAATTTGTCAGTGGAACAGCTAGGAAAAATAGAACATTTTTCATAGCCGGAAGGCTGTCCCCAACTAGCTGATGGTCAGCAATGTCCTGCCTTGGGTATTAAAATGATTGGTTCATGCTATCTCCCAAGATCTTAAAATTCTCTGTAAGCTCTGCTTTTCTTTTTGGTGGCTAAGGCCACCCTGAAGACTCACACTTCTAATGTGTTCTTTGCAGAGTGTAGTGAACTCATACATTTTTTTTTTTTTTAATGGTGGCACAGATGACTGAACTTTCCCCTGCTGTGACTAAGCTGGTTGGTGGTTTTGGGTGATTTGGGGCAGGAGGGGGTGGGGGTGTTGGTTGGTTGGGTGGGGGTGGGGGGGCGATGACGGTGTATAGCAGATAACAAATATGCATTTGCATGCTTTGTCCACTAGGTGCTTTAAAAAAAGTGATCTGGTTGAATCTTGGTGTAGCCATCTTCAAGCTGATAAACCTAGAAGCTAACCATCTCATCTGCATTTCAACACAGGATCAAAAATTAAACCCCTCAGAAATGTTACTGGACTTTTGATGGCTGCCCGGAAAACTCGACCTTGGTCATATTAACCTAATAATCATAGAAAATATAAAAACATAGTTCACAACCTAATCATAGAAAATATAAAACCATAGTTCATACAAGACACCATTCACTAACAAGTATTTATTAAGTACCTATTCTGTGATAAGCATGGTTGTACATACTTGGGGGCACATCAGTGAAGAAAATAAATATTTTTGGTTTTCTGGGGCTTGCATACTATCTGGAGGTGGGAGAGGCAATAATACATATAATACATAATATCTAAAATGTTGAAGGATGGTAAGTACTGTAGAGAGAAAGCAAACAAGATGGTAAGCAGAGTTGTGTCCCACAGGGGTAGGCATTCAGAAGTGTATGGTTTTGATATGGAACTGTCTCCCAAAAGGCTTGCGGGTTGAAGACTTGCTCCAGCCTTCGGTGCAGCTGAGACTGAACGATGTGGTTGCTGAGTTCAGAAAGGGATTAGTGCACAAGTGAGTTCATGGCCGAACGGATTATTAAGAGGTAGGTAGGGCCTACCTGAACAACAGGAAGACGGTCACTGGGGGGGGGGGGGTGTGCCTCTGGGGTGTATCTTTTCCTGAACACCTGCCTCCCTCACTTCATGAGGTGAGGTGATCAGCTCTGCCACAGCCTTCTGCCACGATGCTCTGACCAAGAGTGAGGGACCCAGCATCCTGAAACTGAACACTCTGAAGTGATGAGCTGAAAATAAGCCTTTCTTTCTTTTAAGTTGTTTTCTTGGCTCTTCTCTCACAGTGACAGAAAACTGACTAATGCATGGTCATGGGCCTTCAGGGTGGGCCCAAGCTGAGATGGTGGTATCTCAGGGAAGACGTGAAGGAGGCTGTGGAGTTAGCCGTGTAGTTTCTGGGAGGAGAACATTTTAGAGAAAGGGAACAGGGAATCCAAAGCTCCTTGGGTCTTGCTTGGGAACTAAAGAAGGGCGTGAGTGGAGTTGGAGTTGAGTGAGCATGAGGGTACAGTGGAAGTCACTGGGAGGAAGACCACAGGGCCGTGTTCGCCTGTACTCTGAGGGATTTGGAGCTGTTGCGGAGTTTTACATAAAGATCTGACAGTTTTGCATGGTGTTTTTGGTCAGGATGTGTGCAATGTGTGTGTGCGTGTGTGTGTGCGTGTGTGTGTGTATACATATGAGCATGTGTGTATGGAGGAAAGATGCTGGCATGGATGTCTTCTACTGTTATTTTCCACTGTATTTTTGAGACAGGATCTCTCACCCATTTGACTAGAGAAGTTGATAAGCAAAGCCCTGGGGATCCAACTGTCTCCAGCCTCCCCGAGCAAGGGTTACAGATCCATATGCCAACTCTACTACGCCTTTATGTGAGTGCTGGGCCTCTGAGCTCAGTCCCTCACACTTGAGCAACAAGAATTGTTACCCGCCTTGAGCCATCTCTCCAGCCCCCCCAGATATAAATAACGTTCTGACTCCACTCTCTTAACCCAATGGGTAATGTTAACTCAGAGCATCTAGTCGAGGCCTAGCATCTCTGCAGGCCTAGCCAGAGACCCACAGGAACTCATCATCTCAGAGGTTGGTAAAATCCATTTTAAAAAGAAAGCAAAGCAGCCACAACAAAACAGCCTGGCTGGGACGGGTTAAACAATGGAAACTGATTTTCTCATAGTTCTAGAGGCCAGAAGAACCAAGAGCAAGGTGTTGGCTGTATTGATGTCCTCTGGACTTTTCTCCTTAGCTTACAGATGGCCACCTTGTTAGTGTGCTCTCAGACAGGCCTTCCTGGAGTCTGGGTGACAAAATTTCTTCTTCTAAGAAGGACATCAATTATATGGGGTCAGGGCCCCACTTGTGGGAACATTTCATGTAGTTCCATTTCATTTCTAGTAGAAATTCCAAACCCAGCTACATTTGGAGCAACCACAGCTGAGGACTTGGACATGTGGATTCATCCCAGGACAGTTAGAGTAGCCCCATCCTGCTACCATAGCAGTGACACCTTGGGAAGACTGAGGCCTCTTCACAAGGTAAGGTTATTTGCTTTAGAGCTGACTTTCATTGAAAAACAAACAAACGTAGATTTGTTCTAGGCAGGACATGGGTCTGAGTCAGACTTCCAAGAGAAAGAACATCACTGTGTGCTGTTTTCATGGAAGCTTCTTAGGAGTGAGCTAAGGCTTTGGAGTGCATTTGTATGGCTCGTCATGCCAGCCATGGCCTTAATGTGAGGCAAGATTCCACGTTACTCTGTAAACAAAGCCAAGCAGGAATAATGTGGTTGAAAGACCAATGGTTCCTACTTCATCACATTTATTTCTCATTTTCTATCTACAACTGAATAGTGCCCACAGAAACCAGGAAATGGAGAGGAAATTCCATGGTGAGGTGCCCTGGTGGTGGCTATTTGGAGTCTGAGAGAGGTTTGACCACCACCTGAGGGGGGTGACCTTGTTTCTATGCGCTTACCGCCTTAGGTTTTTCGGGTTTTTTTTTTTTTTTTCATTTAGCTTGCTGGACAATATTATCAGGAATACTGGACAAGTGCCCCAATGCCCTCTCAATTTTACTTTTGGTGTAAGTAGCAAATATCTCTTTAGTCACGGAACTTCTGTGTGAAGCTACTTAGAACTCTTTTTAGAGACTGGAAATAATGGAGGTGTGTGTTGTCACACTATCCAGAGAAGATGAGTAATTTATCTGGAGAACGCAGATGATCTTGAGAGCCCTCTCCTTAGGAACATTGTCTTGGTGGATCTGTGAGGGCTCAGAATTTGGTCCGTAGATGGTTAGTTGTCGGGATACTTAATCTCTTCTATAAGAGCAGAATGATTTGCAATCGCTGAATTTATGAGACCTGTGTACAGCGAAGGATGTCCCCATCGTGAGGACTAAGCACTCCTGTCTCCTGGAAAGTCCATCTGGTTTCTGTAACATCCATGGGAAACTATGTTCTAATCAGAAGGTTGCTTGATGAGTCAGACAGCTAAACAAAAGGAGTTACTTATGTGATTCAAGTGTTTAGATGCAGGGATGAAAGACACGTTTCATTCCATGAGCTCGCTTATTGATTGTCAAGGGCTGCCCAGTGTGTTGAGAAAAAGGTCATGTTTAGTTTTTGTGGGAAATCGACAGTTGATTAGTGATGTCTGCTGGAGCACAGAGTTGGACAAAGGGACAGGAGTGCTGTTTGAGCCATCCCTAGTGTAAGACTATCTGACCAATAATCCTGATGAATTCAGGCCGATATAATCATGAGATTATGAGAACTGGAGCAGAGGTGCCTGGGAAGCACTTGTTGGGTAATCAGTAGCATTCTCTTTTAGTACTTCCATGTGTGATAGATCATTTGTCTAATGAATTTATCTTTTTTCCCATTTATTTATGCATGTGTACATGCATAGTGTGTGTGTGTGTGTGTGTGTGTGTGTGTGTGTGTGTGTGTGTATGTGTGTGTAATTATGAATAGATACTGAAGGACAGCTTGCAGGAGTTGGTTCTTTCTTCTCATCATATTGGTTTCAGGTGTTGAATTCAGGCCATCAGGTGTGGTGACAGGTGCCCTTAACTGCTGACCTATCTCTCCAGCCCTGGATCCATCTGTTTTGGTGAATGTGTTCAGTCCAGACAGGGTAAGTGCTATAGGGTTGGCATGCCTATAAGAACCAATTTAGGCCTTACTTACCAGATTCGAGACCTTTGTGTAAGGAACAGGATTATCTTATCTTAATGTTACTGACCTTGTTTTATAAACTAAAGCTTACTGGGAACCTCACTGTGTTAGACAAATAAAAGTGACAGGCAGGTTTTCCTAGAAGTTTCCACCATCATTATATCACAGATGTTATTTTTCTATATGAAAATGTCTTGAAACATACCCTAGTGAAAGGCATGGGATATTATTATCTGAAACCCATTCATCAGGTTTGGGTTCAAGTCCTTCATTCCAGATGTGAGAGCATCTGGAATTGGTGAGCAAGCAGTTTTCTTTGGTTCCCACAGGACATTTGAGGCTGTGTTGGGAGAGGCATCCCCAACTCTTCATTCCTTGTGTAGCGTTCCTTCCATGAGGCTAACACTGTGGATTTGATGACCATTTGTCAACTCCCATTAGCCCACCCTCATCTAAACTGTGAGCCCACCAAAGGACACGCTGAGGACCCCTGCAGAGAGACATGCCTGACTGTCTTCCCCTCCTTTTACAAGTGAAACCTGTGATTAGAAAAATAATAAAAGGCCATCTCACCTGTGTTCCTTATTTATTACACATTATACAGGTATCTGGTTGCAAAACCCGAACTCCTACTCCTGTCTCTTGGTGAGTGTTTGAGGCAGAACACAGTGACCTGCCTCCTGTGATAACATCGGCATTCAAAGAGTGAGTGCTCCCTTCCCAGGTGACTTCCACCCTCCCTCCATCCCCCTTGGCGGCATTCCCAGAAAAAGAGTTCAATAAGGGGGGGACACTCTAGTTAGTAGAAAAGCACCTCACCTTTATGTAAGATGACTGCCTCTAATCCCACCAGGGGAAAAACCACAAGGAAATTAAAACAGCACCTCTTTAAAGGGTGGTAAATAGATAACCTTGACGGGGTGGGGGGTGGGGTGGGGGTCTGAGATTGGAAGAATGTGACCCAGTTAAGTCAGAGGGGACTCTCTCTGGCCCCTTTCACTTCCCCTCTTTCGGCCTAAGGAGGACACCAAGGTTATGTGGGGAAACAGCTGTTCCTTAGCCAGGAAGAGGGGTGGGGTGGGCAAAGGTGGCGGAGATGCGGAGCCAGAATGAGAGGAGAGGAGGAAAATGCTAAGGAGAGGGACTTTTTAAAAAAGAGTGTAAAGTAATAACCAAATTGAGCAGTCCCAGACTGTGCAGCCAAGTGGATGCTCATAGGTGGGAAGACTGGACAAGCTACAGGAAACTAGGTCCCAGCCACACCTCCGCCATTGACGCTTCATCTCCTTGAGTGAGTTCCTTCTCCTCTCTGAGCCTCGGTTTTCTCAATGTGCCCTGCCCGGAGAAGAGTCTGTGAGAGTCCAGGAACAATTCTATCCCCACCCACCTACCCCATCAACCCCAGTCTTTGCCCTGGGGCCGCCTTGAGTCTGTGCTGAGGAGACCGGGAAAGGAGAACAGGGCCCTTTGTGGCAGACTGGGGACGGGCAACTTGAAAGCGTTGGGGGGTAGAAGAATTGAAGCATTTTTTTGTTGTGGAGGAAAGCGTGGGCTGCAGGCAGGGAGCCAGAAGCCGCTGACATCACCATAATACTTGGATCGGGCCTCTGAGAAGTGGGCGGGAGCCTCAGGGGAGTGGGCACAGTTACCTGGTAAAGGGACCAGAGGGCCTGCATCTGATCCAGCAGCAGCGACAGGGACACTCACCGGGCTCACTGGATCGGGGACCAGTATTCAGGGATCAAAGACATGAGGAAAATGTGTGGAGACTTTGGGAAGCCGTTTCTCCATTCAGATCCTTGAGTCACGTCTTGGGGGAGAGATGGAAGTCAGGTGTGTGCCTCTGGAGGCAAAATCCCAGTTTTCCACGTCTCTAGGCCTGAAGTCAAACACTGGACGCAGCAGAAGTTGCTTTCAGAGCCTGCCAGGCAGAGAATGGGAAAGGAGGCAGCCCCCTGGGAGAGGGATGCAGCAGCTTCCTTAGTCTCAGACTTGGCCACCATGAAAATGCCACAGGGCTTTAAACTCCGGCTGTTGATAAGCCTCTTGCAGGGGGGTTAAGCATGACCCTCTTCTCACAGACTTCTTCTTGCAAACAATAAGCTTTCATCTCTCTCTGGGGATTTGAAAGTACTAACATTTGGGACCATCTTGGTGCAACTAACCAACTCTGACAAGTCCTCCTACACTTCCCATGAGCTCAGAGCAGAAGGGCTCATCAATTTCCTGTTCTTTCCTGTTGAGCCCAGATACAATATCTGAATCCCTCTCAATTCAGGACCCTACCCAGACCTTACCAACTGATCGGAATCAGCTCTGGAGACTGACTCATCCCCACCCCCCACCCCCCCGACTTAGCTTAGGGTATCTATCACTAGACATTTGCTTTTTGGACAGGAAAGAGGGGGGTGGGGGGGGGGCAGCAAGGCTGGGAGAGGCAGAGGCGGTGCTTATTTTTAGTGTCGTTTGTTTTTCTTTGTGTTTATAACGTCTTCTCCAGCTTTCCCCAGAGCTTTCTCCATCTCTGGATCCCCGCCACCCTTTCCCAAGAGTCCTCCCAAGAGTGAGCAGACCAGTGACGAAGTCTGAGGTGCTGGGATCGCTCCTCAATACTGGATACCCGTAGATTGTTCCTTTGCCTTCAGGGAGCTGGTCGTGCTTAGGAGACCCCTGGAGCAGCCTTTTCCTTTACCACAGCCTTGTAAGGTTTCATAACCCCCTTTCTATAGCCTCCTCAGGAATGGGAACTTCCTTACCGCGGAGACAGCTCACGTCATTGCACAAGGACCTACACTGATCAGCAAAGCGGTCAGCTCATCTCCAGTGGAAATCTCTCTGCTTGACAAGTTGGTCCACGAGCACTAGCTCCAGCTCCGTGCCCATCTCCTCCCCTTTACCCACATCAACTTTCAAGTTGCTTGAGAATGGCTACCCGGAGCTCCCTAAAATTTGTCACCTGTAGGTGAGATATCCCTTTTTTCTCCCCTCACGTCACGTGACAAGGCACAGAGCTTCCTTATCCCCAGGGACACTCCTCCTTCCCCACCACCCAGGGTGTTGGCAACCTCCTGTGGACTAGTGTTCTCTATCGTGATATGTGCTTCCTGGACTGAACTGATTATTTGGTCTTGTAATCTAGCAATTGGCCTTCTATCCAAAAGAGCTGTGCTTACTTCTAAGATGCCACCTTACGCTAAGTGTGCCACCTTGGCTACGGCCTTCAGATTTATTTCACAGAATCTGCCACCCATCCTGTATCCAATGCACAGGAATTCAAAAACTAATTACTGCTGTTGCTAAACCAGAATGCGTGCTGACTGTCCTTTTGTCTGGGATATGTGTTGGCACTGGCCACATTAGTGAAGCCCTTAAGAGAATTATAATTTGAATCTTATTTACTCAATACACACTTACTGTTAGGTCTAATTTTTCAGTGGACAATTGGTCAGTATTAGAATTTTATACCATTTTGGAATTTGTCCAATAGTTGACGGATCAGATCATTTGCCTGATGAACAGGAAGTTCTGTATGAGCATATTCATTGTGGTATTAATTTAAATTTTAAGAAGACCTAGAGACCCCCCAATAAGAACATGGGAAGGGTGCATCAGTAATCACTAGGCAAATAAAATTCAAACCCAAAAGGACACACTGATCATACCCATTAGGATGGCTATTTTCAGAAAATCAAAAATAGCAAATGTTAGTGTGATATAAATTGGAACATTTGTATAACTCTTGGCACGGAAAACAGTACAGTAGTTCCTAAAAGACTTAAACATACAATTAAGGTATCATTTGCAAGTCCAGCGTCTGGGTATATAACTCAAAGTAGGGATCAAAGAGATATTTAGATATATGTTCATAACAACAGTATTCACCATAGGCAAAAGGTAGGAGTAACCGTGTGGCCATCAATAGGTGAATGAGTATGCACATGATACAGTAGTGTTCAGTCTTACAGCTGAAGGAAATTCAGATCCACGTGACATGAATATTGGATACTGAATGTCCGTATTTGCATCATTGTGGTTAAAATACTTGACAGAGCAACTTGAGGCAGGAAACTTCAGGTCGGTTCATGATTTCAGAGTATGTGATAGCCTGCACCCATGAGCTTGAGCAGAACATGGAGACAGTGGGAGCCTGTGGATGAAGATGGATGTTCACAGCAGACAGGA